>NC_136506.1:78212801-78225301 GCF_053919585.1 Euprymna scolopes | reverse complement strand
GAAATCTGCGAGACCTGTTGTCACTAGGACACCAGAGTAGAGCACCTGGTTATTCCAGGAGCGGACGATGACCGCATATGAATTGTGTGGAAACTCACTGTGAGAACGAAGTAAGAAATGAAAAGAACCAAAAAGGACGATTAATTTTTGTCGTTATTTTCTTAATTAAATAATGACAATGTTGAATCAAATTTTTCGACGTTTCAAGTTGAAAATTTAACGACAGTTCAAACGAAGAATCTTCTTTGTCAACGCAGCCGACAGGAGAGTGCAATCAATTTGATTTTCACCCTGCCCTTTGTGTAACAACTTTGATAATTGAAATTAATATATATATATATATATATATATATATATATATTTATATACACACATATATATATACATATATATATACATACATGCATCTATACATCCACATATATACACATATAATATATATACGTATATATACATATATATGTATATACATATACATACATATAAATACATATATGATGATTGCTACTTCTTGACAGATATTTCCCCAACTCTTCAGTAAAGTGTTGTGCGCCTCTGTGCACGTAGGTGACTTTTTAATGCAGCTTTAGTCCTTCGTGAAAGTACACATATGTGACATAAAAACTTTCCTTCTTGTAAAGGTGATCGCATGATGATATGGTGAATCCTCGATTTTCGTGTCAGGCCACTTTAAGATTTTAGATTTTGATTAGACCACAAATATGGCAACTTAGCATTGCCGTATGTGCTGCAAAAACCTTCTCATAAGACTGACGTTCCTGTACTTGGTTGTGTGATTTCAGATGATTAACAAAACCAGCTTCTGTCAAAAGGTATCTGCCACATACAGTGCTCTTCAGTTTCTGGTGTAATTTTTCTGGCATTATATTTTCGTCACGCTTTCTTAAAACAACAAGATTTACACGTTGCTCTTCAAAAATCTTACAAATTTCTCTGAATGTTTTTCTTCACAGTAATTGATCTTTCGCTTGGCATTCCCAGTTATGTACATTAATCTGAAGTATCTTTATTTTTCACAGAATCCTTAAACCCTTTTCTTGGTTTATGTTGTGGTTTATGAAGTATCCTTGTTTTTCACAGAATCCTTAAACCCTTTTCTTGGTTTATGTTGTGGTTTATGAAGTATCCTTGTTTTTCACAGAATCCTTAAACCCTTTTCTTGGTTTATGTTGTGGTCTTTTACCCTTATCTATCTCGCCATAAGACAGTTGTTAAGAAAATCTTTTGTCCTCCATCCTAACCAAATGACTAATTCAGTGCACCCGATTTTGAATGATTTTCATTTCTATGCTAGTACTATTTGACCGTTCAAAAACTACAGTGTTAAGCGTTATAGTTCTTCAGTAAATATTAAGTATTCTACGAATACAACTTTGATGAAATCTTTCCAATAATTTGAGATACCTTCTATATGTTGTCCAAGTCTCTGACTCATATAGCAACGTAGTGATAACGCATACTTCGTAAACACTTAGCTTTGTTTTTGGTGTGATTCATCGAGCTGACCACACACGTTTCCTTAATTTGTCAAAAGCAGAACTAGCTTTAGGTATTCTGTGATTTATCTCAGCATCAAGCGTACATTCCTTATTCGGCGTACTACCCAGATATACAAAATTATCCGTGGCATTTAACTTCTTACCATCAACTAAGATGTTTGGTTCAACATATGGCATTCTTATAGGAGGGGAATACATAACATATGTTTTCTTGAGGCTGGAGGTATGTCCAAAAGCTTTAAAAGGCTCTGATAACTTGTTCATAATCAACTGTGTGACCGCTTCTGAATGTGAAACAAGGTCTGCATCATCTGCATATAAATGATCAAAAACAAGCTTCTGAAAAAGGTTGAGACGTCTAAGGTCAAAAAGTTTACCTGATATCACAATTGTACTTTTACATTTCCGTATGGATAGCCTGGTCTATATTCGCCTATAATGTTGTCTAGTTTAATGGATTCGATGTGTGTATTATTAGCCGTAATTAATTTGTTAATACTTATTTCGAGTTGTTCGGTAGAATTTCTATTTATTTTTTGGAATTTAGAATTTCTTCTAATTTATTAATATATAGTTCGGTGGGCATTATGACGAATATCTTAGATTTATCGGCGCGTTAAATGGTTTTGTCTGGTTTATTTTTTTTTAGTTCAATAATAGCTGTTCTTAGTTTTTTTTTAGTAATTAGTTGGGAGTAATGCTTCCGTTTTTTTTTAAAATTCAGCTTTAAGAAGGTTACGAATGTTCAGATGTACTTTAATTTTATTTTCATCTGATAGTTTTGTAAAATTTTGGTATAAAAGTTTTGTTTCAACTTTTTTGGATTGCATTAAATTTCTTATTAGTGGCCTGTTCATAAAATTTTAATCACAGAATAGTATAATAATAATAATAATAATAATAATAATAATAATAATAATAATAATAATAATAAGAAGAAGAAGAAGAAGAAGAAGAGGAAAAAGAAGAAAAATATTAACATATTCTACTGTGACCATAAATTATAAAATCGACGAAAAAATGATCAGATACCGTGCATAAACACATTTCCACCATTGAAAAAATTCTAAACTTAGATTCATCATTTCTTATAAAAAATTTAAAACAACTCATTTACTAATTAGCAATAACACCCGACGACAATTTACTAAAAACTAGCAAAGCCGTGTACGTTTTTAAATATTCAATATGAGAATGTGTTTTCTAAAAACAACTCGTACATCGGCATTACTAGAACCAGTATATCGCGTGGACTAACATATCATCTGTCTTCCTCTTAACAGCCCCATCTTCCAACACCTTGTAGTACATGACACCTCCAAAAACGAATTTAGAAACATATAAAAAAAAAAACACCACCAGGTTAAGATCATAGCCTACGTATATAAAGTCCATACCACTGAACCGACCATGGACCAAACATGACATTATGATGAGCTCTAACCTAGGAGTGGTGCACACTTTTTTTCAAGGTCAAAGTGGAATGTTAAGGTCGGGACTTTGTTGTACGAAGCAAATACCCGAGTGTACAGCAAAATCCTGCACAAAGCGTGGATATCTTTCCTAGTATATATATATATATATATATATATATATATATATATATATATATATATATATATATATATATAGATATACATATATGTAGATAGATAGATAGATCGATAAAGAGAGAGAGATAGAGAGAGAGAGAGAGAGAGAGAGAGAGAGAGAGAGAGAGAGAGAGAGAGACCGTAAACAAACTTCTCTGTGCCCTCACGACGTAAACGCCCTCGACAAATCCGACAGGCAGCTAAATCCCACCCCCACACAGTAGAGATCCCTAGATGTAAAAGATCTTTCTACTCGAGCAGTTTCTTCCCCAGAACCGCTAGACTTTGGAATTCCATTCCCCAACTGTACTGACGTGCAGAAGTTCAAGCGTAACGTGAACCGAACTCTTGCTGCCCAAACCCCTACATAGTACCCCAGTAGTTGCTGACCCTGATAGTATCCCCCTACACCAAAGTGGCAATGTTCCTTGTTTGGGGTGAAAATGTAAAAAAAAAAAAAAAGAAATACTTGAGAAAAATTATCTGACAATAGTAGCGATGATCATTACGTTTTTCATTTTTCAAACTGTGTAAATTACGTGAGTCGTAGATGATATATTACGCAAGTAATTATTTAATTCAGGAGATAGTGCTGAAAACTAATCAAAGAACTCCATGTAGTTCTTCTGTGTGGGTCACCAAATGTATACTAGAAAATAAATCAACAGCAATTTCTTCACACTCTATTCTCTATATGATTCTTTAAAAGAAAAGCAATATATATATATATATATATATATATATATATATATATATATATATATATATATATATATGTGTGTGTGTGTGTGTTTGTATGTATATAATAAAACATGAATATGTATGCATTTGTATGTATGTATATGTGTTTATGAAGCAGATGCAATTCTGTTGAGTCGTTATTTTCTAAGATCAAAGACAACGTTATTTAACAATAGAAAATTATATTAACTGACGCATGCGCGTTTGCGAAGATCGCATCTGATCGCATCATGCTTTGTCGACGTTTTCGTACTGTTTGATGTCGCCATTGCGTGTTTTTATTTTTATTTTTCAAGTTTTAGTTGGACAGAGCATGGATAGAACACAGACATAAAAAGGAAATCCACACACACACACACACACACACACACACACACACACACACACACACACACACACACACACACACACACACACGCGCACGCGCGTTTGTGTGTGTGTGTGTGTGTGTGTGTGTGTAAATTAATTATTATATTGATTGTATTTATACTTTTACCAAGAAATGATGAGTTGTCGGTGATTGTTCAATTAGCCTTGGAAATACAAATTCATCTCTGGCCGATCATTTGAGAACTGTTAGTGTTGTTTCTTCCAAGAATTTTACGCATACGCGTATATTATTGAACTCATGACGAGATAGTGAACGTCGTCGAAACGTAGATTCATCCAAGTAGAGCATTTTGTAATGTTTATACATACATACACACACACACACACACATATATATATATATATATATATATATATATATATATATATATATATATATATATATATATATATATATATATAACTACTTAATTTACTCACATAAAATTAATATACGAAAGTATAGATTTATGCGTAAACTTTAAGTATTTACTTCAAAAGTGCTCAATACGTAGGTAGAGCTAGTTAGTAATTTATAAAATATATATGGCGATTAAGCTACACTGAATATTCCGCGTTTCATGAAACGCGGAATATTCAGTGTAGCTTAAGCGCCATATACATTTTATAAATTACTATATATATATATATATATATATATGTTTATATATATATATATGTTTATATATATATGTTTATATATATATGTTTATATATATATATATATGTTTATATATATATATGTTTATATATATATGTTTATATATATATATATATGTTTATATATATATATGTTTATATATATATGTTTATATATATATATATGTTTATATATATATATGTTTATATATATATGTTTATATATATATATGTTTATATATATATATGTTTATATATATATATGTTTATATATATGTTTATATATATATATATGTTTATATATATATGTTTATATATATATATGTTTATATATATATATATATGTTTATATATATATATATATATATGTTTATATATATATGTTTATATGTTTATATATATATATGTTTATATATATATGTTTATATATATATGTTTATATATATATATGTTTATATATATATATATGTTTATATATATATATGTTTATATATATATATGTTTATATATATATATGTTTATATATATATGTTTATATATATATATATGTTTATATATATGTTTATATATATGTTTATATATATATGTTTATATATATATATATATATATATATATATATATAGAGAGAGAGAGAGAGAGAGAGAGAGAGAGGCTCATACATTTATAACTGATTCATTTCATTAATTAATGAAAAAAAAAATACGGCATAATCACGTTGACGACCGGTTTCCGTTAGATCAACGGAGTTAAAAAACTTTGAGCCTGGTCAGTATTAAAATGGCTGACTATTTTAGAATTCCAGGTACTGTATGTACCCTCCGCTTATCTCGGCATTGTTTAGAGTCGTCTAGCACTTTTCCTTACCACTGGACTCAAGCAGTGCCGATTCAGGAGAGGAGTGGTTGTGGATTGCGCTAACCTTGCCTCACGATTACACATGAAGCTATCCTTACAGGGGGTATCCATTATCTCTTGAGACTGAAAGGATGCACCATAAAAATATAAAGTACTAAGTATATTTTTGAAACAATTTTGTTCGAAAGAATACATATTGGAAATATGGTTGGATGTAATTTATCTACAGGATATATGCGCATTTGTATCGTAGTTTGATTCTTTCAACCCTTAACTCCAAATGTTTCGTAAAATCAAAGAAGAGAGAACATGAAATGTGCAAGTTTACACACGGTCGATATCAATAATTGGAGTGCAGAGAGATTACAATCGTCATCTATTATATAAACCTCACCTGTCTGTTAGTATGTATGTATGTATGTATGTATGTATGTATGTATGCTTGTTTGTCTTGCTTAAACTTTCGACACACGCGACTAACACCGACAAAATTGATATTGTTTGAAAGCTAAGTCTCTCGGTTGACAAATATCCTCAAATTGGCCCAAAAGATTAATTCTTTCATCGTCAACTAGGCCATTTTTTATAAGGAGGGCGGGGTCACTTTTTTCGTCGACATTTTTGCAATGTCATCATACACTTTGCTATGAATAAGCTTAATTGTCACGTTTTTTTTCGCTTCCTTTTCTTCTTAGCGTAACAAGTTCGAGCCTTCCTATCTGCCTGCTTATTGCTTTTTTACGCTCACTATTGACATTTTTTAGTGGGGTGGTTATTAAAAAAATTTTTTTAGGGTTCCGTTGATCAATAACCTTACTATAAAACCTTTGCACACCCGGGCAACACCGGGTACGCCCGCTAGTCTATTATATAAAAAACAAAATGTGTGTGTGTGTTTGTATGTCTGCCAAAACTTTCAACACACGCGACGGATCCTCACGAGATCACTATCGTTTTCAAGCTGGATCCTTCGGACGACAAATATCGAAAAATTGCCCAAAAATATTAATTCCTTCCCCCTCAACTCGGCACATTTTTTACAAGGAGGGGGCCACTTTTTCGCCAACATTTTCGCAAGTCATCGTCTCTGTTGGATTGACTACACTTATTTTCAACACTCTCGACTTCCGGTTGCGCGATGGAGACATCAGCAAATACGTTAAGTTTTTGTTTTCCTCCTTCGCGTTACATGGTCGAGCCTGCCTGCCTACTACCACTTTTTTAACACTTCTCTCAATCCGGGCTGCCTACTGTTGTTTTCATCCCACCCCCGCTACACCCACTTTTTTTACACCCCACCTTGCTACACCAACTACACACACCCGGGCAACGCTGGGCACCCCTGCTGGTTTTAAATAAAACACCAAATTCAAGTAAAAAATGCAATTAAAGCCCTATTCAAAAAACAGTTACAGAGACAGGATGTGTGACAGATGACCCTCAACCTGGATGATCCTCAAAATGGTTCGTAATGCAAACACTATTTTCGCTGTTTCTGCAGAAGAAAAACGTGATCCTTAAGTTTCAACCAGGAAAAGTTCAACTCAATTATCTTTTTCTTACACTTCGCTGCAACACATTTTAACTAAAGATTTAAAAATACACGTAAACAAGATACATAATAAGGCAAGAGTTGAAACTAACTGTCCGTTTAGGTATCACAGGAGCTATTATTTAAAGAATATAGTTTTTAAATCACAATATAAGCAAAATATCCAAGATGAAATGGGGTCAGTGGTTTTTGAATCACCCTATACATACATAGTACTCGGTAAAAATGACACCGGTAAAAATGGCACAGGAAACATGACACCGGTAAAAATGTAACCGATAAAAATGGCATGGTAAAAATGGCACCGGTAAAAATAGCAACGCGTTACTTACGGAAAAACGGTTTATTAAACTGCAGAAGTACCCGTTAAAAACTATGCAAGTTCTATAATTAAATCACCTACCCCACAAAAAAAAACAAAAAAAAAAAACACGAGAAACATAAAATTATGTTTTAATAAACCGCTCGTGAAAACTTACTGATAGAATTATTAGCGACCTAAATTATGAGATGAAAAAATAAATGAATCTTAGTAAAAGAGAGTTGTTTCCCTCTGAACAATGACAAATTGCAAAACATCACCCATCATTATCCACCCGGCTGCGTTTCTAAATTAATAATGATACGTATATATAAATTAATCAAGCGTATATATATATATATATATATATATATATATATATATATATATATATATATATATATATATATATATATATATTCTTTACAATCCGTATTCTGTTTTCTTGTGTAAAGAGGTCGATTCGCCGTAATATCCGTAGGAAGTAAAACGTCGAATAATAAGTCCCAGAGAGAGAGAGAGAGAGAGAGAGAGAGAGAGAGAGAGAGAGAGAGAGAGAGAGAGAGAGAGAGTAATTACGATAAAACTCATCTTCTTAGAAAGAGAGAAGAGTGGGGATCATCCGGGTCAATGAAGGGTTCGTTAGTGCTGCGCTGTCAGTTGGTGCAATAAAAAAATGGAGGTGGGATTTGACAAAAGGGTTTGAAAGTATCGGGGGACAAAGACAAAGAAATGGGGACAAATTAAGATAAGTGCTGATGGTGGGTGGGGTCTGAAGATAAGAATGCAAGAAAAGATTTCTTGTCTGTCAGAAGAACGATAAAGACAAAGAAAACGAGAACAAATAAAAGGGTATATATACATATATATATATATATATATATATATATATATAGCTTGATTTAGCACACACACAAACATATATATATATATATATATATATATATATATATATATATATATATATACTGGCAGGGACACAATTATTGACTATAATAATTCTTAAATCTCTACAGTCACTAGTGTTTCATCCTGTCAGGAATCATCAGTGCAAAGTGTCACGATTGCCCATGGTCAGGAGATTCGAACCCAGCAACGAAGCGATCTCTGACTCTGTTAGCAAGGAACTAATTAACACGGCCTTCCGTTGTAGATAGATAGCTAGATAGATAGATATCTAATGAATATACTAAATACGTATGGTCTAAGTGTAAAATTCGGGAGACTGGCGTGAAAAAACTGTTATTTTCATAATGTGTATATTTCAGACTCTTACCAAGGTAATTGAGCATTCTGGTAATTTTTTAAAAATAAAATGTGCATATAATACATCTATATAATATTTCTCATACTCTGTTTGTCTATCTATCTGTCTGTCTGTCTGTTCCAAGTTTTCTCGGAAAATACTGGGCTGATCTGGCTGAAATTTTGCATGAACCTTTGCTTTGATAAGTTTCAGCAAATAACACATTATGGTATTCGTTCGATGTATCGTTATGGATTAATAAGGATTAATAAGGATTAATACATATTAATTACCACAATACTGCATTTACTCTGACTTTTTCTCGAAATTATTGGGCCGATATGGCTTAAATTTTGTATGGAACTTTGGTTTGATAAGGTGCAGCGAACTAAATATTATGGATCCGTTCGAGTTGTAGTTATGGCTTAATAGGGGTTAAAAAGGAGCACAAATTTAACCATATTCAACGATCTATTTGTTATAAAGCTCTCATTCTTAGTTTACGGGCAATAACTTTTTTGTTATGTAACCGGCTAATATATTTATATAAAGTGTGTATAGTAAAGGATATGATATTTTCTTTAAGCACAAGTCGAATGTGTATTAAAGCTATGGAAATTAATATATATATATATATATATATATATATATATATATATATATATATATATATATATTAATCGTGACACCCTGCACTGAAGATTCCCGAAAGGATGAAACACTAGTGTCTGTAGGTATTTAATAATTATTATAGTAAAAAAATAATTATGACAGCCCCTTTAAAAAATTCGTTTCTTATCGTTCAGCACTTTCAGTTGAATTAAAGTCGGTCAATTTAGCTCTTATGCATAGATCATCGTATAACGGTTAGATCACTCTCTGACTGACGTAAAATGAACATTTAATATTAAAATATTTAAATTCAACGCTATTTCACGCGGTTAATGGTAGCCGAATGGATTAGGTCTTCGGTAAATCGAGCCAGAGATGTCTCGTGATACGGGGTTCGAATCGTTCGACTGGTATTAATCGTGACACCCTGCACTGAAGATTCCCGAAAGGATCAAACACTAGTGTCTGTAGGTATTTAATAATTATTATAGTAAAAAAATAATATATATATATATATATATTAATTTCCAAAGCCATTCACGTGTAATCACCTTTGTCTTCACCATATTCTCTCTGCTTCACTTTTTTGTTATCAAGTAAGATCTTTGACTGACTTGTTGCTTCATCAAATACTTTTGCATGCAAAATCCGATCCCGCATTTTGCTAATACCTACCATCTGATGAGAAGGAAAGTATTTCTTCGAAACTCCGCGGATTAAGGAATATCCACTTATCTCCTGTTTCCTTTTCAGATTAAATATGTTTTTAACTCATTTCAAAGTGTTTTTTTAACATATTTTATTCACTGTTTGCTCGTATTATAAGCTCTATCTCCTATTTGGTTTTATTGACTTGTTTTGATTTGGCTGAGATAACTTTATAAATATTAATTCTTTAATATTTATAATATACTTTAATTTTACCATCTTGGATCATTTTGGTAAATTAATTTGTAATTTTCATTTTCATTTTATATATATATATATATATATATATATATATATATATATATATATATATATATATATATATATAATTCTTAAAATATAATTATCCACTGACAAGTGTTTCGTCGTCTACGACTCATCAGAGTGGCTGAATCTAGCGAGATTCGAAATCGGGACTCCACGGCAATGAGCCTAAACTCTTTATCCGCTCGCCAGTCTAGCACGACTGCTTGGATATATCGCGATTTATTTAGATGTTATTTGTTTTTGTTTTTGCGATACGTTTTGAATGAATTCAATTATTTACGAAAGTGCATTTTTACCTAAATGCGAGTTGCCCCCCCCAAATAACATCTCATCTAAATAAATCGCGATATATCCAAGCAGTCGTGCGAGATGGGTGAGCGGATGAAGAGTTTAGGCTCATTACCGTGGGGTCCCGATTTCGAATCTATCTAGATTCAGCCACTCTGATAAGTCGCAGAAGACGAAACACGTGTCAGTGGATAATTATATTTTAAAAATAATATATGTGCCGCTCCCCATGTGGGGGTACCAAATTGGTTAAATGGGAAAATTATTCTTAACTAGTATTTAGGTTAAAATGCACTTTCGTAAATAATTGCATTCAAAACGTATCACAAAAACAAATAACATCTATCTCTCTCTCTCTCTCTCTCTCTCTCTCTCTATATATATATATATATATATATAAATATAAAAGCGAAAATGTATGTATGTATGTATGTACGTTTTTCCTCGATGTCCACAAAAGGCTTCTTTCAGAGAAGCGCTCGCTCGCTTCACAACTTCTTAAAACTTTTTATATCATCTATAAATTGTAATATCTCACAGTTAACCACGGAGCTTGCCTGTCTATTTAATTTTAATTAACGTTAATTATTCGACATTTCCCTCATCGGCACGAGTACATTCGGTTTTCGGTATAAAAAAAAAGCGAAACTCAACTCTAATAACTGGCCGAAAGCCAGTGGTCTCTAGAGAGCTAAGTAACGTTTGGTCAATGTCGACTTCGTCATATCAGACGGTAGCTTTCATGTCGAGACGAGACACTCCCCCTCATAAACAGGGAGCGGGGTTTTAAAAACAAACCGATTTATTGACCTCATTAAAAACTGTCCCGCTCAAAATCCTAACTGCTGAATAGCTATCGCCGTCACGTCAATCAAAAACGCGCACCTGTTTTTTTTTCACACTTTACTATTTTCCAACTGCGCGTCGTCAAGGCTTCGTTTTTTTTCACGGGCACCTGTTTTTTTTCACATTTCGGGGTTTTTCACACACACCTATAAACACCCGGGCAACGCCGGGTACCCCTCGCTAGTATATATATAAAACTCAAATTATCTGTGTGTGTGTACATTTCCCTACCAAACTACTCTGTCAATTTTCAGTCTACAGACTCGAGATTTGACACAAGGGGTATTGCGATTTGGGAAAATCTTTTTAATCGGTTTTCGGCCAGAAATTTGGCTGTCATGGGGTCAAAGTTCAACGATTTGACCTTTGAAAAATCTACCAAACTCCTCCGCCAATTTTGGGTCACTTGAGATGTTAGATGTAGGTCCCTTGGATATTGATCAAACTTAAAAAAAATGGACTTCTCAGTCAATTTTTGGACTAAACATTTGAAATTTTACACAAAGTGTATTTAGACATGGGGCAAACTTTTTAATCGGGTTTTGGCAGAAAATTTGGTTACCAAAAGGTCAAAGTTCAAAAGATTTGACCTTTGCAATCTCTAGCAAACTATTCAGCCAATTTTTGGGTCATTTGAAATTTCACATAAAGAGTATTCAGACATGCAACAAGCTTTTTAATCAATTTTTAGGCGCAAATTTGTCTGCCAAGAGGTCAAAGTTGGAAGAGTTAACCTTTACAGACTCTACTAAACTCCTCTACCAATTTTGAGTCTAAACACTTGAAATTTTAGATGAATCGGGGTCAAACCTTCTAATACACACACACACACACACGCGCGCATATATATATATATATATATATGCATATAAAGTTATGAACAGTGCATAAGACCCGAGCAAAGCTGGGTTGAACTGCTAGTTTGAAATGAGTGAAAAAAAGAATCTTTTCTCATTCTCCTTC
>NC_136506.1:78207801-78210301 GCF_053919585.1 Euprymna scolopes | reverse complement strand
ATTGAGGTTTCCTTTATCCTAAACTGATTGAGACTGAACTGGCTCCGTTCGAAATTAAAATTGGAAAAAGAAAACGACTGAAACAAGATATGTCCATTCAATACGTGCATTGAACGACGAAAAGGCTATTTGAAACCATGTGACAGACCAACTAACCGACGCAGCGACCGACGGACAGGACTTCTTATAGAAATGTGTGGACGTACCCAATAAACTACTTCCGGTATTATTGAAACTCTTCCCGTTTACACTAATTTTTTTACTATGTAAAAAAAACAAAAAACAACATAAATAATAAAAGAAAACAGTAAAAAAGATAAACAAGCCAGAATCTAAACTAAAACACCCTCACAAAATATTTCATGTTCAACTGAATGGTTAATTATTCATTGAAGCCAGATTGTTAAAAACAGGGAAAACTTACGGACCGCTTTCCGTTAAATTTTACCCATGTCCAAGTTACCTATATCTAAAATTTCCAGTGTTTAGACCCAACATTGGCGGAGGAATTTGGTAGAATCCGCAAAGATCAGCTCGTTCAACTTTGACCTTTTGACAGGCAAATTTTCGCCCCACAACTGATTAAAATGCTTGCTGCATGTCTGAATACCCGTGATGAATAAATTTAAAATGTTTAGACCCAAAATGGCTGAGTAGTTTGTTAGACACCGCAAATGGCAAAACTTTTGAACTCTGACCCATTGGCAGCTCAGATTTTCCACCCAAATCGATTAAAAAGCTTGCCCTATCTTCGAGTACACTTTATGTAAAATATCAAATGTTTAGACCAGAAATTATCTGGATAATTTGTAGAGACCGCAGAGGTAAAATTTAAAATAACTTTGACCGAAAATATGACACCTTAACATTTGTTTTGGGCTCAAATCAAATTAAAAAGTTTGATCCATGTCCAAGTAACTTACATTTTAAATTTCAAGTGGTTAGACCCAAAATTGGCGGAGGAGTTTGGTAGAGTTTTCAAAGGTCAAACCGTTGAACTTTAACCCCTTCACAGCCAAATTTCTAGCCGAAAACTGATTAAGAAGATTTAACAAATAACAATACACCTTATGTCAAATCTCGAGTATATAGACTGAAAATTGACAGAGTTATTTGGTAGGGAAATGTACACACACACACACACATATTCACTTTATATATATATAATATATATATATATATATATATATATATATATATATATATATATATATATATATATATCTCTCAGAGGAAACATAATTTAATTTAAATACAAAAAAAAAAAACAAAAAAAAACGGGCAGGTGAAATTATTAAAATTTTCCTTAAGGCCTTATCGTCTGACCCTCTAAGAGGAAACGCCAGAATGATAAATTAAAAACTAAGAAACGAATGAGGAAAGAAGGGAATTTGGAGATATTCATTGATTTAAAACCACCTGAACAGTGAGATTTTTTTTTTCTCACTGGTCTTCCAACTGAAACCAAATTCCCTTCTTTCCTCATCCGTTTCTTAGTTTTTAATTTATCATTCTGACGTTTCCTCTTAGAGGGTCAGACGATAAGGCCTTAAGGAAAATTTTAATAATTTCACCTGCCCGTTTTTTTTTTGGTATTTAAATTAAATTGTTTCCTCTGAAATTTCTCCTTCCATTTTGCTGTACCAAAAATTTACTTATATATATATATATATATATATATATATATATATATATATATATATATATATATATATGTAAAAGTGAAATTGTCTCTATATGTACATTTCCCTGCCAAACTACTCTGTCAATTTCTAGGCTACAGACTCGAGATTTGACAGAAAAAGTATTGAGATTTGTAAAAATCTTTTTAATCGTTTTTTGGCCAGAAATTTGGCTCTCATGGCGTCAAAGTTCAGCAATTTGACCTTTGAAAACTCTACCAAGCTCCTCCGCCAATTTTGGATCTAGACACCTGAAAGATTTGATATAGGTTACTTGGACATGGATCCAACTTTTTAATTTGTATTTCAGCCCAAAATATTAAAAGTTAAGGAGTCCAAATTGGGGTCAAATAAAAAAAAATTGACCTATGCGGTCTATCGAATTACTCAGCCATATTATGGTCTCAACATTTGAAAATTTACATAAAGCATATTCAGACATAAGGCAAGCTTTTTAATTGGTTTTGCCCGAAAATTTGGCTGTCAAGAGGTCAAAGTTCAAAAGATTTTACCTTTGCGATGTCTGGCAAACTATTCAGCCAATTTTGAGTCTAAACATTTGAAATTTTACATTAAGGAGTCAAACCTTATATATATATATATATATATATATATATATATGCACAGAAAGTTATGAACAGTACATAGGACCCGAGCAAAGCCGGGCTGAACTGCTAGTTAAAAATAAATAAGCTACTTGTTCTGTCTCAACCTGTATAAATTTAAAGAAATAGACAGAACCTAAACCCTAACCCAGATTGGGAACACAAATGACAACATGGAACACGGTATAGGTTTTAAATATATATTGAAAAAAA
>NC_136506.1:78187801-78202801 GCF_053919585.1 Euprymna scolopes | reverse complement strand
AAATAGCCCCCCCCCCGCGAGCTGGTTATCTTGGGGGACGATAGCTTGGTGAAGATTTACTTTCTACAATTATTGAATATTTAAGATATTCTTGTCATTTAATGAGATAGACGAGATATTCCCGAGTGGCTTCCAGGCCTTGATAAGTGATGACTTCCTCTTCAAAATCTCGCAAGATAATTCTTTGTTGTACAATAAGATACCCCGCTGTTTTCTTTTTACGTAGGAGTAATCGTAAGTAGTAGAAATTTGGAAAATTGGATGACTTAAGGGGACGACTCGTCAAGAACTTGTTTACGTTGGACTTAGAGACGACCATACTGTTGTCAGCTGGAAAGCAGGCAAATGGAACGGTGTTCCACAAGCGTACAGTTCTAAGTAAGAAGCTTTGTTCATGGAATCCACATTTAGATTACGGCACAGATAAAGAGTGGGGGAAATTATTGATAGTGGTTTCGGTTAGACGAATGTTTTTCGTAAAAGTTTGGCAAGGGGTGACCATAGATTGGAGCTCAGACGAGCACTTGCCATAGAATTAACAACAGAGCAGAGACAGGCTCGCGACGTTTCTTCTGTGGGGAAGCGGTTGCAGGGAAGATAAAAGAGATATTTCATTCTGTTTAATATAGACGAACGGCATATCTTGCATATATAAACACACACACATTATATATTAGATGACTCAATATATATATATATATATATATATATATATATATATATATATATATAGAGAGAGAGAGAGAGAGAGAATAAATAACAAAAAGTTATATTTCAAAATTCATGATTTTGACCATTTATAATGTATTCCTTTAATTTAGTTAACTTATACAATTCTTGACAGTATTTGTATCGTAGCGCAAAATCAATCACTTAATTATTATATCAATCAGTGAATCTATTATGCCCGTATCCCACCAGAAGAAATACCAACAATCGATCCGTCAAAAGGAAATGTGTGATTTGACAGGATTAAAATCCGAATTAAAAATGGCGAATTGGAAAAATAAAAAAAAGGTATATGCAGCTTCTCTTTCAATTGAGTGATTGATTTTGCGCTATGAAACAGATACAGTCAAGATTTGTATAAGTCAACTGAATTAAAGGAATAAATTATAAGATGGTCAACATCATGAATTTCGGAATATAACTTTTTGTTATTTATTCTCTATATTGCTCTGTAATTACATTGAGCTTCTTAAATAAGGATTAGTATACATTATAAGAATATATATATATATATATATATATATATATATATATATATATATATATAAAGCACCGAAGTTTCCACTCGAAGTAAAGGTGACATAAAATTAATCGTCCCAACACTAATATATATTTATATATTAATATAAATTAATATATATTAATATTTATATATATATAAATTAATATATATATATAAATATATATATATAAATTAATATATGTATATATAAATTAATATATATATATATAAAAATTAATATATATATAAATTAATATATATATATATAAATTAATATATATATAAATTAATATATAAATATAAATTAATATATATATATAAATTAATATATATATAAATTAATATATAAATATAAATTAATATATATATATATAAATTAATATATATATAAATTAATATATAAATATAAATTAATATATAAATATAAATTAATATATATATAAATTAATATATAAATATAAATTAATATATATATATATATAAATTAATATATATATATAAATTAATATATAAATATAAATTAATATATAAATATAAATTAATATATAAATATAAATTAACCTCTTTACAACAGATATCGGACCACAAAATAAAAGAATAAAGACTACAAGAATGTGAAAATATATGAGAAAGAAATAAACATGACTTGTTTGGTAGAATTGGCAAAAACATGCTTCCTATTCTAACGAGATCCAACATTCCAAAGTAACTTTTATTAAAATACTATTGAAATACTGAAATAAACTACTCCAAAAAACAATGAAATGCTCTACAGCTTTTCTACATTCTAATATTAGTAAAAAATAACATAATATGATATTAGTAAAAGAATTACATACTATAATTTCAGTAAAAAATAACATACTTTAATATTAGTAAAAAAAATTACATACTATAATTTCAAAAAAAAAAATAACGTACTATAATATTAGTAAAAATATAACATACTATAATATTAGTAGAAAAAATATAAATCATTTTTGTTAAGTGTTTATCTTCAGTTTTTAATTCTTACCTGGCCTTCTTATCTGACGTGAATTATTCAAGATATCCTGGATTTCTACAAGGAATGAAAGATCAAAATGTTTTTTTTTCAAGATGCCAATGGTATTTTGAAGCAACAACAAAGAATAAACACATTTTGAAACGCGAATATTTAGTCAAAATATACCAAAAATCGTTAAAGCTACTTCAAAAATTCCTACTATGATAAAACTTTCATGTTTGTATGTTTGTAAACAAAACTAAGTGTTTGTATTTTCAAATAAAATAAAATACGTATTAAATAAGTCAGATTACAAGTGATTATTTTGTAAAATAAACAAATATTTATTTGTTTAAAAATAATATTCCAGTGATAGACGCTTTTTTTTCAGAATTTTATAGACGTTTTTCCTTTTTTTCCTCGCAATGATTGTAGATGGAAGAAAAATTTGTACAGAGTCCGTGCGTTGGTATAATATATTCGAATACCCGAAATATACGCTTGGTGAACGTGATGTAAAATTCAAAGTGTTTTCCGTGATGCAAGTGTTGTTAATATTTTAAAATATAATACGTATAAAATACGTTTGTAAGCCAAATTACAACGCAATATTTTGAAAAATAAACAAATATTTATGTATATTACTTATATTGATCGCACTATTGCTCTCATCTGGAGTGTTATTTGCGCAATGTTTCAGTCGAATTGGTCTTCGACCGTCTTCAGGCATGTTGGTTGCTGTTTGGAAAAGAAAGAGAAAAGTTAATGGATCCGTAGATATTTTCGAATTCTTTGAGTTAGAGTCTATATTATAGCTATGGCTTCTTATTTTTGAAGGAAATTAGTTGACAAAAGGAAGACAACTCTAATAAAGATCGACAGGGGATAATCTTCCTTCCATCGGCGAAAATTTACGACGCCAGTAACTTTTCTCTTTCTTTTTCAAACCACAACCAACATGCCCGTGGACGGTCGAAGGACAATCCGACCGAAACGTTGCACAAATAACGCTAAATATTTATCCAGCAGGCGATCTGTTTTGTATTCAAATAAACATTGAAATAAGAAGTTATCATTTAAAAAATTATACTTTTATAAGCTATTCAAATTTATACTTTTATAAGCTATTCAAAATTATACTTTTATAAGCTATTCAAAATTATACTTTTATAAGCTATTCAAAAGTATACTTTTATAAGCTATTCAAAATTATACTTTTATAAGCTATTCAAAAGTATACTTTTATAAGCTATTCAAAAGTATACTTTTATAAGCTATTCAAAAGTATACTTTTATAAGCTATTCAAAATTATACTTTTATAAGCTATTCAAGATTATACTTTTATAAGCTATTCAAATAAAATCTAAGAAATTGGAAAACAAAAAATAGGATTTTTATCCGTTGTTAAAAGAAAAACAGTTATTTGAAAAAAAAATGGATGTTTTTATCTTTAGTTAAAATAAAAAAGAAATGGCACGTATTTGAAACAAAACTGTATTTCAATAACAGAAAAAAAATTTGCAAAAGAAAATTATACTTGTTTTATTTTTGGTAAAAATAAAAAAAATCTTGAAATATATATTTCTATTCATGTTCAAATAAACAGAAATATTAAAAAAAAAAAAACTTTGAAATTCTCTGTGATGAGACTTAGGGACTCGTGGCGCAATGGATAGATGCGTTGAGTCTCTACGGTTCCAGGTGGGCATTGTTTGAAGATAGCGGTTTCAATCCTACCCAAGCCGGCCAGATGATTAGTTAGCCAACAACTATGGAAGGCAGTTATTATTGGGTATACATTTACAAAGCTTAGCATTTCTATCTCATCACAGTTAATCACCTGATGAAGGCCACAGGATGAGTTGGCTGAAACGTGGTGAAACAACAACACCAACAGCTGTGAAGATGAGGATAACATCCCGCAAAAAGAATGAATGCACAAAAAAAGAAATAAGTTATTACAAAAACAAAAAGACAAACATGCTTGTTGGTTATTGGGTGTCGTATTTAAAACATTGTCTACAACTAAAATTTTGAAAAAGAGAAAGCAGAGCATGGGTAACAGTCAGCCGTCGGGGTCAAAGGTCAGCGCATGAAAATATGAAGACGGCCAGGCTGAAAAGTGCTTTTGCTTCGGGTCGATGAAAAACAATTGCAAGTCCCGCCCAAATCGTTTGCAGAAGGATTTTAATTGGAAAACTATTGCTATGTAAAAAGAAATATTTAAATTAAGAATTAAATTAACACGCGATAAAAGAAATATTTTAAATGAAAACATTTCGATAAAAAAAAAAACAAATGCTGGTAAAATACACACATCCCATTATGATGTATGAAATCGATGCCCCCGTTCAGTCTCGAAGACAAAGGACACCCCCTGTAGAGGCAGTTGCGCGTGTAATTGTGAGGCAAGGGTTGCGCAAATCCTAACCACACCTCTCCTGAATCGGTACTGTTTGGATCCAGTGGCAAGAAGTCCACTTTCTGAAAATAATATTCCAACGTGGAAGATTATAACAATGGAGACGATTTTAAATAATTAACAAAACTATAAGAGAGATAAGCCATATTTTAATTAAAGGTGAATATGAGTTATCTCATTTTGTTAGACATTAAAACTTAAAAAAAAATGTTTAAATTTAAACTAAATGTCAATGAATCCCGAGTTACGCCGGGTAGTAACAACTTGTATTAAAATATAAATATACTAGCAAGCTGCCCGGCATTGTCCGGTCGTAAAGTATGCTTAAATACGATATTTTGATTAATGCAGATTTCGTATTTATTATTATATTATATTGAACCCAATATATAGTAACGATTTAAAAAGTTAAAAAAAAAAAAATTACTCGTGCGCCACCACTGAGAATCGAAACCAAAACGTTTAGATGACGATTTACTTTTTCCTTTAACGTTAATACCTGAGCTATGCAGACATGTTTGCTGCAAGGCTAAAAATTAAAACATGAACCAATAGCTATTACGTTACGCATGCATATTCGTAAAGCCGTAATTTGATTTTCACCTGGCAAATTCCATTAAAAAAAAAATTCACACTTTTGCACCGATTTTCCTCGGCTAAAACCGAAATATAAAGTTTCGTATGGGCTCGAATTCCCTATATATCAAGTTTCATGTCTGTAGATCAAAAACTGACAGGAGGTAAGCAAAAAAATTTCTAACGAATATATATACGCATACATAAATATGTATAAAAAGAGGTTTTGTTTACTGTAAGCTTTTTACACAAATATTACGTAAGTATAAATCATGTAGAATATATGCATGAATATAATTACATGTAATAGTTAACTAAAGATGATCATCCCATAAGAAAACCCGAAAAAGCTAATAGGGAATTAATTAAAATGAATGTTCAAAACATATGCAAATTAGCTAGATCTTTTGCAGATGAATGCAATTCCACGACCCATATATAAGAAAATTGTATTTTCTTTTTAAATAAATAGAAAAGTTCTTTCTTTTTTTTTTTAAATATGAATATCAATACACACACACACAAACACACACACACAAACACACACACATACACACAACCACACACACACGTACACAAACAAACACACACACACACATAAACATACACACACAAACACAAACACACACATAAACACACACACAAACACACACAAACATAAACACACACGCACACATACAAACGCACACACTCACACACAAACACATAAACACACACATAATTTATAGAAGTACAGATTATTTTTATCTTCCGTTTTGTGCATTTCGTCATTCTTGTGTTTAGAAAGTAAGTAATCGAATGAAAATGTAATTTGCAATTAACTTACTATTATTAAACTATTAAATGCACATTTTGGTTATTAGGTGTTGGTCTTTATAAAGAAAATATTAATATACTGAGAAAAACAGCAAGAAGAGATTGAATTGTTTGGAAAAATCTGATAAAATATAAAAGTAAATTTATTTTATCTTTCTGAATTTTTAGGATGACGGTTAATAATTTCTATTATTTGAATCAATCGGACTACTGTTCTCACTTTTTTTTTTACAAAGGAATCACATCTTATCAAGGTTTGAAGGCCACTCGATGATAAGGGTTAATGAGTGGACGGCAGTCAATGGGATAATATCGTAAAATTAGATTACTTAAAGAAACAAAGAACAAAGAAACAAAACAAAACACATCTAAGTAAAATAACTCCTTTTTACCTTTTAAGAAAGAATGAATTACTTCCCTTGTATTTTGGTCTTTTTCTAGGTCATTAAAAAACTTCAATTTATATCTATAGTCATAGAGACGAATGTAATACTTCCGTAATGTTTAATGGGGTACTGTACATGGTTGAGTTAAAAGGAAAAACATGGTTTCAAGCACCGTATAACATTAAAAGTAGAAACAATCTCGTTTTGTCGTGACAATTATGAAGGCACAACGGGTGGGTCAGTGGAAGGAGTGTAGCAATTAAAAATACGAAGAAGCAGGAAGGAAAACAGAAACAAAAAATAAAATTACCAAAAACAAAACTAAACAAAACAAAACAAAAAAGCCACAAAGACATTAAACGGCATCAAAGTTAATTTTATTTTAAATAAAAGGGACCGTAACACGCATGAGTAGTTAAAAGTTTGAAAATGCTGATGAAGCAGGAACAATATTCATGGGGTCGGAACAAAAAACCTTGCAAGGAAAGCACATTTTCGTCCTTTTGTAGAAAAACAGGATATATATATATATATATATATATATATTTATTTATATTAGACATTAAGAGGATATATATATATATATATATATATATATATATATATATATATATATATATATATATATATATATATATATATATAAATACCCGTTCACATACACTTTTTCATGATAAAGCTAAGACCCAGAATTAGATGTCGATGCAATTACTCGATTCTATCTAATTCTGGGTTCTAGAGTATGTGAACGGGTATATATATATATATATATATATATATATATATATATATATATATATATATATATATATATATATATATATATATATATATATAGTAAGTAAGGCTTCTTTAAGTCTTGACAGACTATGGATAGCCACCGTAGGGGATGCCTACGCATTAAATTTTTGTAGCAAGAGTTGCGCAATCCCCAACCACACCTCTCCTGAATCGACATTGTTGAATACCAGTGGCAAGTGGAGGTTCAGAACGACTGGACACAATGCCGGAATAAGCGGAAAGCACATACAGCACCTAGAATTCTCAAATGGTCACCCATCTGGTACTAGCTAGGCTCAAGGTTGCTTAACTTCGGTGATGTGACGAGAACCGGTGTGTCAATGTGATTATGCCGTGTGTGTGTGTGTGTGTGTGTGTGTGTGTGTGTGTGTATATATATATATATATATATATATATATATATATGTATATGTATATATATATATGTCTGTAGGTATTTAATAATCATTATAGTAAATAATTATGTCAGCCCCTTTAAGAAACTCATTTTTAATCGTTGAGCACTTTCAGTTGAATTATGTCGGTCAATTTAGCTCATGCACAGATCATCGTACAATGATTAGATCAATCTGACTGACGTAACATTTTTTTTTAAATAAAATGTTTAAATTTCAACGTTATTTCACGCGGTTAACGGTAGCCAAATTGTGCGGTCCTCGCTAATGAAGCCAGAGATGACTTCTGTCGCCGGGTTCGAATCTATCGACTGATGTTAATCGTGATACCCTGCACCGAAAGGATTAAACAATAGTGTCTGAAGGTATTTAAGAATTATTATAGCAAATAATATATATATATATATATATATATATATATATATATATATATATATATATATATATATATATATACATATATATATATATATATACATATATATATATATATACATAATTATTAAATGATAATTACTCTTTTCATACCTACAGACCTTAGTGTTTTATGCTTACGCAATCATTGGTGTAGGAGGTGAAAATTCCTGCTGGTCGCAAGATTCAAACCCAGCCACGAAACCACCTTTTACTCCATTTGCTAAACCTTTACCTCCGGACCACTAAAAAATTGCCCCAAGAATGAACGGAATTAACAACTAATAAACGCAAAATTCGGGTGCATACATTAGACAATCCACCAGAGTGTTCAAACGAGCGGAAGTCGTAAACGTTAGTTCACTGCCTTTTTAGTTTACATTTCTCATGCAGTATCCATATTTATGTATTCTTAAAGGGGCTTTATAATTATAATTAAATAATAATTCTTTCTTTTTCTTTTATTTTTTAATCCTTGGTCATATTTTGTCGCTATACGACTAATCAGTGTTGGTGAACCTAGCGTGATTCGAAACTATAACCCAAACGTCTGGAGCCTGAAACTCTACCAATGATACAATCCTTGCTGGTACTGCATTTATCGCCTTGTAGATTTCATTTATTCATCCGTAGATAGACCAGTGTACTATACAAGAACCCAAGTTTGCCCAGCTGGGCAAACTTGAGTCCTGGAAAAACATTCAGTAAATAAAACGTTGTTTAGTAAATCGTTATTTTTTTTGCATTTTTTTTCCATTTCCATACATCAACATGGATATAAATATCACTAAAAAATCTGCTGGGTCATAAACTTCATTTCGGTACCTTACTTGCCTGGGTGGATTGCCTGTAGGCTGAGATAAACCGCGTCACACACAGACAGACAGACATTAGGAAAATTTATAATAAGATCACAGTCATTTAGTGTGGCTGGACTAAAATACTGCATCAAACCTATGATCATCGAATTGATAGTCGGCAGCTCTAACCGCTTGGCTACGAGATGGGCGCTGTTAACAAGTGACAAGAGGACCCCATTTTGTTTATAATTAGCTTTATATTGTAACTAAAAACGATTAGCGATATCACTTAAGTCTTACTTTTATAGTCACCCTTCACACACACACACACACACACACACACACACACACACACACACACACACACACACACACACACACACACACATATGACTATTCACTATAATAATTATTAAATACCTACAGACACTAGTGTTTCATCCTTTCGGGAATAATCAGTGTAGAGTGTCACGATTAATACCGGTCGATAGATCCGAACTCGGCAACAGAAGCCATCTCTGGCTTCATTAGCAAGGAACCTAATCTATTCGGCTACCGTCAACCGCGAGAAATATTGTTGAAATTGAAACATTTACTTTTTAAAATGCTTTTTAACGTCTGTCAGAGTGATCTAATCATTATATGATGATCTGCGCATAAGAGCTAAATTGACGAACTTTTATTTAAACTGAAAGTGCTCAACGATGAGAAACGAGTTTCTTATAGGGTCTGACATAATTATTTCCTATGATAATTATTAAATATATATATATGATGATTGCAACGTCTTGTCAGACGAGTGCCACTCCCTCAGACATTTAAAATCCAAATGTCTGAGAGAGTATCTATACAAATATGATGTTACAGAGTCTTAGCTTTGTACGACAGCTAAGTCTCTCTCTCGGTTCAAAATGTTGAGATCCAGCAACAAGCAAGAGCAAGATAGCCAGCAACAAATTAAACTGCAGACCAGCTTAATGCTGGTACTGGTCTTCCGCTTTATGGTTTTTTAAATCAGAGATTTGCTTCTCCTAGAAAGGTTGCCTTCACCACGGCTTACGGGAGCCCTCTCTACCCCAATACACATATACACACACACACACAAATATACACACACACAAATATACACGGTGCTAGTTGGCCGTTGACCCAGAAAAAGGGTTTATTCGCCCTTTGGAAGGTCTTGTTTTTAATCCTTCAGGGAGACTAGCCGCCCTCCTCATCAAGCAAGTGGTGGGGGAACCAGTTTAGTCGCCGGTGACCCGACCATGATATATATATATATATATATGTATATATATATATATGTATATGTATATATGTATATATATATGTATATATATATATGTATATATATATATATGTATATATATATATGTATATATATATATGTATATATATATATGTATATATATACATATATATATATGTATATATATATATGTATATATATATATATGTATATATATATATGTATATATATATATGTATATATATATGTATATATATATATATATATATATATATATATATAATTAGAAAGTAGTGGTAGCAAAATTGCAACACCTTTATGGCCTGACTTTTAAGCATCTTATTTTCTTATTTCTTCTTGCAAAATATGATAGGGGATAGGGAGGCCAAGACCTCTGATATCAAGGTTTGATGGCTAACCCTGCTTGGTGTCTATCATAGCTGGAGCGTTCTTTCCAGGGACTAGAAGATTTACACCATTGTTTGCCTCTTTCAGCCTGATGTATAAACGGGTTGAAGGGCCCTTTTTATCCTTGGTGTCGGCCTGCCAGTTGTGTTTGTACCGGTCTTCATATTTTTATACATGATTCCTCATTGTCAACTGGGTTTTATTTGTTTTATTTAAAGTTGCACTCTATTATTAAAGATGGCTTGAGGAGATCGCATACCTTTAAAATAAATTTAATCAGGGTTTACTTCTAACGAAAGGTATCCTTACGCCAGACTGTCTGAGAAACACTTGTTCAGAGAGATCGAAGCCACTTGGAGATAGTTTTAGTTTTCATTCAAGGTCAGAGTTATATATCATAGTGTGATTGAATACTAGTTTTGAGACAGTTAAAGTGTTAGGTGACCAATAGTTTAAGAGTTTATCGTTTAAATATTTACACGCAGTCAAACACGCACATAGATCTGTTTTACTTATATAGCTGAGAGATCACAGTAAATTGCGGTATGATATACATAATATACATACAAATATTGAAATTTGGAATGAATTATGTACAAAATTGAATAGTGCGCTTCATTTCTTATTAGAATTTGATTCATATCAGAATCTGAATTATATAAAACACGCATCCCTATTATTTTATCTAACATCGTCTCTCCTCTTCTGATGAGAAGCATCAAGCTTCGAAATACCATGGTATTAAGAGTTCTTAGTTGCCCTACACTCCTAATTGATGTATCATCCTTATTGAATAAATAATATATATATATATATATATATATATATATATATATATATATATATATATATATATATATATATATATATTACTATATATTTTTATATCGTCATTTTTTTTCTTTCTTGAATTCTGTACAAGCTCCAATACAATTTGTTGAGCTTTGCATTTCCCGATAAGTCTCCTCTTAAAGAATTGATCTTATTCTCTTTCATTAAATCCCCCTTCCATCTATATATATATATATATATATATATATATATATATAGCTTTGGAAGTTGTTTAACCTTTAAATATACAAAATATTATTTAATCTATATATTTTTTTTATCATTCATTAGAAAAATATTTAGTCAGTAAGTCATTTAATATTCCTGCGATCAATGCATCAACTTTCCCTCTCGAATTCGCAATATTCCTAATGTTAATTTAAGGGATCATCAGTTGTTTACCATGAAACACTGTTTTGGGGATTTAAAAACAAAACAGTATATTAAATCAAGGCTCCCCAGCAGTGTTGATCAAACACCACCTCCCATATATATATATATATATATATATATATATATATATATATATATATATATATATATATATATATGTTGGTTGAAGACACATGACGTGCACCTACGTCATATGTCCTGGTGTAAATCGCAACCGAATTTTATCCAGAGCTACAAAAATCTACGATCTTTTAGAATTTAGAATTATATATATATATATATATATATATATATATATATATATATATATATATATATATATATATATATAATTCTAAATTCTTTAGATGAGAAAGATCGTAGATTTTGGTAGCTCTGGATAAAATTCGGTTGCCATTTACACCAGGACATATGACGTAGGTGCACGTCATGTGTCTTCAACCAATTAAGAACGTAAGGATATTCAATCTGTCAAATATTGCGTTGTATAACGACATTACCCTTAGGTGCTTTGATCTGTTCGGTATCCATCTTGTTTATTCAATTATTCGCGTGGGCTTCGTGATAAGAAACCAGCTTAATGCATCGCATATGTACGAAGACGTAAACGTTATCAAAGTTATTCAGGACGGCTTAATTCGAAAGAAGAAATGATTTCTTGGAAGATTAGAACACGCTTCATATCATTGCGTCATCATGGATACATCGCATGGCAAAGGAAATGCGGTTTTTGTCCCTAATGCTACTCGGAAAGCTTTGTTTTGATCTCTTATTTACTCAGAACAAACTCCCTAGTCTGGAATCTGAATTCGGGATGTCATCATCCGCTAGAATGTAGCAAACGCAGATCACAACGAACGACTCGCGTCTGTTCGTTGCTGTTGACGTTAAACTGGTCGGACTTCTGCATAGAGCGCAAGGAGATTGTGCCTCAGGGTTGTCTGGTCCACATGGTCCTCTTCGCTGTTGCCCACTTTTACACAAGACACCCAACACGTTGTATGCAGTCTACGTCGCAAAAGAGATGAAGACAAAGAATAAATTGAGCTTACTTTTTCGTTTTATAACAACTACATTTATTTCCTTATTCTCCCACTACGCGTGACTTCTCGTTATGGCTGTGACGTCTCTAACGTTATCGTGTTTTCTAGTCATTCTTTTTCCCTTCCAGTGACGTCATTTCGCATCCATTTGCATACGCGCGTCCGTGCTCTGTTAAAGTTGTTCGCAGTTATTTGTTAATCGGCACGATTACAGGTTTTTACACCCCCCTCCCAACACAGAGCTAAGCAGGACTCAATGGTTGTATGCGAAGTCCGGGAAGGTTCGACCCATTATATACAAAAGGATGACGCAGAATCAACGTTGCAATTCTTACTCTATTGTTTTGCAGTTCAACGCATTGCACGTCTGTACTTGCAACATACACAGGCAAAGACGACGACCAGAGGGCGACGAATACTGATTTCGAATTTTCATGGACTTTCACCAGAGCCCTGTTTGATGAGTTTGGCCCTATACAGCTTATTACCAAAATCTGATCACTATGTTTGGCCTTGCCAAGAACCGATGTTCCAGACGATAGAGGTTTGATACTACGACATTATTATAGTCCTTAGCGAGGAGGAAGAGTTTGACTTGCGGGAGGATTGCGAATTAATAATTTAAGCATTAATAAAAACTATCTGTCATTCTGTCCAGTATCGCAACTCACAGTCCATGCCAATAGTTGTAATCAGTTTCCAAGGTTAATAGGACCGGGTTTTGCATACAGCATTTAGCATTTCCAAACTGTCATCCATCTTAATATTGGTTAGTCTGAAGGGACTTGTTTTTAAATTAAAGTAAATGATAAAAACTCTTAAAACAAAGATTGTCAATAAGTTGCAGACAATTAAGCTCAAGTAACAATAGAAAAGAGGCATGCTACCTCACTGCCGTAGATTAAATGGGGGGGGGGTCACAAGTTCAAGGTTTCCTAGTATTTCATTTTACTTCACTTGAAGTTCTCAGAAATCAAGGGACCCCTTCCTGGGGTTAACACTTGATCTCTATTTAATATACATTTGAGTATTCCATTAAAGTTCTTTTTACCGTTTCAAATATTAAGTTAATAAAGAAGTTGTGAATATAATTATCCTCTCCTCAATTGATAATTTAAATAAGTTATAGCACTCTTTTCTTGTGTTCTCTTGGTCTTACTGGATTCCAGGACAAGAATTTTCTTTGTCTGGTGGAGTATCCAGCTTCATGCTGTTGGAGAAGGTGCACCATTCGTCATGAAAAAAACTAGTATGGGTTAGCTATACCGAGGAGATCTTATTTGGGCCGTGAATACTACGTGAAGGACCCTAAGCTGGTAGGTAGAGATTATTTGAACTAGTTTAAGTTTCGAGAATGTTTCATTTAGTGTGTATCAGAACGGTCTGGTGACGAACGGAGATGGAACCAGTGACCCTAGCGAGTAAGACAATAGCGGTCCAGAGGTCAGCTCCCTAAACAAAACACGTTGGACGCAGGTGTCAAATTATGCGATGGAAATTGCGTCACGTATTCACACACGATTATAGGATTTAAGTCAATCTTCTTGAGACTGTTCGTTCGTCAACCAATTTCCAATTAAGTCAGGGAGTAAAGTAAGTGAGAATTAAATGTAGTATTTATTTTACCAGGAGATAACCGTGGTCTCTCTCCTCGTGGGTGAATATCTTTTCCTAATAAAGCCTTTAAAACCGCCAACAGGTCTTTTTGTGTTTCTCCATGCATGAATTTTATTCTTCTTAAGTTACTAGAAGATCAACAGCCACTAGAAGATCAATGGTCACATACTCATGGGA
Source organism: Euprymna scolopes (assembly GCF_053919585.1). Taxonomy (NCBI): domain Eukaryota; kingdom Metazoa; phylum Mollusca; class Cephalopoda; order Sepiida; family Sepiolidae; genus Euprymna; species Euprymna scolopes. The sequence goes on along the minus strand of NC_136506.1, from coordinate 78,188,253 downwards.
AATGTTGCAATATTTTTTTCATATAAATGAAGGTATGATTAAAGAAAATACGAAGGTTCGACTTATAGACACTGGCGATAGCCACGTTCTGCTAGCAAACAATCAGAAACCAGAATTGCTCGATAAAAAAATTGGATCTATTCAGGTTCTCGCACATAATTGTTTCGTAATATTTGCTAAAGACTTATACAGATCAGCTAGCCACCGAAAATTATTTTTTTCAAGTATAAGACTTATATGGATCAGCTAACCATTGGAAACTCTTCCGGAATTAAACATGACTTTCAATTCAAAAGAAGTGACGCTTGAACCAATGAAGACTGTACGTATTTATTTAATTGTATCGTTTTTGATCGCTCACCATAATGCACACCTAGGCGTTCGTTATGAAACGCGTGTGCTTCCTTCGGTCAGCGTTTCTTCTTTTGACTAACAATGTTTCGCTTTGAAAA
>NC_136506.1:78160301-78182801 GCF_053919585.1 Euprymna scolopes | reverse complement strand
AACTGAAGCTGCCAATTCCAGATGTTTCAATTTTGATCACTTGCCAGCTATTTTTATCAGCTAAAAACCAAATCGATTTTGTTTCACAGGGTTGAGTACCCCCTATATCACGTTTCATGTTTGTAGACTAAAAATCGAGTACTATTGAGAAGATCGTTCCATAGATAGAGATAGAGATTTACTCTAAGCGCAGATATGCAATTATGGATAACATATATCCAAAAATGCAATTATGATAACATATATCCAAAAATGCAATTATGGATAACATATATCCAAAAATGCAATTATGGATAACATATATCCAAAAATGCAATTATGGATAACATATATCCAAAAATGCAATTATGGATAACATATATCCAAATATGCAATTATGGATAACATATATCCAAATATGCAATTATGGATAACGTATATCCAAATATGCAATTATGGATAACATATATCCAAATATGCAATTATGGATAACATATATCCAAAAATGCAATTATGAATAACATATATCCAAATATGCAATTATGGATAACATATATCCAAATATGCAATTATGAATAACATATATCCAAAAATGCAATTATGGATAACGTATATCAAAATATGCAATTATGAATAACATATATCCAAAAATGCAATTATGGATAACATATATCCAAATATGCAATTATGGATAACGTATATCCAAATATGCAATTATGGATAACGTATATCCAAATATGCAATTATGAATAACATATATCCAAAAATGCAATTATGGATAACATATATCCAAAAATGCAATTATGGATAACATATATCCAAATATGCAATTATGGATAACATATATCCAAAAATGCAATTATGGATAACATATATCCAAATATGCAATTATGGATAACGTATATCCAAATATGCAATTATGAATAACATATATCCAAATATGCAATTATGGATAACATATATCCAAAAATGCAATTACGGATAACATATATCCAAATATGCAATTATGGATAACGTATATCCAAATATGCAATTATGGATAACGTATATCCAAAAATGCAATTATGAATAACATATATCCAAATATGCAATTATGGATTACGTATATCCAAATATGCAATTATGGATAGCGTATATCCAAATATGAATTATGGATAACATATATCCAAATATGCAATTATGGATAACGTATATCCAAATATGCAATTATGGATAGCGTATATCCAAATATGCAATTATGGATAACGTATATCCAAATATGCAATTATGGATAACATATATCCAAATATGCAATTATGGATAACATATATCCAAATATGCAATTATGGATAACGTATATCCAAAAATGCAATTATGGATAACATATATCCAAATATGCAATTATGGATTACGTATATCCAAAAATGCAATTATGGATAACATATATCCAAATATGCAATTATGGATAGCGTATATCCAAATATGCAATTATGGATTACGTATATCCAAATATGCAATTATGGATTACGTATATCCAAATATGCAATTATGGATAACGTATATCCAAATATGCAATTATGGATAGCGTATATCCAAATATGCAATTATGGATAACGTATATCCAAATATGCAATTATGGATAACATATATCCAAATATGCAATTATGGATAACATATATCCAAATATGCAATTATGGATAACGTATATCCAAAAATGCAATTATGGATAACATATATCCAAATATGCAATTATGGATAACGTATATCCAAAAATGCAATTATGAATAACATATATCCAAATATGCAATTATGGATTACGTATATCCAAATATGCAATTATGGATAGCGTATATCCAAATATGAATTATGGATAACATATATCCAAATATGCAATTATGGATAACGTATATCCAAATATGCAATTATGGATAACGTATATCCAAATATGCAATTATGGATAACGTATATCCAAATATGCAATTATGGATAACATATATCCAAATATGCAATTATGGATAACATATATCCAAATATGCAATTATGGATAACGTATATCCAAAAATGCAATTACGGATAACATATATCCAAATATGCAATTTTGGATAACGTATATCCAAATATGCAATTATGGATAACATATATCCAAATATGCAATTATGGATAACGTATATCCAAATATGCAATTATGGATAACGTATATCCAAATATGCAATTATGGATAACGTAGAAGTGTGCGTAATAATGAAAGGAAACTAATTATCCAAGGAAAAACGAAAAAAATTAAACGAAAGTGAATTAATAAATATTTTGTTTTTAAAAAAAAATATGCAAAGTAATTATTCTTTTTGAAGTCGATAAAGTGTATGAAGAAGTATTTGCTTTTAAATAGAAAAGTGGGCTTTTATTATCAATGTCAGTGCGATTAAAACTTAACTTTACACAGACACAAATACGCACGCACGCACGCGCACACACACATATATATATATATATATGGAAATACGTTTAATCAGGTCTTGGACATGATCTTAAACTATATCCGATGTTGAGGCCTCAGCTTGCGGGCTTTGGAGAGTGTGGAGCCACCCTTTAATTGTCATTTGCTCCCAGGTCCACTCTGACCCGTAGTGGTAGTACCTGTTAGGGTTCCAACTATGGGTTAAATAGGAACTGACTTGAAAAAAAATATTCTATGAAATTTTTTTTTTCTTAAAATAACTGGATTCGGCATTAAATAACCTGAAAAGGGTTGATATGCCGTAAAACAACATGAACCAACCAACCAACGTTTAATCAATTATATTTCACATTTCATTTATGCTAATCCTTGAATTCATGAAGCTCAATGTAACTACAAAGCATATAAAAATAAATGAAAAAAAAATGTCCTTATTTGTTTATTTCCTTTTAAATTTGATAAGTTCTTGGCCTTCTGATGAGTTAAGGGCAGAATAAATTAAAAAATTGACATGATAATTACATGAATGATTCTGCGCTACGAAACAGGTGCAGTAAAGAATTATGCATTTCGGTGTACTTAAAACAAATAAACGGTAAGATGGTCAACATCTTGAAATTTGGAATATAGACTTTTGTCATTCATATATATATATATATATATATATATATATATATATATATATATATATATATATATATGTGTGAGTGAATATGTAGTCGAAGAATTTTCTTTATATGAACAATCTTCGTTACATATACAGAGACAAGACACTCTTGTGATTTCTTTCACAAGCCAGCGTAATCAAGCCAACAGGTTTGAGACTAGTGCGCTGATGAGGTTGTATTTCGAAAAAAATCACAGCTGAAACATGCACGCACGTATGCAGTCAATAATGTTTGCATAACTAAAGAAAATTATACAAAACTGTGCACGCGCGAATCGTTAACATCATGTTTAGAATAAGTACGTTTGCAAACGCTTTTAAAAGATTGTGCTTGACAATCGTACTTGATTCACTGTCTTTAGGTTTTAGTTTATATCTCAGCTCGAGTATTTTTTTTTACCTACAAGAAGTGAACTGTTTTGAAAAAAATACATAATACTCGCATGCACAAGTCTCAGTTTCTTTTCGTTAATTGTTTTTTTTAAGGTATTTAACATTACATTTAAGACCGGGCAAGGCCGGGTACATTTCTAAGTCTATCTATAAAGTTGAGTTTTTTCTCGCCTAACATTAATATTAAAAGCCTACTTCTATTAAATTATTAAAACGATCTTTTTAATATGCCCAGTCATGAATATGCGAGCTACAATATAAAAGTTAACTAATTTGCATATTGTTTGAAAAAATGAACTTTAATTAATTAACTAATCATTTTTATCGTTTCTTATTAGATGATTTTGTTCATTTAACTATTTTAACTATTTTAACTCTATTCTATTGATACATATTTCTACATCCTGCATAATAGCGTAGCCTGCAGAATGAAAACGTTATAGCACATACAAATGTAGTTGTATATATCTATACATATATATAAAAGTTTCCTGTGTGCGTGCGAAAAGTCTCTACCAAACTCTTCTCTGAATTCTTGATCTACATGATTGAAATTTGGTATATAGAGAATTTGGACCTGTGGAACAATTTTGTTTGTAGCCTGTTAAATAGCTACTAAAGGCTCAAAATTAAAAAAAAAAAACAAAGAGTTGGTCTTGTCAGGGTAAGTCGAATACAGCATTACCCCTGCTGTTACTTTTGCGCAAGCGCAAAATTAACCACTCATAGCTCACAGTCGCTTAATTTTTAAAATTGTCTGTAGCGCATATTGTGACGCCACTGGAAAGAAAATAACTACCAAGTAACTCGGTCATATTTTTTTTAATAACTTTTGAAATTATTACTATATATTGGATAATGCTAAATAGAGAATTTGCTCTTTGAAAATAAATACGAAATCTACAGGAATTCAAATATAATATTTATGAATATTTTACGTATGGGCAACGCCGGGTAGCCTGCTTCTATATGCATATACTACCTGGCCGCCCGACGTTGCCCGGTCGTACAATACGCTGAAATATTATATTTTAATTCAGGCAGATTGTGTATGTATTATTATAGAATTAATCCTCTATCGATTATTATATATTATGAAGAAATAATTTGCACGGTGAAATAGTTCGCAAAAATATAAAATAATAAAATGTTATTACTAATAATGTCATTCATCAAATTTCGTCTATGTTTGTTTACAATATCACGTCATTTGGGCTTGACGATCTTAATTTTTTTTTCTGTTATAGATAAAATGGAAGAAATTTTTACATGGGAATATATTACGTAACACCGGCCGGTGCAACTTAAAATATTCCCCTGTGTAAAAATTCTGTTTATTAATCTATGAGAGAAAAACTATTTTTAGAATCGGATTTTTTCGAGTTTCGATATTATCAGATGAATTTCTGTGCAAAACATATCTAAGAACGCTGCCAGACATATAAATTACCTTTGAGTGAAATATGAAAAGATAGGCTCAGCCGTTTTGGAACCTACGAGGAAGAAACTCACAAAGCACAAAGTGATTATATATATATATATCATATATATATATCTATCTATCTATCTATCTATCTATCTATCTACAATTATATAAATGCAACTTTGTCTGTGCGTGTGTGAGTTCGTTCGTTATAGACTCAAAATCGACTGGACCGATTTTTATGAAATTCCACACAAAGGTACTGGCTGTGCCTGGCAGTGCTTTTAGCTAGGTTTTGCATTGAAATGTTTCCAACAAGTATCGGCAACCGATATTCGTCATGTATTATTGCACGTATGCAAATGAAAATAACAGGCCATTTTTTTAGTTCGTTGCCTAGCGACGCGTCAAACCGACGCTAACACCATTATTTATGTTATGAAATATTGCATATTACCACTACTACTACTACCCTAGAGAGCGCATGCCGAGACGCACACACACACACACACACACACACACACACACACACACACACACACACACACACACACACACACACACACGACTATTACAGCGTATTTTCTCTTTCTTTCTTTTTTGTTTTTTTGGACGACATAACTTCTTATTGTTGTTCCGTTTATTTGAAAAAAATAGTTCTTCCATTTCTTCTTTATTAATTTGACTTTAATTACCACTTTATATACCATTTAGGCAGGATTGGAGTTTAGGTATCGATTAACCTCTACCCATTAACAACCCAAACCAAAAACGAACGGGACACAAATATCGAGTCACCGCTTTGTATCCATGGAAACACTGACCGCATATCGTGTAGTTTACAAATAATCTAAAATTATTAATATTCTAAATTTCTTTTAACATTGACCTATTTTATAATTAATCTTCTTCTTTATTAAAAACGTGCGGCTAAAAGGGTGTATCGCAGTATATTTTTTTAATTAGTATTTTAAATTTAAATTCAATTATAGTGATAAAAAACTCCTAGAAATGAAAAAAAAAATATTGAGAGATTCTTTTAAATAAAAAACGAAACAATTTTTACTTACATTGTAAACATATAGACATATAACTTATAATAATTTAAATAACTTTATACAATACGAACAGAAGTGTTCTGGTAGTTTTGCACAATTGGTGGGGGTTTGCAAGTATTCTGTACTTTCATCTAACAATTTAATTTTTTCCTTTTATAAAAAGCAATTTTTTTATTCTTTTATTTTAAATTTTTTTTTATCTACACAAAAACACATAGTGTTCCCAAAACCTATACCTAATTCATAAGTTAGGGGTACGCTGAGACATTAGGGCAGTTCGATTTTGGAACCCCAGTGAGGCAATGGTGATGATAGTTAGGGTTTGACATAGAAAAGACCTGCACGAAATATTTTTCTCAAAATCGTTATCTTTGCTTGAGGAAATGACTTTAAAAGTTGAAAAATTGAAGCGATTAAAAGTTTTTCGGTGAATTTTCAAGAACGTCTCGTCATCAAAACACTCCGTACTGTTAAGAAAATGGAATCATTATTTAGAATATGTTTTAAACTACATTTTTAAATAAAATGCTTGAGGATAATGAATTAATAAAAATATTAGCTGTAAAGGCAAAATTATGCTTTTTTAAATAATTTTGTGACGTTCAAATGAACGTCAAAAACATTATTTTTGCATCAACCTAATATTTCACATCAAATTCTATTTGAAATTTTTATTAAAATATGGTAATACTCAGTTTTATGTTAAACAACAAAAATATAGTCCATACACTTTTATTCTACACATTCTTTACGAAACATAACCACGTAAATTTCAAGTTTTCTACTTATTAAAAAAATACTTTGCAGAAAATTAATGTCAAATTTTAATTTCTTTTATTTTTAGGGAGTAATTGTTTTTAAGCAGTGTTTTTCTTCTAAAATTATAGTTTTAAAATCAGATAACCCACAAAGATTAATACGAGTAAATAAGGAAACTCCTTTAAAGCTTTTTCGTTATTTGTGAGTCTATGTTATTGTGCTAAAATAACTTTGTTATTTAGGAAGCCATTCTTAATATGGGAAGGAGGTTGTATTGTAACTATTCTGTACTTTCACCTTAAAATGTAATAAGCAAAAATTTCATAAAAATTAAATTTAACTTTAAAATACTATCAAAAATAGCATAGTAATATAGATGCACAAGCACTGGTTTTTCAAACACTAAACACTCGTTTAAAATGGCACAGCTACAGCAAGAGTGAATATCTTTACGGATAAATTCATGCTATTGAAGGAGTGTCTAAAATCTGCCAAAACTGTCTAAACTAAACACTACTATGCCTCTGATTTGGTTTGGTCCTCTCTCTTCAATACATCTAATTCAACTCTACAAAGTTTTTCATTATTTCTTATAACGAGCACTTATTTTTTACGTATGAAATTGGAAGATAGCCTAATACAGTTTCCTTCAGTTATAATCCAGTTATTTACTTTATTTTTCAGAGTAGAATGTCAGTAAAAGCACGACGTTCAGTTTTAACCCGTGGTTCACAAAATTTGCTGGTCCACCTTGTCATTTGGATGAAACAGCACTCCCAAATTCACGACAAGTAATCCAGTTTAGTTATATCCTCAAAACAGTTATCCCCACTTAAAAAATAGTGAGATTTCTAAGTTAATTGCTAAGGAAATAATTACTATTCGGCAAGCAGTCAATCCACAATTGCCCTTGTTAAGGGAACATTATATAGGACAGAAGGTCAATATGTTTTGCTATAAGAGGGCCAAACAGATTGACAGGAAATCTCTTGCAGCAATCAAAGTGAAAAGAATGAAGGAACAGCTAGACAGACTGTTTGGTATATCTTCTTGTAGCTGTAAACTTTCTGTCTTGAGATGTGATGACTTTGCAGTAAAGTGCAAGACAGAAAATTGTCAAACAAGGCACATAATCTGCACTTGTCCTTCTAACAAGGAGGTAAAATTAATTCTATAGATTCACTTGCAATTATGTTCCTTTTTTGTGGAAAATAAAATAATGTATTTGTATTCATTATGTAATCTGGCTCTATTATTATTCCAATTTTCAGGTTCCATTAGAAGAATTGCCATTTATAGCAATTTTTAAATTAATTGATGGAACAACAAAAAGCCTAACATTTACTGGCCCTTTGGGGAAACTTTGTATCAATAATTATCAAGATTTGCCTCAAGTAGAATTCTAAAAAATTAGTGTCCCTCCTGATCATCATTATCTGACAGCAGAAGAAACAAATAATTTAAGTGTGAAGACCAGAGGCTACATTTTGAGTATGCTGCTGTCATTTCTTGTGGAGAAGTTAGCTTAGAAAATTGGGCACTTGAATCAAGGAAGATGGCTAACATAAACCACAAGATTAATGTGTTTATGGACTAGAGTTGTCTATCCTCAAACACTATGATAAATTAAACATTTTGGTCAAATTTATCATCCAAGTGTATGTAGTTAGTTGGTTTGAGATCAAAACCGACAATATTTTTTTTAACCAACAACAGTATATTTTAATATGATTCAGAGAACAAAACGGTTAACTGAAATCCAAATTACTGTTTTAAACTTCAAAATATAGTGGTTTTGCACTACTTCCAGAAAATATAATATCGATGATAAACTCAGATGAATTGGATGTGAGAGAAGAGGGCATTCAAAGGATTTTGCCCATTAAGTAAATAAATATTTATCCATTAAATTTTATTAGTTTTCTTAATTTACCCAAACAATAGTTAGTTTTATTCATATTACATCGTAAAAATATTAAAAAAAAAAGTGTTTTCAAATAATTGTTTTGCTTTTTTTGTGTGTTGTTTTTTTTTTCCAGAAATAGTGAACAACTAAAAAAACAAAAAACAAATGAAAAAAATTACTGCTATCAATTTTGCAGCCACACACTGATATATGGGCAGGAATCAAGACATAGGCACATTCTTATAAAGTCATCGTGCCAGCAAATTAGATTTTCATTTTCCTCAAAAGGAAATTATAAAGAACAAATTAGTTCTATTATAAGTTTATATTATTGCCTCTAAAAAAATTGAAATGTATGGTTCTGTAACTTGTATCAAGTTGTTATATTGTGTAATACATCTCCACATATCTTTTTGAATTGAGAAATTGTGACTTAGTTGCTAATTAGCTTTTTTTTACAATTTTTGTTTAATCAACGCAGTAAAAGTTGAGATATTTTGCTAGTTGTGATTCATAATTAAAATTATAATTCATATATTTATTTTTCTTTCAATGTATTTCATATAAATATATCAATTTTAATTGGATTTTTTTTTTATAAAAATAGTGAAATTTCAAAATCAGTGTTGTGAAAAATGCTATGAAAATGAAGGATTTTTCAGCATTTTTCTACACGATTTTAAAATTAAATGCTCAATTTTCTGTTCAAGATGAGAATCTAATTTTTGGTATCTGTTCTTATCACATCAAATCCCAACTATTATCACCAGTCCAATGTTGATTTTCTGAAAAAAGTTGCAAATCGACCTGCCCTATTGATGCAAAGTGTGTTGTCAGTACCAAGAGCCGGAAAGGAAAAGAGAAAGTTTCAGCATGTTGAAGCCTTTTTATTATCTCTGTCACGTGTTCAACTTGCCTGAGAAATGGTCTCTGATTGGATAAGCCACAAGGGAAGTTGAATGTCTATGCCAATCAGCACTTAACTTATAAACCAAAAAGATTCAAATCAGTAAATCATAAAATGTCGTTACTGCCTGTAATCGTTGCTACTACACTCTTTTTTTCACAATATGTTGAGGTCTACATCCTGTGATTGTGATAAGTTTTGAATGCTCCTCCTACTGAAAGGAATAAAGATAGCTATTTTTTTTAAAATTTTCTTCCCATAGCATGAAGATGTGATACAAGGGTAAAAAAATCAGATTGAAGAACTGGAACCATGGTAGAAGAGCAGTCTAGCTGCAAAAATGTCTGAGCAGCCATGTGCACATCTTTCACATTAAATTATAAACCTAAAAACCATTTTTACTGAAAATGTCTCCCTAAAATTGGCCCATCCCCAAAATCTTGCCTAAAAGTTGATTGTAATGTTGATTTTCTGAGACATGCCTCGCTTAATTCTCTGCATGTGCACCAAAACGGTAATCATTACAAGAAATCCGATGCCTTATAGCGGTACATTTACATTAAAAGAAAAAGATTGATATCACCCCCCCAAAAACCCTCATTTTTAAAACATTTTTTCATTCCATTTGTTTGTTGAAGAAATTTATACAATTTATACACACCTAAGTAAAATTTGTCTGGCGCCACTTCCGTAAACAAGGGAGTGCCCATCTTCAGCATTACCCCCAAAATATTACTAAACTTGAATTTAAATTCCAAATTCTTTTAAAACTATATATTCCGATGTTACGCCGTGCGCGACTTAACGGAGTGCATAGATATCACCAAAATTGAATTAAAATTAATATTATTGCCTTTCAGCGATACATTTCTATTAAAGAAAAAGATTGTTATTAAAATAGGTCATTATTAAAAGAAATTTAGATTATTGTTAAAAATAAAAAAACTTTCTGATTATATTGTTTTATTTCGAAATGTAAGTTCGGCTCATTTGTAAACTGAACGATATGGTAAACTGTTTCCATCGTTAATCAAAACAAAACACAACTTATGACAACATTTGTTTTATTGTATTATACTGCTTATATTATTATTGCTTATACATGACTTATGCATTTACGAACACTTATTTGTAATTCTCTCTTTTCTCATTAAATATTTTCATAAATTTCGATTGATGTTTTTTTTCGAAATTTTATAGTTTTACATATTTATTTTATCTTACACTTCATAAGCATAAAAATGGCATTAAATAAACCCCCAACCAAGGTCGGGTAATACTGCTAGTATCATATATATATATATATCATATACATATATATATATATATATCATATACATATATATATATGTATATCTATATCTATATATATCATATATATGTATATATGATATATATATCATATATATATCGTATATATATCATATACATATATATATTTATGTATCATATATATGTATCATATATATGTATGCATATATATGTATATACATTATATGTGTATATATATATCATATATATATCATATGTACATATATATCATATATATATATCATATGTACATATATATATCATATATATATATCATATGTACATATATATATCATATATGTGTACATATATCATATATATATGTATATATATCATAAAATATATGTATATATAATAAAATATATGTATATATATCATATATGTATAGATATATGTATATATGTGATATATGTATATATATGATATATGTATATATATCATATATACATATGTATAAGTATATATATCAAATATATGTATATATATCATACATATGTATATCTATCATACATATGTATGTATATATCATACATATATGTATATATTATATATATGTATAGCATATATATATGTGTGTGTGTGTGTGTGTGTGTGTAGTATACAAATATAATACTTTCGCAAAATCAAGACAATTAAATATAAATGAAAACATCATATGGTGTATTTCTTTTTGCGTTCTATTTTTTTCGGAATCATTTATGCAAATTCAAATATTATATCATTTAAAAATTTTCCAAAATAGTTACTCTTCAGACAGGGGAATACATTTGTTATTATGAATATATGAATGCATTTATAATCCCTCTTTTAAGAGATTAAGCAGTTGGACTCATGTCTGTACCAATTATTATAATTTATATATAAAATTTAAATATATAATTATATTATATATTATATGTCTATAATATATATGTATAAATATATGTACATATATATATATATATATATATATATATATATATATATATATATATATATATATATATATATATATATATATATATAGTTTGACTCATCTCTGTACCAATGTTTATATTTTATATATAAACGCGTTGTCGTCATTGCTTCGAATAGCTACGACGGTTATGATTCTATATAAGGAATATTTTGGTCTATCTGAGATAGATCTTATTTCATTATCCACGTGATATTTTCAACATCCATTCGACTATCTCACAGACCTTTCCCCCTCTTCTCTCTATACACTTCCTCTTTCTATCTATGTGTCTCTCTTTCTCTCTCTCTCTGTCTCTCTCTCTTAGTGCTATCTGTCTTAAATGTCACTAAGTCGTTACGTTCGTTTACGCCGGAAAAGTTATTTTTGAATGTCGTTGGACGTTCATTTGAAAAGAAAGTTCAAAGCTATCGACGTACCAAGAAAGCCTCAAAATAAAATAACACAGTACATTTTTTTGTGACTTTTTCTTCTGGACAAAAAGATACAGTAACAGATGATTAAGATATCCCGTGGCCTTTAGTTAGAGCTACTGGCTATCAACTGCCTGGTTGTTGGTTCGATCCCGGACTTGCTATGTGTACTTATATGATCACACTGAACAGCTATGACAAAGCGAAATATTTTATTTTTGAAATTGTTTGTTTAGATAATGAACTAATTTGCCTGGTAATAAAATATATGAGGTGCCTTCAATAAGTTTCCAAGCCTTTTTCGTATGGACACTTTTGTTGATAGTACACATATGAAACTCTAGTCCCTTTCGAAGTAATCACCTCTGACTGCAATGCACTTGTTATAACGTTCCAGCAACTTCTGGAAGGCCCCTATGTAAATCCTCTTGTGTAAGCGTGTCAATGACCCGTGCCACAGCCTCTTTCATCTCTTCAATAATCTCATAACGACAGCTTTTAATGTTTTCCTTGAGCTTAGGGAATAACTAAAAGTCACAGGGAGCAAGGTCTGAATTATAGGGAGGGTGAGGAACTGTTTTGATGCCCATCTCGTATTGCTCAAAGTAAACAGTTTCATGCAGCTTAGCATCAGAAGTGCGTTTGAAAACTTTTATCACCACATAAGCAGAGAGGCCCGATGTATAAAATCAACAGTAGGTTTTTTGATAAGCACGTGGTGTGTTTGAAATAGATGTTTCTATTTTGAGCACAATTAGATAATGATACTTGTCTTTTGCATTTTAAACTTTAATTCAAGTAATTATATAAAAAATAATTTTATAAAATCAACACTACGTTCTCTACAGTGCAATGTAAACTAGAATGTATTGTGGACTAAATCACACCGGGAAGGCATGTGAATCTTTCTCCCGGTTTACCGCAGTAGATCCTCGACTAGAGCAGTCAATCAATGAAATTGGTTGGCGAATGGGAGTATTAGAACTGTGGAACATTTGTTGATCCTCATTCAATCCTGGACAACGTTCAGTCTCCCTGCCAGCGCGCGCGCACACACACACACACACACACATATATATATATGTATAATATACATATATATAATATATAATATATAATATATATAATATATATAATATACAGATATATAATATACATATATATACATATAACGTACGTATATATATAATATATATATAATGTACATATATATAAAATATACATATATATACATATAATATACGTATATATATAATATATATAATGGACATATATAATATACCTATATTTAATATATATATAATATATATAATATACATATATATAATATATATAATATACATATAATATATATATAATATACATATAATATATATATAATATACATATAATATATATATAATATACATATATTTATATAATATACATATATATATAATATACATAAATACATATACATAAATACATATAATATACATAATATACATATAATATACATAATATACATATAATATACATAATATATATATATATATATATATATATATATTAATATATACAATTGATGACTATCGGCTTTTCAAAACCAACTAAATATTCTGGATTTACACTTACGTGTAGTGCTCTATAACCCTCCAGACAGCGTCGTTATAATTTAATACCGTACGTGTTTTGGGATCAGTTATGTCAATTAGTTTCATGCTTTGAGCTATTCGTCAGCTCATTCTAACACATTTTGCAACACTTTTACAAAGCATAAAATCATTTAAACATTTTTAAAGTCATCTTATGAATCTCCTGCAGCGTGAAACCAATGGACATGGCTGATTAAAAATACATACATTATTTAATTGTTTCATGCAGTAGCTAATTTGTTCATACTTCCTCAAACAGCTTGGTTTGTATTCCTACTCCCGGGAAAATCTAGTAAAAAAAACCCCAGATTTTCCTAGCGTATAACAAAAATCACTTGCTTAATCTTAACGCATTGAATAACGTGCTATTCGAAATGGTCGATAAATCAACATCTTTACTACAGAGTTTTCCCACAGGTTCTCTCCATGTGGGATATAGTTCAGCTAGGACTGATAGTGATAATTGTATCATCACGATCATCTTCTCAAGCAATTGACGAAGGTGATCTTATTTAAATATGATTTTCGAATTAATCAAGACCTTTTTGTTACAAGAGAATTACCGCTAATCAAGGCTCGAATTCCACTGGATTGTTTTTTGTTTTTGTTTTACAGCATATAAACCCTTTTCAGGTTATTTAATGCCGAATCCAGTTATTTTGAAGAACATTTTTTCATAGAATATATATATTTCAAGTCGGTTTCTATTTACTCCATAGTTGGGACCCTAACAGATACTACCACTACAGGTCAGAGTGAACCCGAGAGCAATGACAATTAAGAGGTGGCTCCACACTTCCCAAAGCCCGCAAGCTTGGGCCTCACAATCGGATATAGTTTAAGGTCGTATCCAGGATCCCGAATTCCACTGACAGATAAGGGTTAATGAGTGTCAGTGATTCGGGAAGACAACGCCGTAATGATGGAAATTTGGTAGAATTTGATTATTTAAGAGGACAGTTCAACAAGAACTTGTTTAGATTCGACTTGAAAACGACTGTATTGTAGTTAGTTGGAAAGCAGACCCACGGTTCAGAGTTTCACAGGCGGGCAGTTGTAAGAAAGCAACTTTGTTTATAGATCTTGCGTTTAGTTTTAGACACTAATAAAGATAAAGAAAAAAATGATGGCAATGGTTGTAGTTAGACGAGTGTTTGTTGTGAATGTTTTGCAAAGGGAGAGCATAGCTGTACTAATAAGTGTAAGTTTTCGAATACACAAAGGGAATGCTTATAATTAAAGTATGTTCGTTGATGAAAAACTTGGTGAAGCTGTTAAACAGTTACACATCGCCAAAAACATTCAACTTTTACTCGAATGTGAACGTAATGCAGGAATGCTCTTTTCAATTTAAATGAAAATAACGAATAAAATCGAGGAAATGAAATTAAAGAACAAACAAACATAAAAATAAAACATAATTAAATAATAATAACCAATAAAATCGAGGAAATGAAACAGGAAATTAAAAAACAAACAAACATAAAAAAAAACATAATTAAATAATAATAAACATAAAATAAAATAAAATAAAATAAAAATGATAGTTAAAAAACCAACAAACTTTTGCACAATAGAACTCCATGAATTGAATTGATGCATTGCGTTGTTCGATTTGCAGGAAGAAACGGATGATGCGGTAAAAAGTTAACATTTTCGTTTAGTTTTAGAGCAAGGAAAACAACTCCATATTATGGACATTTAAATGTAACATGCACGCACCCATCGAATCCAGAAGTATAAGGTTCAGATATTTAAACTGTGTTTCTCGCTTTATTGAAATTTTGCACACTGATAGAATACTCCGAAGAAGAAGGCTACCAAAATATCATTCCAATCTATATGATATTTCAAAAGTTATAGGCATTTATGTTTTTTGCTGCTACTATTATTGAAGTTATGAACAAAATTATGACCTGCAATTCACACATATGATTTTTTATAGAAGTGAAGGCAGTCTGTAGGTCATTCCTTCTTTTAGGAACCACTGCTAACCTCAGTCGGTGCAAATAATTGCTGCAAGATATAGCAGACCTCAGGTTTTACATCAACATTTTCCTTCTCTAAGATGCATGTTTTAACGAAAACTGAGGACGCATCTCTCCCAGTGGTTTGAACGCGACCCCAGATACTAACCTGAAAGTTTCTTCGTCCTAGCGTAATACGTACAACGCCTAGCATTCTTTAAAGGTCACTAATCTGGAACTGGCAAGAAACTCGTGAAGTAGCAAATCTGTGATAATCGAACCGCGAAGTACCGAGGGGTTACTGCACACACACACACACACACACACACACACACACACACACACACACACACACACACACACACACACGTATATATCTCTATATATATATATATACTTATATATATCTATATCTATCTATCTATCTATCTCTCTATATATGTATATGTATATATATACTAATATATATCTATATCTCTCTATATATGTATATGTATATATATATATACTAATATATATCTATATCTATCTACCTCTCTATATATGTATATGTATATATATATATATATACTAATATATATCTATCTCTCTCTCTCTATATATATATATATATACTAATATATATCTATATCTATCTATCTCTATATATATGTACAACGCCTAGCATTCTTTAAAGGTCACTCATCTGGAACTGGCAAGAGAACGTTGTTTAACTTTAATGACCTAAGGAGAACCGGCATGTTAACATGATTATACCATGTTTATTATGTGATTATTCCAAACATATACAAGGACACATAATACGGCATGATCGAGTTAACACGCCGATTCTCGTCAGATCACCGAAGGTAAGCAACATTGAGACTAGCCAGTACCAGATAGGTTACCATTTGGGAATACCAAGCGCTGTATGTGCTCTCCGCTTATCTCGGCATTGTTTCCAGTCGCCCTGAAATTTCTACTTGCCTTTGGAATAAAAACAGTGCCGACTCAGGAGAGGAGATTGCACAACTCTTGCCACAAAATTTTCATGCGTCACAGCATCATCAGTGATGCTCGTTTGTCTTCATCGGCAACAATAGACGACCACACAATGGCACACACATCTATGAAAAAGCATAATATAGAAGATGCTCCGCAAAACAAGAAATTGGGATTTCGGCTAGCAGAGTCATATGTTCCATGCCGTGAACCGTGTATATTGGGAGCGTAGAAAATTTTTTACAGCCTCGTAACTTTCGCTTTCCTTATTTTATTCTTTAGTCCTCTCACTCCATGAGAGATGTTTCTGACAAACAATGAAGGGCTGCTTATTGTGTGGTTAATTTTTGACCTTGAAGTAGTATTTATTTTTAACCTTTATATCTGAATGGCATCACGAGCAAAAATTAAAAAAAATAAATAAATGAAGGAAAAAAAAAGAGAAGTAAGAAAACAGAAAAATTATAAAACTAAAAAAAAAAAATTGTTTTAACCGATTTTGTCGTATCAGGATTGAGAAAATCGTGCAATGGAGAAAGGTAGAAAAATAACAAACAAACAAAAAAAATCGCAAAAACCAAGAGAGAAAACAATAACAAACACCCCCCTCAAAAACAATACAAAAGTAAAAAAAAAAAAAATAAATAAATAAAAATAAACAAAAATGAACGAAGGGTAAAATAGAAAAAAATCCACTTCATCATGGCCGCCGTATCTGAAATAAAAAAATATGAACCGATGTTTTTTTTTTTTTTTTTTTTTTTAATTATTTTAGTACGATATTCACCATAGGGGGGTTGAACCGGTTTCCTCCAAAGGAGGAAATGTTAAAAGAATGTTAAATTCACAAGCGGTATCCAGTATCATGCATATCCCTGCCATTAAAGATGGCGACGTTAGTTTTTGCAGGGAGCTGTAGACATCCTCGTAATTACAGCGTCTGGTATTTCCAACTATTCACTCATCTAGTATTGGCCAGGCTCACCGTTGCTTAATTTCAAAGGTATGACGGTATATCAACATGATTATGCCGTATAGCGAATAAATGTTAATCCGAAAAGACCCCTAATTATTTTAAACTGCATAAAGTCCTGGGGACATATATAAGAAAGAACAGTTAGAAATGTCATACACCATGACCATGCAATTTCTACAGCTACGTACCTAGAAAACGGAACTATTAAACCTGACACAGTGATATGGAACAAGAAGGAGAAAGAAGCAACCTTAGTAGAAGTTATTGTTTCCAATGATGTTGGGTAAAACAGAGCTGAAAGGGGGGGGGATAATGAAACACCAAGGTCTTCTGTATAACATGAAAAAAAATTGGAATCTTAGGAAGATCTCTATTATTCCAGTAATTATAGAAACAACTGGATTCATGAAAAAGAATTTCCAAAACTACTTGGAAAATATACCCAGTGAACCAAGTGCAATAAAAATGCAAACAATTGCACTTAAATGGACGGTCAGAATCTTAAAAAGATCTTTCAGTTGGAATATATAAGATAACGGGTGAATGTTTGGCATCAGGTAGGGTGCCCCATACCCAGTTTGAACAAAATGATAAGAAAATTGAAAAAAAAATAAAGATGCTAATTCTTATATAATTCTTATAATTTATACAGAAACAGTTTGACTTTATTTTCATAATTATTTGTTTAAAAAATATTTTCAAAATTATTCTTTAAAAAAAAACAAATTTTGAAAACACTTTGAATTTGTTTTTAGTTAATAACTCAAAAAATCGATGAAAACAATTTATTTATCGCCAAAAGGACAAACTGACCAAAATTATTAGGTTGGTGGAAAAAGAATGTCGTTTTTATCCGATACATATACGTAAAAAACCGACATTATTTTTGCACCAACCTCATATAATTGCGGATTGGATTTTGTATTAACGCTGTTGCGCAATTTCGGATTTCAGATGTGACAGCCGCGACGAAGTGGACATTTTCTATTTTACCGAAAGAAGGAATACATTATCTATGATTAAGAGTTGCAGGTTTGCAACGCGAGAAAATCTTAAACTTAACCAAATTAAAAAGATCAAATACTTGCCTGCGACTGTAACAAGCTTGAAATAACATGCAAAATCATAAGTAATCATAATACAGCCATATTCCTGTCTGTTCGTTTGTTCATAGTATACGCCATATATGACGTCATGGCCGATATATATATATATATATATATATATATATATAAGCCTGAAGAATCCTAGAGAGGGTGAAACGCGGAATATTCAGTGTAGCTTAATATATTTTATAAATGACTAACTAGCTCTACCTACGTATTGAGCACTTTTGAAGTAAATACTTAAAGTTTACGCATAAATTTATACTTTTGTATAATAATTTTATGTGAGTAAATGAAGTATATATATACATTATATATATATATATATATATATATATATATATATATATATATATATATATATATATATATATATATATATAGCATTCCCTCGTATATCACGGTAGATAGGGACGGAGACCACCCGTGATATTCGATAATCCGCGATTTAGGACACAACCATTATTTTGACCTTCTTTAATTGTTTATAGGCTGTTTAAAACCATCCCTGTAATGTTTATACCCCCTCCGTTACTATATTAATAATAATGGAAAGATTGTAACACTTGTTAGGTTGTGCAGTACATTATTACAGCTCAGTACTGTACATAAATGAATATTCGATTATCACGGTTTTTATGGATTTATAGTGGATCTATGGTGGATCTATGGTGGATTTATGGTGGAAATCTGCGATATTAATATATTAAGAAACTCGTGAAGTAGCGAATCTGTGATAATCGAGGGGTTACTGTATATATATATACACACACACACACACACACATATATATATATATATATATATATATATATATATATATATATCTATCTCTATATTTATGCATATGTATATATATACTAATATATATCTATATCTATCTCTCTCTCTATATATATGTATATATATATACTAATATATATCTATATCTATCTATCTCTCTCTCTCTATATATGTATATATATATACTAATATATATCTATATCTATCTTTCTCTATATATATATGTATATATATAGTAATATATATCTATATATTGCTATATATATGTATATATATATACTAATATATCTATCTATCTATCTATCTATATATATATATATATATATATATATGTATGCATGTATATGTATATATGTGCAGTATACGTCTTAGCAGATGACGTCGTATGTGTATAGATATATTCATAGCTGCGATGGATATATTCATAGCTGCATTTGTAAAGTCAGAATTCATCTCCCCCCACACACACGTTCCTGCGTAGTGCCACATTTTCATCGGTTTGATTATTTAATTGCTTGTTTTACGGCATATCAACCCTTTTCAGATTATCTAATGCCGAATCCAGGAATTCTGCAAAACGTTTCTACTATGCTTCAACTCCTTTATATTTTCAAATATTTACTCATGGTGTTTGGTTTGATTGTTTTGTATACGAAAATTGCTGCTTTTGTTTTGGACTTTGCAGAACATGATTTGAGTTTTGCAAATAGAAAGAGAAAAATTCAAACAGCAATGTTTGGTTCATTTTAGACGAGGAAGCTAGAATCTTCAGACAGCCTGATCAAGCAACACCAGGGCATCTTCATTGGTAGAAAGGAAGTAAATAAGTAGCAAAGAAAAAAAATAATTATGCATCTATCGCAGCAAACACTTCATCCAATCAAATGTAGACACTATATGACCCCTGTACGAACCCTGAAAATGAAGATAAATATCGAATTAAAAAAAAAAAATTGGGTCGTTAGAAAAATGCCATTTTGATGTTAAATGTGTTAATGTTGTTTATATAAAACATGCGGATGTTATTTCCAGTATAAAGGTAGTTTTAAAACCATATGCAGCAAAGACGGGTGCTTTGCGCATGCGTCGATATCGAATAGCTTTTTATGAATTTTTTTAACAGATACACAGAATAAATAGACATTTAAGTAAATTTCTCTGCTAAGCGTGTATAAAACATTGTTAGTGTATGCGAATCGGACATTTTCTCTTAGAGAAACTCAAGTGCGTTTTGGAATAAAAAAAACAGCTGTATCTAAAGACGAGTAATAAGCTGTAATAATAGTATTTTTTGTTGGAAAAGATACGTTTTGTTCTGTTGGGGAAGTTTTTCTTGCCTTCTAAATTTCAAAAGCGAATACTCCCACCATTACAAAATAGCAATAACAAAAAATGCCCTCAGCCGAGCAAAACTTATCTCTTCCAACAAAAAAAAAAAAAAAAAAAAAAAAAAAAATACTACCCATCGAACTAAAAAAATATTGAACAAGGCCTCATCAATAACGGATTCCCAAATTATATTGTGGAACAACACATAAACTCCACGCTTCAGAAGTTAAACAACGCCACCACTAACAATAATACACAACAACATCATAACAGCAATACAATAAACCACTTCTACTACAATCAAACGCACCCAGGCTTTAAAACATCATCCATAGATACATCTTCCCCGTTGACAACAATAACACTAAATTCATCATTTACTATAAAAAATTTAAAACCTAAAACTAAGTTATTAAAAACAACTCCTCTCCCCTCTTAAGCCACTTCTATGCACCAACGTCATCTATAAGTTTAAATGCCCCTGAGAGAATGTAACTCCTATAAAATCAATGCAACTAATAGTCACGCCGAACATACCACTACCACATCATCCCGTCGCCCTACCTACCATAAGGTTGAATCTAGTGCCATATTCCAACACTTACATAAAAAATTACTGCCACCCTAGAATATCTGGGAAATTTTAATCAACAACACAAAAATACTAAACCACAAACAAATGTTAAGAAGCTAAAAATTCTTGAAGCTATTCATATAAAAATGCAAAATCTACTCTTAATCAGGCCACATTTCGAAATAGTACCAACACACTTAAATGCCTCGTATAACTCCTATTTTCCTTACATCCAACCCGTTCATGCCACTGATCCTAGAAGTGGCACGCTCTCCCGTTCCCCATGATACTAACGCTCCACCCTCACTAGCAGACCAACTAACCCGAACTCGCACCTTCGATCGCTACCCAACTACTATTTAAATAAATCTACACGTAATTCCTACCGAGCCACTCACACACATTTCTGAAGATGTGTAGATGATTACACGAACAGTTCCATCCATACCGTCGACGTATATACAAATAAATAATAAGAAAAACAGAAAAAATAAAAAAGGTATTACAAAACAGAAGCTTTCTGTTGCCTTTAATAACGTCTGTTTAAATAAAATATACTGCCTATATATATATATATATATATATATATATATATATTTATATATATACTTCACAAGATTTTCTCAATTATTAAATCATTATTAAATCATTTCTCTCATAGGCTCATAAGAATAGTCGTTGATGGGCAGAAATCAGAGGCCCACATTATTAATGCTGGAGTCCCTGGGCCTAACTCTCTTCCTGATCTACATCAATGATCTCCCAAAACACATACTTAAATCATTCGTTGACATCTATGCTGATGACATGACCATCTATGGCAACACATCAAAGGCCGTAAATGATAAAGTTCTCTCTGATTCTCTCTCCTCTGATCTTGAGCGTGTGGTACAGTGGGGGAAGGGGTGGCTGGTTACTTTTGATGCATTTAAAACCAAGCTT
>NC_136506.1:78142801-78155301 GCF_053919585.1 Euprymna scolopes | reverse complement strand
TTTTGTGTTATTCTATACATTTAAAGGTGGGTATTGGGATGATGTTGATGTCAGTGGGTTTTAGGTGGAGGTCTGTTAGTCAAATATTTGCGTTTTCGAACGGAAACCAACGCCTTACCTGACTTGTCGATGTCAGTTGAGTTTGATTCACAGTCGTCGAAGCCTAAAAGAGATTCAAACTAGTGAACACACACAAGAGAGTAAAAACATTTTCGCGCACAAAGTTGGGATCTCTTGTCATTTTCATTATTCAGATTACACCGATAGAATAATTAGAAGCATATCCTATTATACAAAACAGAGTCTATCAGCGTTTGTTTTCCATGTGTTTTAAGCATAGAAAATACATGCAAAATATTCCTCACTTTTGGGATTGAGTTCTGTTTGAAAAGCAATATTCTATTTTTATTCGCATCTTTTATTTCTGTTCACTACCTTCATTCTGTCTTACTGTATGTAGGTTGGCCTCCTATTTTACTCCCTACAATTTCTATAACTCTCGTTTCGGCCATTCTCTCTTTAACTCTGTTTATGAATTGATAATTAGTTCATTGTAAATAATAAAAATTACAATATTAATAGTATTTAATTAATAACTCAAGAGAGAGAGAGAGAAAGAGAGAGAGAGAGAGAGAGAGAGAGAGAGAGAGAGAGAGAGGGGGACAAAGTGAATATTCATATTATTTTATTTTTTTTCGAACTACGATTCTTATTATGAGTATCATTTTCACACTTCCGACCGCTTCCAGGTGTATTTTGTCAGACTTGGGAATCTTTCTAACGACCTCAGAGATCTGCATGGAATATCGAATTTAATGAACTGGGGTTAATATGCTCTCGTTCCGTTGACCGGAGAGAAGTCTGAAGTAATTCAGAATTGTATTCTTAGTATCAACCGCACTGAGGATTGAACCTTAAAGAATATCACTTACAACTGTATTTTACCAAGAACTTTATCCGTTACGCCACATATCTTCGAAATGTTGCATCCCTCTGCCTGTTCTACAAGTATTTTAATGGTGAATGCTCTGGCGAACTGCAGACACTTGTGCCCCAACGACAAACCCGACAGGCAGCTAAATCCCACCCGCACACAGTAAAGATCCCTAGATGTAAAAGATCTTTTTACTCCAGTAGTTTCTTCCCTATAACCGCTAGACTCTGGAATTCTATTCCAGGTCCCTGCTTCCCCAACTGTACTGACATGCAGAAGTTCAAGTGAAACGTGAACCGACATCTTGCTGCCCAAATCCCAACATAGTACCTCAGTAGTTGTTGCTCCTGCTAGTAGCCCCCTACACCAAAGTGGCAATTTGCCTTGTTTGGGGTGAAAATGTAAAAAAAAAATCTAGTATAAATTTTAGAAGACTTAAATCTTACTAATTATCACTACATATTACTACAAATTGCTTTATACATACATGATGATTGCAACGTCTTGTCAGACGAGTGCTACTCCCTCAGACACTTAAAATCCATGAGCCCAAAAATGACTTTCATCGCCAAAGGACCATTTTTATAGACATATATGAGGGAGTATCTATACACAGATGATGTTACAGAGTCTTAACTTTGTACGACAGCGAAGTATCTCTCTCGGTTAAAAATGTGGAGATCCAGCAACAAGCAAGAGCAAGATAGCCGACCATGAGGCAGGTAGTACTGGGTTACATGGTACCAGTAGCATATGATATGACCTGACATACATACATACATACATACATGCATGCATACATACACATAAATATATATAACCCGATCTCTCTAATTTTTCTCTAATCAGTTTTTTTCAGATTAAGCGGCCCACTTAAAAGTAGCCTGCTCTCTCTAATCTTTCTCTTACCGACCAACTGACACCACAAGACAAAATGCATTTTTTTCCCACCAAGATGGCGCCACATGCCACACGTCTCACAGATCACTGACACGATTTCATGACATGTTTACGGAAGAAAGAACACTAAGCAAAGGGTTATGGCCACCACGTTCTCCGGACTTGTCATCCTGTGATTTTTATCTTTGGTGAAAACAACAGTTTTTGCAAATAATCCTCACAATCAGGACCACCGAAAAGAAGCAAAGTACCAATGCTATCAGAGAAGATCTACAGGCAGTATCTGCAAACGTTGTTAAACGTGCCCAGAAATGCATAGATGTCAACAGGGAACACTTCCAGCATCTTTAATAACACTACAGGTAATTTAAACAATAAAAGAATGTTCCTCCTTTCTAATACATTTTTTCGGGGCTACTTTTAAGTTGGCCGCCCTGTATATTAATTGCAACTTTAAATTTATGATTAACGATTTCCATATTGTATTAAATTCTATACTAATGAACGTCGCCCTGCATATGGGCTGCTTTTCGAGTCATTTTAGTCTCCACTGTTTTTAAATAATTTTTCTTTTTAACTTTTATAGACTTACTTGTTTTTCCAAACTCACGTTTTGCTGACACACAAAAAACATCTAATCCAAGCTCAATTAGTGACCCAACGGGTTAATATCTAGTAACAATTTATAGCTGCTTATAGACTAAACTGTGTTTATTCAATATATATATATATATATATATATATAATCTTAGACAGAGTCATTAATGTCATTGAACTGGATATTTCTTATTCAACGAAGATAATAGACCCAGTGATCTGACAAGGGAGATAACCTTTGACAAGGAAGTTAACATTACTTTTTTACAATGCCCTTTTTATATTAAACAAGACGAAGAGTTCAACTCAATCGAATAAATTTGGCAAATATAAACAAATAAAAAAAAAAACCCCAAGCATATCTAAGTGCCCATATAGGGAAATGGTGGTAGATATTTACACAGACGAAAATACAGTAGCCTACTACCTGTACAATTTCACCTTGAATTACTGCACTATTAGCTCATTCACTATATCTCCTGGAAGTTCCTTTGCGGGTTCCAGATTAAGTAATACCGTTGAGTTCTGAGAAGTTTAAAAACCGGAAGCCGATAAACACGCTAAATCGCCCAAACCATCGTTTTTTCCGATTTAAGGCAGCCATGATGATCATAATTTCTTTTTTCTATTACTAGTTTCAAAAAGTTTAAATCTGTTTGAAAAGATTCCGAGTTTTCTAAAAATGCGATCATGTCTCCGAATTAACTCAAATTATTTCACGACGCTGCGTTTTAAATAAATCAGATTTCTTCTTTTTTTTTCAGAAGTTTTGCTATTTGTTTATTTCGAGTAGAAAAATTGAATTAAAATTGAATTAAAAATGTCGTTACTGTTCATCTCAAGCCATTCTGTTGCGTCGAATCACGTGTCCGCAATCAAATGAAGTAAACTCATCTCTTTGATCTCCGATATTTTAAAATCGATATTCAAACAAAAGCTGTCTTAAAAGGTTTAATATGACTTTATAAATAAAGCAAAGATAATATTTTTCTATTTTATTTCAAATATAAAGTGATTGCTGGCACGTTAACTTTGTATTTTATTTATTTTTTAACTTTTTTTTACTTTGTGTGTGTGTGGGGGTAAATTATTACATTAGCTTTGTGTGTGGCAGGGAGAAGTTCAGGACGACTAGAAAAAAATGCCGAGATAAACAGAGAGCACATATAGCACCTGGTATTCATAAATGGTCACCCATCTAGTACTGACTAGGCTCAATGTTGCTTAACTCCGGTAATAGACGAGAACTGGTGTGTAAATTATTACATTAGCTCCACCTCCGCATTTACGCATTTCCTTATTACTTCTTTATATTTCGGCCACAGCCAACACGGCCTCCACTGTACACAATTGGCCAGGGATGGCAGTGACCACCAACAACAATCGTAGTTTACCTTTTTTACGAGGGGGAATCATGCTTTCACCGGGCAACGCCGGTTAACGTGTCCTGCTAGTTTTTAATAATAAAGTGACTTTTTTGAGTAATATGATTTTTTTAATAACAGCAGAAAACACCGTAGTACTGAACAAGCAACAGTAAAACTAAAGACATTTAAAGGTTTCGGAATTTTTTAAAAATTTTTTTTGTATAACAGAGTTTGTATAGATTTTCAATGTCCATTTTTCAATGACTTTTAAAGGCTTTTCAACGTTTTTCCGTGCCTTCTCCAGAAGTTTTAAAAATAAATTTTGTTATTTACACAATGATATAATAAACATACAAAACAATATGTCTGTTAACAATTATATTTAGACTAGCCTGGGTGCCTGGCATTACCCGGGTGTTTGGAGGTGTGTTGAGCAAAAAAAAAAAAAAGTGGTAGTAGGCGGCAGGAAGGATTAGACCCTTACCGCAAAGAAGGAAAAGAACGCGAAAAAAACGTGACGTCTTTGCTGTTGCGTCCATCGCCAAACCGGAAGTTACGAAGGTTTAAATTAAGGCTAGTCAATAAAAAAGGGGGATGACTTTCGGCGGAAAAAGCGACTCCTCCTTGTAGAAAAGTACCCAGTTGAGGGTGAAGTAATTAATGCTTTTAGCGGATTTTTCACTATTTGTCGTCCGAAATGGTTAAGCTTCAAAACGATACCGATCCCGTGAAAATCCGTCGCCTCTGTCGAAAGAATAGGCATATATATATATATATATATATATATATATATATATATATATATATATATATATAAAAGTGAACGTGTCTGTGTGTCTGTGTCTGTGTGTCTGTGTATCTGTCTGTCTGTGTACATTTCCCTACGCAATAACTGTCAATTTAAAGTCTACAGACTCAAAATTTGATAAACAGGGTACTGAGATTTGGGAAAATCGATGTGACGGGTCTCGGCCAGAAATTTCGCTGTTAACGAGTCAAAGTTCAATGATTTAACCTTTGAGAACTCTACCAAACTCCTCCGACAATTTTGGGTCTACACACTTGAAATTTTAGATATAGGTTCCTTGGACATGGATCTAACGTAATAACTTAATTTGAGCCCAAAACAATAAATTTTAAGGGGTCGTAATAGGGGTCAAAGTTAAAGAAATTAACTCTTTTTTTTTTTTTTTGCTCAGCATAAACCTTCAAACACTCGGGAAACGCCGGGCTGAAATGCTAGTATATATATAAAAGTGAAAGTGTCTGTGTGTGTGTGTCTGTGTACATTTCCCTATGCAATAACTCTGTCAATTTTCAGTCTACAGACTCGAAATTTGATATACAGGGTACTGGGATTTGGGAAAATCTTTGTAATCGGTTTTGGGCCAATATAATGGTTGTTAAGAGGCTGTTAAGAGGTCGAAGTTCAACAATTTGATCTTTGAGAACTCTACCAATTTTGGGTCTACACACTTGAAATTTTAGATATAGGTTCCTTGGATATATATCTAACTTAATAACTGGATTTGAGCCCAAAACAATAAATGTTAAGGGGTTATAATAAGGGTCAAAGTTAATAAAAATTTCACCGCTGCTGTCTCTACCAAATTACTCAGATACTTTCTGTTCTAAACATTTGAAATTTTACATAAAGGGTAGTCAGAGATAGGACAAGCTTTTTAATCGGTTTAGATCGAAAATTTGAGCTACAAATGCATTAATCTATGTATGTTTGCATGCCTGCCGAAAACTTCCGACAAAGGCGGCGAATTTTCACAAGATCAGTATCGTTTTTAAGCTCGACCCTTCAGACGACAAATACCGAAAAATTGGCTAAAACAGAAAGGAACCCCTTGCTTATTGTTCTCTCTTCCGTAAACATGTCATGAACTCGTGTCGGTCATCTGTGAGACATGTTGCATGTAGCGCGATCTTGTTGGAAAAAGAATTGTATTTTGCCCTGAGGTGTCAGTTGGTCGTTAAAAGAGATTAGAGAGACTGAGCTACTTATAAGTGGGCAACCCTATATATATATATATATATATATATATATATATATATATATATATATATAGTAAGTTATAAAATATATATGGCGATTAAGCTACACAGAATATTCCGCGTTTCATCTACACTAGTATTCATCAGGCTTATGCGAGAATTTTGTGGGTGTCTCGCGTTTTTATATACGTAGCTTCTATTGAGTTGTTTAGTTAGCCAGATGTTGGGGTTCTTTAAAGTATAGGATAGCAAATTTTTTATGAAGCCATAATCTACATGGATCGTTTAGGTTTCTACATGTGTTTGCTTGTCTTACTATTTTCCATTCGACTACCAGCGAACGTCTGCTTTCCTTGAGTCCCCAGTATTTGTTTACTAGAGTTGTTTTCATTCGGTGTTTTTTTTTTATTATTGAATATACAACATCTATTAAACTGTAGGAGAGAAATAGTGAACAACCCTGTGCACAGGACAAACTACACTCTAGGATAGAGATACAAAATAATTTTTAAACTAACAATAACAATAGAAAAGAAACAAATAAAATAATAAACATACAGATACATAAAATATCACATATATATATATATAAACAAATTAGCATATAAAAACAAAAAACAAAAGCATTTAACCTAGATTTAAAATAGGTAAGGACACAAGATATATACGCTCCCCGCTAAAATAGCACACACAAATGAACAGGTCAACCGGATGTCAAGTGGGCCTTTGTCCTGTAAGTGCCTGCACATTACCTGAGTAGGAAGGGTGCGTTTGAAACTAGAAAGCTGATTGGCTAACTAAAAAACTCAATAGAAGGTGCGTGTATAAAAACGAAACACAACCACAAAATTCTCGCATAAGCCTGATGAATCCTAGCGTGGATGAAACGAGGAATATTCTGCGTGGCTTAATCGCCATATATATTTTATAACTTACTACCTAGCTCTACCTACGTATTGAGCACTGTTGAAGTAAATACTTAAAGTTTACACATAAATATATACTTTCGTATATTAATTTATGTGATTAAATGAAGTAGTTATATATATATATATATATATATATATATATCTCGAAAGTCTAAACAGAAATGGCAGGAAACAGATTTCTGATCAGAGCAGGGAAGGTATTGATGATTTTTATTATAAATCAAAATTTCTCGTGCGATACGATAGAGTTCGTATTAATAGGGTAAACATTGATTGTAATTTGTATTTAACTGTAAAAGAGACAGATACGGGTTCGCCAACAAGAAAACGGCGGATATGAAATCAGGCTAACAAAGTGACTTGACCTGTAATGAAATTAGATGCGTGTAATTAAGATTGTTTATTAATTTTTTATTGATTTTTACTGGAGGTCAAAAGGTCACTTTTAAACAAAACAAAACAAAAAGCGATATTAATGAAGTTAATCTAGACTGAAATTTATGAACGTTAAGTTTGATAATATCGATTTCTTTCCTTTCTGAATAATTGATTGAAACCGACACGTCAATTACCCACAATTTTTGTTTTATTAGTACGTTGAGAAGAAAATTCTTGCGAAATTTTTAATTCTGATTTCAAATCATGTATTTTTAATAAGTTTTCGCTTTTTTCCAATAAGTTTATACACCATTTAAAAGAGCTGTTTTCGCTTTATCTAATCGTTTAAATTACAATCGTTTTAAAACAATCATGTCTTCGTTTCAGAACGTTGAATACAAGATGGAAAAAAGCAAATTTGCATAATTTTTATTTCAATTCAAGCTAGGCCGGAAAGCTGCTGAAACAGCTCGCGATATTAACGAAGCGTTTGGCACAGGAACAACTATTGAATGCACAGCACAATGGTGGTTTGATAAATTTCGTGGAGGCAACGAACGTCTTGAAGATGATGAGTGTAATGGTCGGCCATCGGATTTTAACAACGATCAATTAAGAGCCCTAATCGAAGCCAATCTACGCACAACTATTTGAGAACTTCTGAATTAGACGTAACGTATACGGCGATTTTCAACCACTTGAGGGAGATTGGAAAAACAAAAAAATCTTGATAAATGGGTGTTTCACGAATTGAACAATAACCCAAAGAAACGCCATTATGAAGTGTTATTTTCTCTTCTTTTACGCAACAGGAACGACTCGTTTCTCGACCGAACTGTGATGAAAAGTGGGTGTTTTATAACAAACGGTAGTACTCAGTTAAGTGGTTAGACGCCGATCAAGCCCCACAACACTTCCCGAAGCTAGAGTTGCAACCAAAGAAGGTAATGCTGACTGTTTAGCAGTCTGTTCCATTACTGCATTCAAAAAAAAATGCAGGTGGAGCAATTACGGCGGTGAAGTACTGTCAACAAATTGATGAAATGCATCAGAAACTTCGACAACAACACCCAGCATTAGTCAACAGAAAAGGCCCAATTCTCCTCCATGACAATGCCCGACTGCATATTTCCAAACCGACTCTGTAGGAGTTGAACGAATTAGGCTACAAAACTCTTGCTCATCCGCCATACTCGACGTCCACTTTTTCAAATATCTCGACAATTTTCTGCGTGAGAAGTTCTTCAAAACCCTAAGCGATATCAAAATCGCCTTCAGCAACTTCATCGCCACCAGAACGCAAGAATTTTACGTTACTGTCATAAATACACTTGTTTTACGTTGGCAAAAGCGTGTTGATTCTGACGATGCTTATTTCGATCAATAAATTTTTGTTTGGGCCGAGAAAAGTTACAAACCACGTGAACTTTCTTGTCAATCTGATAGTACGTCGCCACTTGTCAAGGCTCTAAGACAAGGGTTCAGGAAATTATCGTTTAGCGTTGGACAACACTTTGGGAGGATTGGAAACGACAGGTGAAAATGATTATTTAAGCGGACAGCTCGATGAGAACTTGTTAACATTGGACTTGAAAATAACCATTTGTAACGTTGTCTGGAAACCCGCACGTTGTAGCCTCAGTCGCAAAGTAGACAATGAACAGAAGAGAAAATGAACTTGCTTTTTTTTGTATAGGGACATTTATTTCCTCATTGGTGCTGGCCGTGATCTCGCTCAGGTGATCGTCTTCTCGAACGTCATCCAAGCCTCTAACGTGATCGTCTTCTCTCCCGTGACCGTTTTTGGTGCGAAACTTTGTTTATGGAAATCCCGTTTAGTATTAAGGTAGACAAAGATAGAGAGGAAAAGTGTTTGCTGAGAATGTTTTACCGGGTGAAGCCATAGATTGGAACTCAGTCGAGCACCTACAACAAAAGCAATGATGGAGTATAAAATAATTAGCAGCGTCTTTTCTGTGAGAATGCCATGTAGGGAACGGTAGCGATCATTCCCACTAGATTTCGAAATCGATTTGGTCGCTTTGTCAAAGCAGTAAAGTAATACTCTGAGCAGTACCTCTCTAAATATGACAACAATACTTAATCTTGGGACGTATCTGTCTCTGATACAGTTAATTGCAAATTACAACCAAATAGAACAACTGAAGCAGCTTTTTAAACATATAGCTCAATCCCACAACCGAGTCATATTTTAGCATATATTTTGGGCATTAAATTATACAATAAAAATCATTAGAGAAACAAACGTCCATTGATTCAGCTTGCTCATATACGCAAATGCTGCGTTTTTTTTAAAGAAACGTTTTTTAGCTGGTTTCTTTCTCAAATTAAATTAAATATTTTTTAACGATTGTGAAAGGTCTAAATGGTTATAGAAAAAACCACCATATTTTTTAAATGTTCAAAAAAAAAAAAAAACTTATACAAGAGTAATTTAGCTGGCTTTTTTTTTTAGCAACTTTCGTTTGTTGTATATTTATTTTTTTTACACTCCGTTATCTTTCGTTGGCTATTATTTAAAAAATGCCCATTCAAGTATTCACGAAAAATTCCTTGGAGAAACAAACGTCGATTGATTCAGCTCTGGCATGATTATAGACGAAATGCAGATTATTACTCCTGTGTATTTTATAAGAACGCTTTTCTTGAGAAATAAAATAAACATCTTAAAATTAAATTAAATAGAGAAAAAACCCAACACTTTAAAATACATGAATAAAGCGAAGAGACTGTTACAATTTATAAAGTAAGTTGAATCAATTGAAGACGAAATCGTTTTAGGAAACCATTTTGTTTGAGATTTTTAGTCAAATGTATATATATACGTATTTTTTATTTTTCCAAAGCCGTCAGACGAATGCTTTTTTTTATGTGTTGTCAGCGGTATCGATCTGAAAACACTAAAATAGAATGCCGAGCACACATATACGTTCAGGCGCGTGCGTACTGCGACGTCTTTGTTATTCGTCAAAGAAACGCGCGAATTCAAAACTTCTTCAGTCGTAAAGCCCAAGAGGTTTCCAACGCTCGCTTTGATTGCCAGAACCAATTCATTCAGATAAAAAAAACAAAAAACAAAAAAAACAAAAAACAAAACAAAAAACGAAGAGACGTGATAATATCATTTTCAAATAACTTCTGAGCATTTGAATATCAATAACTGATTAAAGAAAAAAAATCAATAATTGATTGGATAGTCCTCTTTGCTGACGCGAAAAAAAAAGTCTGTCATATGTGGGAGGGTCACATTTTTCTTGGTTATTTAAAAGAGTATGGGTATGCGATGTACCTTCAATTAATTTCCAGACGTTTTCCTATGGAAAGACTTACTAATAGTACACATATGAAACTCTGGTCCCCTTCGAAGTAATCTCCTCTGGCTGCAATGCACTTGTTGTACTGTTTCAAACCACTTCTGAAAGGCTCCATCGAAGTTCTCTGGTTTGAGCGTATCAATGCCCCTCGTCACAGCCTCTTTCATCTCCTGAACTGTCTCATAACGACAACTACTAAAGTTCTCCCTGAGCTTAGAGAATAACCAAGAATCATAAGGGATCAAGGTCTGAACTATAAGGTCGGTGAGGAACTGTTTTATACCCATCACAGACTCCCTGCTTTCATTGAATCTCTTATGCCACTAAAAAACTGATGCTCGATTCATGCTAGATGGTCCAATACCAGTCTAAAGCATCCCGTACGTTTCTGTGACATTTTTCCAAGTTTAAAACAGAATTTTATTGCATATCGTTCTTCTAAAGTGTCCTCACATCCAGATTGCATTTTTGAAATTCAACATTTGTGACAATTATTAGGGTGTATTCCAATTCCTGATGCAGCTGTTCATTTGAACCTGAAATCATAAAAATTGGTCAGCCATCTCATAAGATGTATAGCAATAACACACTAAGTTTTCAAGAGTCTACGACAATTTTAAATGCCTGTACAATATAAGTCTGGAAACTTATTTAAGGCACCTCGTACATCTCTAATCTGATTGGTGTTGACTCAGCGGTGTACTGAAATTAAAAACAATGCCCTTATCTATCGTATAAAAGGTAGTTTTTCTATATTTTTTAGTAATGTGTCACCACTAACCAAGGTTCAAATGTCACTTGAGGATAAGGGTTATTGATTGTCAAGTGGCCGGTGAGACAACACCGTGATGATCGGTGATGATGAAACTTGGGTAGGTTTTAATCATTGAAAAAGACAGTTCAAGAAATTATTTACATTAGACTTAAAAACAACAATGTTATAGTCAGTTGGAAAGTAATCTTGCGGCATTGCCTTCCACAGGTAGTTCTAGGAAAGAAATTTTGTTCACGGAATTTGCGATTAGACGTAGACACAGATAGAGAATGGGGTAAACTGTTGAGAGTTTTAGTAGCTAGATGTGTGTTTGTTGTAAATTTTTTCCAAAGAGTATATATATATATATATATATATATATATATATATAGACAGAGAGAGAGAGAGAGAGAGAGAGAGAGAGAGAGAGAGAGAGAATAAATAACAAAAAGTTATATTTCAAAATTCATGATGTTGACCATCTTATAATTTATTCCTTTAATTAAGTTTACTTATACAATTCCTGACAGTATCTGTATCGTAGCGCAAAATCAATCACTTAATTATAATATCAATCAGTGAATCTATTATGTTTGTTGCAAATGTTTTCCAAAGAGTATGTATATATATATATATATATATATATATATATATATATATATATATATGTGTGTATATATAATCGCAATTAAGTTTTCTTTGTGTGTATGTATAAGAAACTGTATATGACACATTGCTAAAACCGATATATTATTTTTCTAGCATTGCTTCAGAATGTGGATACGTTTTGGTAATATTCATTCTGTCAAGCTCAGTCGATTCCTTTTTATATATCTTTTCGTATCTATCTAACTACCTACTTATTGTTTAAGCTATAATAGGTACAATATATTGTATTAAATAAATAATACAATTAACTCCGCACAATATATGTGTGTATGCATGCTTATATGTCGCGCACACACGCACACACACACACACACACACACACACACACATATGCTAGGGTTTTAGAATGTTATATTATTTATGATATAAATATTTTGCATTTCCAATAATTGTAATTTGTCCTCTTTCGTCTTTACTGTGAAATTTGAAATGTAAACAACCTATAAAATTATTGTAACCCTTAGTTTAAATAATATTTGCTTGCTATGACCCATAAACATTTGTAGAAGTAGATTATATTGACCTCTAAGTAAAATTATATTGTAGATTATATAAGTAGATTATATTGACCTATACTCTTAAATTACTGTATTATCACTGTTAATCGTCTATTGCAATTTTACGTTTGATGTA
>NC_136506.1:78100301-78135301 GCF_053919585.1 Euprymna scolopes | reverse complement strand
GCTCCTTCTACTGTGCTAGAAAATTACTTACATCCGAGAGCATCTTATCAAAGGAGATAATTCGCAGCAAATCACGTGAGATAAGCCCGGATATCGAGCGTTGTTGCCACATATGAGCTAGTGCATATACCACTAGTCGTTTACTGAATCTATGATTGCACTAACACATAGAAGAACATATAATACGAACAGACATATCACTTCTCATCTCTCCACATGGTTTAATGTGGCCGTTACACTTTAACCGTGTCGTTACATTACAACCACTCGGAGCCACATGTTGTCCGGTAACGTTGCATGGAACAAACACAAAAAAGGCAAAAAAAAAAAAAAAGAAAAGTTTGACTCGGTATTTTCTTAAAGTACAAAGTAAAATGCATTTATCCATCGTTCTTCCAAAATAATGCATATTTTACAGCGCTCTGCTATATAACGTGTGCTTTTTAAAAGTCTCACCCCCTGTCACTTCACGTAGACCTAGCCAGCGTGTTCTTGCCCCCAACTTGA
This sequence comes from Euprymna scolopes, assembly GCF_053919585.1. Taxonomy (NCBI): domain Eukaryota; kingdom Metazoa; phylum Mollusca; class Cephalopoda; order Sepiida; family Sepiolidae; genus Euprymna; species Euprymna scolopes. The sequence continues at coordinate 78,134,794 of NC_136506.1, read as the reverse complement.
TACGCCAATCTTCCCTGACAACACAACTTGCTTCTTTTTTCTCGATTACATGCTGTCCTTTTTTCTCCATTTTCCTCCTCCTTTCCATGACGTAAGCGTGTGCACACTTGCTTAATTTACATATGTGCTAAGACGGTTGCTGTTGCTAATATTTTCACTAGTCAGCTATTCTACAGCTGCGATTGATTTTCTCATATGCGCGCAATACGCGCTATGTCACAATAGTCCCCTGTAGAGATAATACAAAATAGTAGTCCTTTACGTTGATGTGACAATGTACCTTGTATTCGATGAATTAGAATAATATATATATATATATATATATATATATATATATATATATATATATATATATATATATAAAAGTGAAATGTGAAATTGTCTGTGTGTGTATATTTCCCTACCAAATAACTCTGTCAATTTTCAGTCCACAGACTCGAGATTTGACATAAGGGGTATTGAGATTTGGGAAAATCTTTTAATCGGTTTTCGGCCAGAAATTTGGCTGTCAAGGGGTCAAAGTTCCACGCTTTGATTTTTGAAAACTCTACCAAATTCTGCTAATTTTGTGTCTAAACACTTGAAATTTTAGATGTAGGTTCCTTGGACATGGATCAAACGTTTTAACTTGATTTGAGCCCAAAACAATAGATGTTAAGGGTAAAAATTGTGGTTAAAAAAAAAATTGATCTCTCAGCCAATTTTTTGTCTAAAGATTTGAAATTTTACATAAAAGTGTTTTAATCAGTTTTTGGCCGCAAATCTGGTGACCAAGCAGTCAAAGTTCAAAAGATTTGACCTTTGTGGTCTCTAACAAACTATTCAGAAAATTTGTGGTCTAAACATTTTAAATTTTACATAAAGGGTATTCAGACATGCAGAAAGTTTTTAATCAGTTTTGGGGCGAAAATATTGTTGCCAAAGCGATCAAAGTTGAAAGAGTTGAGCTTTGCAGACTCTACCGCCAATTTCGGGTCTAAACACTTGAAACTTTAGATATAGGTTACGTGGACATGAGGCCAACTTTTTAATATATATATATATATATATATATATATATATATATATATATATATTCGCAATATTATCCGTGCTAACAAAGAAATAAGCTGCGAATCCAAAGCGCATGTACCTCCTTTGGCAAGCTAGAAAAGGGCTCTGAACAAGGACCGGTGTCCGTATCTGGCTAGAGAGGAAGTGGAGAGTCTACAAAACCATCGTCCTGCCAGCCCTGCTGTACTCAGCAGAGACCTACACTCTGTATAGAGAACACATCAGGAGATTGGAAGCCACCTGAGAAGGATCATGAAGATCAAATGGGGTGACTTTATATCAAACAGGAGAGCAAACCTAGATAGCGTGGAAGCTACCCTTGCTACTATGCAACTACGATGGACCGGGCACATTGCTAGAATGGAAGAAAACCGAATTCCAAAGATGATCTTCTACGGGGAACTGGAAAATGGAACCCGCAAGGCAAGAGGTCAGAAGCTTCGCTACAAAGATGCAACAAAGCGGCACCTAAAGGCAATTATGTGTCGAGAGTTGGGAGGACAAGCCAAAGAAAGGTGTGGTTGGCGGAACAGTCTGCATACACAAAGGAAAGAAAAAAATAGAGAGAAAGATTGGAGACGCCTTAGAGCTGAGACACTATAGACGACACAACCCACATATGCAGTGTCTGTGACCGCATGTTTCACACAGAAAGAGGACTATGCCAACACTGAAGGATAAAGCACTGAGGCTCCGACTAGTCATCGTCCAAACTGACGGACTGCATGATAATGATGATGGAGGCCTGAAGCAAAGCTGGGCTGAACTGCTAGTAAATAAAATAAAAGTTTTCAAATTAAAAAATGAAAAATCTGACTCACGTACTTTTTTGTATGCTTTGAACACGTTGCACTTGAAGACGTTGGTCGGTCCATCGCGTGCGATGTAACTCCAAATCTTCAAGTCCTGGGAATCATGAGATACATAAAAAATCCTGCAGAAAAAAAAAACGAAAAAAAAAAACGTATAAGAACAATAAAAAAAAAACACAAAAAACTTATAAGAACAATAAAAAAACAAGACAAAAAACAAACAATTATTTGCTAATAGCTAGTGGGAGCAAAACATCTAAAAATTCGAGGTAGTACGTTAGGAGAGAGTGTTAGGGTAGGAGAAGGATGCGTGGACAGTTAAGAGGCGTTAAGTGTTTCAACATGAAAACTTCTTGCGACTGTCCATACAGGATACTCCCACTCTTACAATCTGTTGCTCTCTTCTACCTCTATCTTGGATATTTTACTCCCACTACAACATACGTTTATTAACAGTGAAAAAAAAAAGGATATTATTGTACGTCATTCAATGTAATTCTTGATGAAGGCCGTTTTTAAGGCGAAATACTTAACGAAATCATGTATCTGTGGTAATCTTCTTGTTAAAATTAGTGTATCTTATTTACTTATTTCTATCCTTGTTATGCATACATTAAATTGGATTAGCAGTTTTCAGTATTCTTCTGAATAGTCCTCGTGTATATATTTCGTTGAATATATTATATAAAACCTTAGTTAATTAAATTTATATATATATATATATATATATATATATATATATATATATGCTATAAAAGTACTAGTAGAAGTACCCTCACTGGATGGACTCATAATAATGTGGCATCATTGGATCATTTAAGAAGTACAAAGTACCAAACACGCCAAAACAATCCAAAATTAGCGTTTGACGATGAATCGGAATCGGAAAATTTGGGGGAATCGGAATCGGTATCGGGGGAAAAAATGGTGCCTATTTTCCGATGCCAAAACGATTCTTTTAATTGTCTTTTTTTTATTTGATTTTGTTTAAAGTAAAATCTTCCATTGCTGGTAATAATGATAAAATAATAAATATTTATTGATTTTAAAATACCAGTAAAACTAAAATGGATAAATCACTTTCCGCAAGTTTAATTTGACGTTTAGGAAAATATGTGCATATTCAAAATGTGTTTTTACGAAAACCGGAGAAAATAACAATGTTATTAGTTAAATAATTAGAGATTTATAAAGAATGGGAATCGGTAATTGTATTGGAATCGGGAATTGTATCGGAATTGGGGAAAATATTGGAATTGTCCCAACACTAACACACACACACACACACACACACACACACACACACACATATATATATAAATAAAATTTTAGTCATTCAAAACATTAAAAAAATTTATGACGTGAAATGGTCAAATTGCAAATCAAAAGATTTTTAATATTCTATGTAAGACACACACACACACACACACACACACACACACACATATATATATATAACTACTTAATTTACTCACATAAAATTAATATACGAAAGTATAGCTTTATGCGTAAACTTTAAGTATTTACTTCAACAGTGCTCAATACGTAGGTAGAGCTAGTTAGTAATTTATAAAATATATATGGCGATTAAGCTACACTGAATATTCCGCGTTTCATCCACTCTAGGACTAGGAGGTGGATGAAACGCGGAATATTCAGTGTAGGTTAATCGCCATATATATTTTATAAATTACTATATATATATATATATATATATATATATATATATATATAGTCATCCACATACAGTACTGTTTCGCTTGTGTGTGTGTGTGTGTGTGTGTGTGTGTGTATTATGAATGTTTACATTGCATATAATTTTTCATTTCAATGGAATAAGATAAAATAATATTGTTTTGCAATAAATATTATTTGCGAAAAAGGAATATGAAAATGATGGCAACTTTCTGTCTAATAAGACAATGGCGTCCTGCATCTAGTCTGGTACACTACAGCGTCTCGCTATGGCTACACAGTGGAAGCTAAAGTCGCCTCTCTGAATACAGGCCGAGGCGGATGATAAGGAGCCCAAGATTTGCCTAGTTATAAGGTTCCCTTCTCGGCGTTGAAGACAAAGTCCAACGGAAAGACAAGCCAATATGGTCGGAGCTCATCTACAAGAATTACCGGAAAGATGTTGCAGTGCTTTACCATTGTTTTTTTTTTTTTAGGGTTTACTGATTTCGCCTTTGCCTTTGCCAAGACATCCACAAAAAAAAGGAATATATTCTTGTGATTTATTCATATGTAATAATTAGGGATGAAATGAGTTCAATATATTCTCAATTCCGATACAAATACCGATTCTGTTCTAAATTCCCGATTCCGATACACTTACCGATTTGTATTCAAAAATGGATTGATCGGCTAGAAAATAAGGTGCCATTTTTTTGGAATAGACATATATAGTGGAGAGTCCTTATCAAATTTTAAAGTCTGGAGCGATTTCCATAAGACATAAAGTAATTCTTTTTTCGATTTCGATACCGATTCTAATACTAAAAAAAAAAAAAAAAAATCCCATTTTCCTATTTCCAATTTATCATTCCAAAAATACTTATAATACGAGGACATAATAAACAACTACGAAAGGAGCAAACGGTAAATATAATAAAACACATATATTATATATATATATATATATATATATATATATATATATATATATGTTATATATATAATATATTATAAATTATATATTATATATATTATATATATATTCTCTTCTATAATATAAAGCTGGACGACTGTGTGTGTGTCTGGTCACGAATAGGCTCGTATATGGTTGACTATTTTAAAAACTGATTACATATAATGAGAGAAGATGTATCGAGACACAGGAATGGGTATGTTTGATCTGGCAGAACAGTGGTTCATTAAAATTGTCAGGTCTGCGTTTGCGCCTGGTCCACAAAGTATGGAAAAAAAAGAACGTTTACAAGTGTTTTTGATATAGATGTACATAAGAATACTTTGATAAGTATGTATTAACTTAAATAGGGAGGGTATGATAAAATTGTGAGGTCTGCGTTCGCGCCTGGCCTCCATAGAATGGAAATAAGCACAAACTTTAATAAAGACTTTTTATATCTATCTGCGTAAGTATACTTTGGTAATTATGTTTCAGTTTTATGAAATATGGTATAATAAAATTATGGGTTATTCGTTCACGCCTGACCGCCATAGAATGGAAATATGTCACAAAGTTTGACAAGGTTTTTTAATATAGATCCACAGAATATTGTGATAATTGTTTCAGTGTGAACAGGTATGTTATAATAAATTATGGGTTTATCTATTTTATTTGTACTTTCATCATATTTTGCTTTGGTTTTGATATCATACTTTTATAAATCAGAGTCGATTTTCTGTTGGCTGTTTTTGAACCCAGTCAACGACGGATACTTTTGCTATATATATATATATATATATATATATATATATATATATATATATATATATTACATATATTAAATATATTATATATATCATATATATATCATACATATTATATATATAATATATATAGTATATATATAATATATATATTATATATATGTTATATATCACATATATATATATACATAACATATATAATATATTACATATATAATATATATATATTATATATATAATATATATATATGTATATATATATATTAAAGTGGCATCCTATTTTTTGACTGAAGTAAAAAACATTTAAAAATAAAATGTTTACATTTCAACATTATTTTACGCGGTAAACGAATGGATACGGTCTTTGCTAATAAAGCCAGAGATGACTTCTGTCGCCTTGTTCGAATTTATCGACTGGTTTTAATCGGGACATCCTGCACTGAAGATTCCTAAAAGGATGAAACACTAGTCTCTATAGGTATTTAATTTTTATTAAAGTAAATTACAACTTTTAATTTAAGAAAGCCAAAACCTCTGCAGATTTTGATTCGGACAATTCCTTGTCAAGCGACTTTTTTTTATTAGTCAGTTTTTTTCTTGGAGATATAAAAGTCTTTGTGAATAGCAGTTGCTTGGAATGTAAAAATGGACAGCTGAAAGTTTCTTCGCTTGGCAAGGATTCGACCGAGTGGAAAGTTTGCTTCATATCTTTAGAGGGAAATAATATCTCTTTCAAAGAAAAAAGCATACATGTCGATTTTTATTATAGTTACCTCCCTTTGTCAACCTTTTTTTTTTCTTAGAAATTCGAAACAGTTACCAAAAATTGGATACTGACTCACAAAAATACGAAAATATCTACCAAGCAACTAACTTTTGATCTTTTTTTTCTAAACAACAATCGACATGCCTGATGAAAATCGAATGACAATCCGACCGAAACGTTGCACAAATAACACTAAAGATGAAAACAATAGTCAGATCAATGCAAGTAATAAACAATCAACACCCATCTAAAAAAATCAGAACTTTAAAGCATACCTCGTTTTGACTTTCTTCAATTTCTAACTTTAATATTGAAAACTATGTCTATTTGATTGTTTAGAAGGAAAATACAATGACTCAGTAATAAATCACTGGAAGTTTTAAATTAATTTGAAAACAACTTTATTAGTAATACCAGCAATGGAAAATGAAATTTAAAAAATATAGTTAAGCTTGGCGATAGGAACTACAACAATCTCAGATATGTAGATGATACCGCTTTGATTGATGATCCAGAGGAAGAACTACAAGACTGCTAGATATTGCAGCCGAAAGAAAATCTGAAACTGTGTCTGTCAATCAACTGTCAGAAGACGTATTTAATGGTCTGCAGTAAGAGAACTCAGATAACTCGTTGTCATCTATCAGTGAATGGAACCGCGATACATCAGAAAGAAAGCTTTAATACTTGGAAAGCATGATTATATCAGATGGTCGGTCAGAATCAAACATTAAATGCAGAATAGCTGTTGCCAAGAAAACGTTTATGAATATGAAAAGCGTTCTGGCTGCACGAAATCTGAGTCTTGGAATCCAGAAAAGGCTGCTAAAGTGTTACGTCTGGTCAGTTCTGACAACGGATGTGAGTCATGGACAATCGACAAAGCGATGAGTGGGGGTTTGGAGGCGACTGAGATGTGGTTTTATCGATGAATACTTAGCATTTCTTAGAGAGAGAGAGAGAGAGAGAGAGAGAGAGAGAGAGAGAGAGAGAGAGAGAGAGAGAGAGAGAGAGAGAGAGTCAAATGCTGAATTTCTAAGTAGAATGAAGGGCGATCGTTTGCTGATGCGGACCATCAAGGAAAGGCAGTGGCGCTTTGTTGGGCACCTCTTGGGCGAAAAAGGAGGCAGTGAACGGCAAGAGAGTCAGGGGAAGGCAAAGGGTAAGGATATTAGACTAGATGTGCAGGGCAATGGGTGTCAACATTGGACTTCAAGAACAAGCAATGGACTAAAGCCTATCGGGGACACTAACCATGATTTCATCTACGGCATGAACAAGCCAGGGAAGAAGAAGAAGAAGAAGAAGAAGAAGAAGAAGAAGAAGAAGAAGAAGAAATTAATAAACCAATACTATACATATTTTTTAAAAACAAATAAACATATGCTTATTTCAAAATTAATAATCAACTTAGTGTAATGTTAGTTTTACAATGTTTATTTAAAAAGAAAAAAAACCTGCGTTACATTTGTTTCTTAACATACAAATTCGAATGCAAATTAACACAATGTTTACACCAAGAAAAATATCTTTAAAACAATAAACGCATTAATAACAATCGGAAAATAATCTCAAGTTTTTTTTCTCCAATTTTCATACCGATTTTGACACCCGAAGAACTTCCGAATTTTCCGATTTCGATTAATCGTTCCCAACACTCAATGATCGATGCCTCCGCTCAGTCTCAAGAGACAATAGATACGCCCTGTAAGGATGGCTGCGCGAGTAATTGTGAGCCAAGTGTTGCGCAATCACAACCACACCTCTCCTGGATCGGCAATGCTGGATTCCAGCGGAAAGGAGAAGTGATAGACGACTGAAAAAAATGCAGAGATAAGCGGAGAGCACATACAGCCTCCTCAAATAGTCATCCATTTAGTACTGACCAGGCTCAACGTTGCTTAACTGCGGTCATCATACAGGAGCGGGAGTGTCAACGGGATTATGGTGTACTTGTACATAATGCGGTTCAACATTAGTTATAATATAAGGGAGATAATTCACTATTAAGAAAAGATAAAATGTTTAATATAAAAAACATGGTTTGTTTCATTTTTAAAGAAGGGAATATAATGACTTACCTATAAATTGGGTGGTGCATGACGAGTAGCCGAGTCTCATCCCACGCCCATGTGGGTTTCTGATAAAAAAAATAAACAGAAATAAAAATGAAATACAAAAAAATTAAAAAAAAACATATGATCTATAAAAATGCATCCTTTTTATCACAGTTTAGTAAGAAGAAGAAGAAGAAGAAGAAGAGGAAGAAATAGAAGAGAAAGAAACAAAAGAAGAGAAAAAAAGCAATTAAAAGATAGAGAAAGACGACGAAGAAGAAGAAGAAGAAGAAGAAAAAAAGAAAACAGAGAAGAAGAAAAAGCAGAAGATGAAAAAGAAGAAGAAATGAGATAAGGGAACATAGAAGAAGAAAGGAAAAAAGAAGAAACAAGGGAAGAAGAGGAGGAAGAAAGAAGAGAAAAAAGAAGAGGAAACAGGGGAAAACGTAGAAGAAAACTAAGAAAACAAAGAAGCAGAAGGCAAAGATGAAGATGACGAAAAATGAGGAAAAACAGGAAGAAATGAAACAGAGAAAAAAGAATAAGAAGAATGAAAAAGAAAAACGAAGAATGGAAAAAAAGAGTGAGAAGAAGAAGCAGAAAAAAATAAGGAAGAAAAAAGAAAAAGAAGGGAGAAACTAGTGGGAAAAGTGGAAAGAAAAAGTGGGAAGAGGAGAAATTACTGATAAGAAAAACAGGGAGGAGGATAAAATACTAATAAGAAAAAGTGGGAGGAGGAGAAAATACTAATATTAAGAAACAGTGGGAGGAGGAGAAATTACTAATATTAAGAAAAAGTGGGAGGAGAAGAAATTACTAATATTAAGAAACAGTGGGAGGAGAAGAAATTACTAATATTAAGAAAAAGTGGGAGGAGAAGAAATAACTAATATTAAGAAACAGTGGGAGGAGAAGAAATTACTAATATTAAGAAAAAGTGAGAGTAGAGGAAAACAAAACAAAGAATAAAAGTATAAAAATGCAGAGAAAGAAAGAAAAAAGAGAGGAGAAAAGTGAAACTGAAAAAATAATTTGATGCACAAGAAACAAGAAAAAACAAACAAACAAACAACAAGAAACCGCGTAATTTACCTTAGTCTTTTGGCTAGGAATAAAGTAGAATAACTGTTCCGATATTAGACTTCACCTTTTTTTTTGTTCTTGGTCAGTGAAGCAGAAATTCTTTCCAGAAAAAGGCAATTTTAATTTTAGTTCCAAGGCAAGGTTTCTCTCTTTGGGAAGGTAGATTTTCCCCACATTAAAAAATCAACACTTAACTTCTGCTCCACAAAGTGCAAGGAACAGGAAACAGCATAGCACGCACACGCACACACGCACGCACGCACGCACACACACACACACACAGATAAAAAAAAGAGATTATATTCTCGAAATATAAAAGACTTCTACTATCCCAATTATTTCAAACATTATTTTACGGCTTTGTGCCTATGATTGATCTGGAAAATAAATGAATATGTGAAAATATAAATGACAAATTCTACAAGACTCTCTTTCCTTTGTCTGTTTTAGTCCATATATTACATCATTTTAATATCCGGTTCCATGCGTTGCTATAGACTTTCTATAGTCTTCCACATTTATTTACCGGCAATGCTCCAAGCAAACTATCTTAACCTTTATATATATATATATATATATATATATATATATATATATATATATATATATATATATATATATATATACATATATATATATACATACATACATATATACATATATATGTGCATATATACATATATATATATGCATATATACATGCATATATACATATACACATATATATATGCATATATATGCACATATGCATATATGCATATATATGCATATATACATATATATGCATATATACACATATATACATATATATATTCATATACATATATATAAAAATATATACATGCATATATACATATAATTATGCACATACACATATATATGCATATATATACATGTATATATACATATACATGCATATACTCATATATGTGCATATGTATACATGCATATATACATATATATACATATACACACATATATATATACATATACACAGGCATATATGCACATATATATGAATATACACATGCATATCTACATGTATATGCATATGCACATATATATGCATATACACATGCATATACACATATGCACATATATATGCATATACACATGCATATACACATATATATGCATATACACACATATATATATGCATATACAAATATATACACATATATATACAAACACATGTGTATATGCATATATACTTATATATATTCATATACAAACATATATATATTCATATAAAGACATATATATATATTCATATACATATATATATATTCATATACACATATATATATTCATATACACATATATATATTCATATACACATATATTTATTCATATACACATATATTTATTCATATACACACACACATATATATATATATATGCATATACACGTATATAGGCATACATATATACATATATATACATACATATACACACATATATATATATGCATATACACATATATATATGCATATACACACATATATATACATATATATACATAAATATAAATAGATATATATACACACATATATACATATATATACATATATATACATACACATATATACACACATCTACATATATACATATATATAGATACACATATATACACACATCTACATATATACATACATATGTATTTATATACATATTTATATGTATACACAAATACGTATATATACATATATATTTATATATATGCATATATACATACACAAATACATATATATACATACATATATATATTTACATACATATATATAATATATATACATACATATATTTATATGCATATATGTACATATATATACATACATATATATATTTATATACATATATGTACGTATATATATACATATATACATACATATATATACATACATATATATGCACCTATATATACATACACACATATATATACATACTTACATATATATACATACATACATATATATACATACATATACATACATATAGATGTATATACATACATACACACCTATATGTACATGCATATATATACATATATATAAACATATATGCTTATACATATATATATACATATATATAAACATATACATATATAAACATATATATACATATTTATATACGTATACACATATATCTACATACATACATATTCATATATACATATACATACGTATACATATATACATATACACACATACATATACACACATGCATGCATATACATCCATATACATATACATACATAAATCGATACATACATACATATGCATATATATATATATATATATATATATATATATATACTCGGGTTTTTTATATTCAAAAGTAATGGACTAATGAATTCAACGGGGTTGTTAGATAGTGCTCAATAAAAAGAGCTGATAATACTTGTTTATTGTTATATAAACATGCTCACATTCCGCTGCTACAAATAGCCACTTGTTTCAATCAAACAACAGATATCATCAGGCAGCGACTTGACTATTCAAAAGTTCAATGAATAATCTTATTAGGTTATTCATTGAACTTTTGAATAGTCAAGTCGCTGCCTGATGATATCTGTTGTTTGATTGAAACAAGTGGCTATTTGTAGCAGCGGGATGTGAGCATGTTTATATAACAATAACAAATATATATATATATATATATATATATATATATATATATATATATATATATATATATATATTAAATCCTTAATAACAGCATTGTTATTTCATCGGGGTTAATCACCTGAAGAAGGAGAGAAGACGAGTTTTCCCAGGTCTGCTGACCAACTAGGAAGATGAGGACACAGTCCGCAAAAGAATGTAAATAAAAAAATGGCTGGATTCGCTATTAAATAGCTCGAAATGGACAGATATGAGGAAAAGAAAAAACAAACCACAAAACCAAATACCATGAACATATATTTCCAGATATTAGGAACTTGCAATAAGCTTTATTTTGCAAAAAAGAAAAATACTGTATTTGACATTAAATAAATTGAAAAAATCAAACCAAACACTATATATGAATATGTTAAGAATTAGAAAAGCTTAATATGCTGTTATAGTAAACGACATGGTTTTGTGACAATTTAAAATTGACGTAATACGTCTAATGTGTGGATTCTGTGTTTGACATCGAGAATGTATGTACTCATGTATGTATGTATCTGCATATGTGTGCACAGCTGCAAGTGTGCATGTGTGTACGTGTTTATATTCATACAAAAATATCGGATATGGGGAATATTATAAATATTTATGTCTGCTTTTTTGTTAGCAATGTCAAAGTATGGACCGGAAATAAAGCCGTAACAGGTGAAAATGTCGTACGTGGTTATCTCGAGAGAGTATAGGAATTAGACGCGAACGGGAAAGGCTAAACGTCAAAAATGTCTGGCAACTGGAAACAAACAAACAAAAAAATCAAGCCAATAATAATAATAATAATAATAATAATAATAATAATAAGAACGAGAACAAGAAGAAGATGACGAATAAAAAGTATATCATATTTATAATGTAAACTAACAGTGAAAGAAATGACAAAAGAAAAATGTTTTTCGTTTTTAAAGACTCATATATATATATATATATATATATATATATATATATATATATATATATATATATAAAATAAAAATAAAAATTACAATAAGTTTACCAAGGTAATCAAAATGGTAAACTTAAAATATATTATAAATATTAAAGAGTTAATAGTTACAAGTAAAGTAATCTAAACCAGATGTAAAAGCTCAATAAAACCGAAAAGGAAATAGAGCTTATAACATGAACAAATGATTAATAAAACATGTTAAAAGACATCTTGAAAAAGAGTTAAAAACATATTTAATTTTAAAAAAGGAAGCACAAGATAAGTGGATAGTCCTCAATCCGCGGAGCCTCGAAGAAACACTCTCCTTCTCATCAGAGGGCAGGAATCAGCAAAATGCGGGATCGGATTTTGCATATAAAAGTATTTAATGAAACTACAAGTAAGTCACAGTATATATATATGCATATATATACACCTATATATATACACCTATATATATACACACCTATATATATATACACACACCTATATATATATACACCTATATAGACACACCTATATATATACACCTATATATATACACACCTATATATATACGCACACACCTATATATATACACGCACCTATATATACATATATATATACATACACACCTATATATATACAGACACCTATATATATATACACACCTATATATATATATACACTTATATATATACAGCTATATATATATACACACCTATATATATACCTATATATATATAAACACCTGTATATATACACACCTGTATATATACACCTGTATTTAGATATACACACCTATATATATATGCACACCTATATATATACAGACACCTATATATATATACACACACCTATATATATATATATATATATACCTATATATATACACACACCTATATATATACCCATATATATACACACCTATATATATACACCCATATATATAAATATATATACACCTATATATATATATACCCATATATATAAATATATATACACCTATATATATATATATATATATATATATATATATATATATATATATATTTATGCGTCATCTGTAGGTTCAAACCTGTACGTCAATTTCTTAATGCTTTTTTTTCGTTAACTGGAAAGAAGTTTATATAAAATAATTCTATTAAGGAAACAGTAAAGTGCAATGTAGAATAACATATTTTGGATTAAGTTACTGCATTTGGGCATGTGAAGCTTTCCCCAAGGCGATTTCACAGATTTCGATGACAATAAAAATATAGGAGTGTGAAATATTCGTTAATCATCTTTCAATCCCGGACAACGTCGGATTTCCCTGCTAATATATATATATATATATATATATATATATATATATATATATATAATTGTTGGTTTGGAATTAAATTCAATAGATTAAACAATAACTACAAATTTATTATTCGACAAGGGATACAAAAATTTAAGGTTTCTTTCTTAGTCCATGGAGTTTCAATAAATGGCTTATCTAATTGGAGGAAATGTTTTTAGCAAAATAATGATTTTAGATAGTTGGAAATTTTCCTTTTAGTGCGTAGACTGAAAAAATCAAAAGCTTGCATGAAAAACCTAAAAGATTTAAAAATAAAATTCCATTGTGTAGTTGAGTTCAGTTAAAAATATAGGAGGAATCGTAAGATCAAAGGCAGCGAATGAAAAGTACAATCAAGACCAAACAAACTGCTTAAGGAGTAGATAGGCACTGTCTATCGCCCGGCTGCCAGACCCCTTCTTTGCCTATTAGCAAGGCATAGAGGTCGAATAACAGGGAGTCGACAGACCTTCAGTGATCGATCTTGTTTCTTGACTAGGGCAATGAACACCGTTTTCCCCACTCCCGATACATCCCATCCCCTAAACTAGGCACTTGGGAGTACTTGAATGCCATAATACCAGTACAAGTAGATTGGGTTGACCATCGTCTGATGGGTTGAGGGTACCGGATAGACAGTTCCTTGCTGCTGTTCTCGACTGATAGTACAGGGGCCCCAACTCTTTGGTAGCGCTTAGAGCGGCTGCTCCATCAACAGTTGTATAATATCGAATTGTTTGTAGTGCCATATCGCGCATGGAAAGGGACCCTGCACTCATCCCCTGTGGGCTATCCCGAGGTCACATGCCTAGTAGATGACAGGACAACTGATGGTCTGCTTGTGTTGCATGTCTGGTATTCTGCATAACCACTTGTTCAGCATCCCTTACCTAAACAGAAACTCTTAAAAAAATGACAGTACAATAAAAAATTAGGCTAAAACCAGACCCAAACTCAAACAAAACCAAACTGCCTTCTCCCTTGAGGCTTGCATTTACGAACATCCATGGTCTTAGAACTAATTTAAATGATGCCGAAGTATTTCTCCTAAAAACACCCCGGATATCTTAGCACTAAGTGAGACTAACCTACACTCCTCCATCCCTTCTAACTACTTTAACATGCCTGGATATCTCCCACTCTGCCGTTATGACTGACAGACATATGCACGGGCTTAGAGTATATAATCGGAACACCCTCCCTTTGACTAGAGAAACTAAACTAGAATCGGACGATCAAGCCTTTATGTGCTTTAGACTTAACATGCAACATAACATTAGCTACTTTTATTTTCTCTACCGCTCTCCCTCGACCCAGGACTGTACCCTAATAAACAAAGTCTCTGACAGCATAAATACAGCACTTTCCCTCGACACTAGCGCACAAGTGCATGTGTTTAGTGACTTCAATGTCCACCACAGCAACTGGCTTGGATTTTCTACTAACACAGACGCAGCTGGTATGACTACATATAACTTATCTATATCTCATTCCCTATCACAGATGGTTACGTTTCCAACCCGTTTCCCAGACCAGCAAGAACAACACGCATCACTTCTAGATCTGTTTCTGACCACAGTTCCCGATGTATATGAAACTGATGCACACAACCCACTTGGAAACGAAGATCATGCAGTGGTAATAGTTGAAATAGCCCTAAACTTTAGAGCCAAATGTGAAGAGCAACGAGATATTATAAAAAGGGTGACTGGGAAGCCATCAGGGATCTCATCAGGAACGCCCCATGGAAAAATATCTTTTCATTTCCTGCTGAACATTGTGCAAATGAGACCACTGTATGGTTCAAAGCGGCAATTGAAGCACATGTTCCCACACGCAAATTCTATAGCAAACCCCACTCTCCCCAATGGTTTACTTCAACTTGTGCAACCGCCATCGCGCAAAGGCAGCATGCGTACCGCAGATTTAACCGACATAAGTCCAGGCAGAAGTATATAGAAGCCAGAAGTAACTTTAAGAAAGAAATAGCGACAGCTAAGAAAGAATTTACTGAAACCACAAAAAAAAAAAAAAAAAAACGCATCGAAGCACATAAATTAGGAACCCGCGACTTTTTGAAAATCTACAACAGTGTAGTAAATAATGGGCACTACCCAATCATGAGGTTGTTTGCTCTGCAACTTAGAAGGCAAATATGCTTGCCAGTCGGTTTGCCTCCAACTCCACACTGGACCCTGCCAACCATCCCCTCCCTGACTTTCCTTTGCGGACAGACGCCACACTAGACGATCTGAAAATCACCCCTTCTCAGGTGCATGCCATCATAAGAAATCTTGACACTGCAAAAGGATGTGGACCTGATCTCATCCCGGTTGTGCTATTAAAAAAGTGCTCTGCCGAAGTAGTTCCAGTTCTCTCCAAACTTTTCAACAAATGCCTTAACGAATCTTGCTTTCCTGCCTGCTGCAAAACTGCTTCTGTAGTACCAGTTTTCAAGAATTCTGGCGAAAGAACTGACCCAGCAAATTATCGCCCCATTAGCCTCCTCCCACTTTTCGCCAAAATATTTGAGACAATAATTAACCAAGCTCTAGTCCATCATCTTACAGATGCTAAACTTCTGACTGACCAACAATATGGATTTAGACAAGCCCGCTCAACAGCAGACATCCTAAGTGTAATCTCAGAACGTATATACCAGTCACTGGACAAAGCGGGGGAGGGTATAGCGGTAGCTCTAGATATATCTAAGGCTTTTGAGAGAGTATGGCATGAAGGTCTTCTCAGGGAAATCAGATCATATGGTATCACTGGAAGAATACATGACATAATTAAATCCTTATTGGATAAGAGAAAAATCCAGGTTGTCCTCGACGGTCATACATCTAAACACTAAGATATAAATGCGGGAGTGCCTCAGGGGTAAATCCTGGGACCTCTGTTATCCTAATATTCATAAATGACCTCCCTGACAAAATTCCTGTGAGATGACTATGTATGCTGACGACACCACACCCTATAACAGACACGACAGGAAAACAAATGAACACATATCTAAAGAAATGGCAGAAGCACTAGAGGATGACCTCCGATCTGTAGTGAACAGAGGACATATGGAGACATAAATGGATGGTCACATTTAATGCTGCCAAGACTAAACTGGTTTCCTTCAATAATTACAAGAAACCTTCTCTACCAGCAAATAGCAATGGCCAATGACTCTTTATCTGAAAGTACATCCTTTAAACTCCTCGGCCTAACGCGCTCAAGAAACATGAGTTGGAACAATTACATCGAGAGTATCGCCAGGACCGCTGCGAAGAAGGTAGGTTCTCTCTACCGTGCTAGAAAGCTACTAACGCCCGAAAGTATCCTATACCTCTATAAGGCCACCATTGACCCATGTACAAACCCGCCAAGCAGCTAAATCCTACCCTTCACAGTAGAGATCCCTAGATGTAAGAGAGCCTTCTACTCCAGTAGTTTCTTCCCCAGGGGAGCTAGGCTTTGGAATTCCCTGCCGGGTCCCTGCTTCCCAACTGTACTGACATGCAGAAGTTCAAGCGCAACGTGAACTGACATCTTTCTGCCCAACTCCCTACACAGTACCTCTGATGCCCTTGCCCCTGATAGTAGCCCCCTTCAACAAAGTGGCAATATGCCTTGTTTGGGGTGAAAATGCAATAAAAAAAGAAAAAAAAAGACCAAATTGAGAATG
Organism: Euprymna scolopes; assembly: GCF_053919585.1. Lineage (NCBI taxonomy): Eukaryota > Metazoa > Mollusca > Cephalopoda > Sepiida > Sepiolidae > Euprymna > Euprymna scolopes. The sequence continues at coordinate 78,117,045 of NC_136506.1, read as the reverse complement.
TAATTAATGTTCTAATGTATAGATATGAAGCAATCTATAAAACGTGATGTTAATATTTCCACAAACATATTGTACGGAATGTTTTTCTGAAAAGTATGCCAGTTAATGTTTACTAAAAATATCCTCATCCAATCAATATATTTTAAATTAATATATTAATAATATATAAATTTGTATAAATATAATTAAAATTATAATAGAATATAAGCCACTATGAGACAGACTAAAACTTCAAAGGGTCCATCAAATATTAAAATATAAATAAATACACACACTATCAGCCCCCCATATATATATATATATATATATATATATATATATAACACAATATAAAAGTATACAAGTATATATATATATATCACGATATATAAGTATTTATATGCATATAGATATCACAATTTATAAGTATATATACATATACATCACGATATGTAAGTATATATAGACATATATACATCACGATATATAAGTGTATATATAGACATATATATAACGATATATAAAGACATATATATATATATATAAATATATATCACGATATATAAGTGTATACATATATGCATATATATCACGATATATAGGTAAATATATACTTATATATATCACGATATATAAGTATATATATAGACATATATATCACAGTATATAAGTATGTATACATATATATCACAGTATATAAGTATATATACATATATATATATAAGTATATATACATATATATCACGGTATATAAGTATATATACGCATATATATCACCGTATATAAGTATATATATATCACTATATATAAGTATATATATATCACGATATATAAGTATTTATATGCATATAGATATCACGATTTATAAGTATATATACATATATATCACGATATGTAAGTATATATAGACATATATACATCACGATATATAAGTGTATATATAGACATATATATATAACGATATATAAAGACATATATATAAATATATATCACGATATATAAGTGTATGTATATGCATATATATCACGGTATATAAGTAAATATATACTTATATATATCACGATATATAAGTATATATACGCATATATATCATTGTATATGAGTATATATATATATCACTATATATAAGTATATATATCACGATATATAAATATATATATATATATATATACAGCATTTGAGACTTTACACGACCGGTCGCCATAGTCGATTGAAAATTTATTGAAGCGACTAAAAGTCGTAAATCACTCACCCGCCAGTCGATAAAATTTCTTTGAATAAAGAAACGGGAAAAACTCATTATTTTATTACCTTCAAATATGCGGTGACTTAGAATGACCTATGTCTCATCATTTATGAATTCTTTCATTTCTAGCTGCGAGACCGTTGGAATATCGTATTGAAAAAAGAGTGGTCACGCTAAAGGTCAACAAGAGGTCAAATTTACACATTCGGTGTGTAGTCAAAATGTTGCCTTCATTTAGCTCTCTGATTTTGAAATTCATTTGGAAAAATTTTTCGTCGCTACAATACATATACTTCGTGCTTACAAAAGTAAAGATGAACATTTGAAAGAGGAAAAAACGCATCGTTCCGTCAAGCATGCACCGAAAATTAAATTATACAACAAGTAATCATATTTTTCTCAAATATATAAATTCAGATATTTGCATGCTCTTTTTTTTGCGCAACTTTCCAAAAATCATCGATACCCAATTTTAAAAATAATATTCTAAACTTCAGAATGTTGTTCCGAGGTGAATTCTTTGTTTTAATAGAAACAAAAGTGAGCAAGTTTTTTTTCATAAATTACAAAGAAAAATTGACCGTTTAAATTTTATAAAGGTATTAAACCATGCCGATTTTCTAAGAAGTCTAGTACATTTCAGCTAAATGGTATTTTTTTTTGAATATCGGAGATTTAGGGCCTCATTATATATTCCTACGACGATAGAAATGTATCAGGATATAAACAAATCTGGACATGAATTATAAAAATGTAAACACATAAAAATATCAAGACGGTTGATTATTAATAACATGTTATACATGATATAATATTTCGACTTGCCTAAAAAAATATATAGAATAAATGTATAAAAAACCTTTATTGTTTCATTAACAAAGCTATTTAATTACTAGGTTAATCTATATAAATTTCGCTGAAATGTTCAATGCTATATGATGCTAAATGTCCATTTTTATTATGATCTCGCTTCGAGTTTTGTTCAGTAATTAATTCTGATTCTTTTGAGCTGTTGGGATGATTGTGTGTTTCAGAATATTTTTCAATTAGAGACTTCATATTGAAATGTTTTAATGAAAAAAATGAATCTCTAATATTTGTTTTGCATTTAAAATATATTTATTTATAGGGTGTGATTTGACGGTATGTTTTCTTTGTGTATAAAATTAGATATATTCGTTTTCTAACGCTACCAATAAACACAGTCTTGAATTATTTATATTTCAATTGTCATTTTGATACTACGTATCAGCATCCGAAGAAATGATTCTTATTTCTATGGAACAATAATATGAATGATGCTATATAAAGGAACTGGTGTTGTATTTTAACGTTTTTTTGAATATTTACTGAAATGTTTGTAGTAATAAAATAGTTGATTTACAAGAGTTAAACAAATATTTTCTTGTTAGATTATACACACGGTAATTTCTTGAATTGTTGTAAAATTATTTACTATTATTGACTGAAACAAAGACAAAGTCGGACGAGTAAAAATATTTTGGGGCAAGTAAATTTTCCCTCAAACTCGATCGGCGGCCGAGTGATTTTTTTTTAAAATCTCAAAGGCTGCATATATATATATATATATATATATATATATATATATATATATATATATATATATATATATATATATATATATCACGATATATAAGTATATATATATATATACATATATATATATATCACGATGTATAAGTATATATATACATATATATATTAAGATATATAAGTATACATATACATATATATATTAAGATATATAAGTATATATACATATACATATTAGGATATATAAGTATATATATATATATGTATATCACGATATATAAGTATATATATATATATGTATATATATATAAAGATATGTAAGTATATATATATATATATACATATATATATCACGATATATAAGTATATATATATATGTATATATATATAAAGATATGTAAGTATATATATACATATATATATCACGATATATAAGTATATATATATGTATATATATATATAAAGATATGTAAGTATATATATATACATATATATATCACGATGTATAAGTATATATATATAAATATATATATTAAGATATGTAAGTATATATATATACATATATATATCACGATGTATAAGTATATATATATCACCATATATAAGTATATGTATAGATATATATATCACGATGTATAAGTATACATATCACGATATATAAATATACATATCACGATATATAAGTATATATATATATATACTTGGATATATATATCACGATATATGAGCATATATACATATCACGATATATCAGTATATATATATATATACACATATATATCACGATATATAAGTATATATACACATATATAAATCACGATATATAAGTATAGATGCATCGATATATAAGCATATATATATATATATATATATATATATATATATATATATATGGCGATGGAAAAGTATATATATGAAAATATATAAGTATATATATACATATCAAGGTACATAAATATATATATATATATGTATATCTATATGTATATGTATATATGTATATATATATCTTGATATATGTACCTTTATATGTTTATATGTATATATATTTTTATTAGGTCTTTATTATACAATTATATTTTAAATTTCTTTGCAAATGAAAGCTGACAATACAAAAGAGATTAATCGAAATATAAATATTTATCTTGTTTTCCATCTTTTTTTCGCTTTTAGCGGTCGTCTACCTCATTATCGATAAGAACTGACTTCTTTTTTTTTGTTTCCTTCGTTCACTGAAAAAAATTGTTTCGTATAAACTCAGTTTATAGGAAACAATCTTAGAATATTTGTTCAGGTCCACGACACACAGACAGATGTATAAATCGTTTTGTCCGCCAGTTGCTATCCTTTCGAAACGATTAAACCATTTGAGCGCAGCGCTAAACTGGAGTTATACTTTAGATGGCGCCTAATATCGCATTTCAAGATATTTTCTATGAAAATTTGACAATTCCAAAAACTTCCATAAATATCTGAAATGAGGACATGCTATTCTTTTAAGATTTTGTTCGACAATTATGCCCGAAGTTAGTTCCTCCTAGGTAATAACAATTACACAATATATATATATATATATATATATATATATATATATATATATATATATATATATATATATATATATATATATATACACACATTATATATATATATATATACACACATTATATATATATATATATATATATACACACATTATATATATATATATATATACACACACATTATATATATATATATATACACACATTATATATATATATATACACACATTATATATATATATATACATATATATACACATTATATATATATATACACACATTATATATATATATACACATTATATATATATATACACACATTACATATATATATACACACATTATATATATATATATACACACATTATATATATATATATACACATTATATATATATATATACACATTATATATATATATATATACACATTATATATATATATATACACATTATATATATACACATTATATATATATATACACATTATATATATATACACATTATATATATATACACATTATATATATATATACACACATTATATATATATACACATTATATATATATACACATTATATATATATATACACATTATATATATATACACATTATATATATATATACACATTATATATATATACACATTATATATATATATATACACATTATATATATATACACATTATATATATATATATATATATATATATATATATATATATATATATATATATATATATGATGTCATGTAAGTGCCTGCCCATTGGCTTATTAGAAGGGGAGGGGCGGAAACTAGGAATCTGATTGGTTAACTAAAAACTCAATAGAATGTGTGTATATAACAACGCGAGACTACCACAACTATTCGCATAAGCCTGACGAATCCTTGCGTAGATGAAACGCGGAATATTCTGTGTAGCTTAATTGCCATAGATATTTTTAGATTTATATATATATATATATTTATATATATATATATTTATATGTATATATTTATATATATATATATTTATATATATATTTATATATATATTCATATATATATATATAAATTTATATATATATATATTAATATATATATACATTTATATATATATTAATATATATTTATATATATGCTTATATATATTTATTTATATATATATTTATATATATATTAATATATATTTATATATATGCTTATATATATTTATTTATATATATATTTATATATATGTTTGGGTTATTCCAGCCCAATTCATCCAGCCCCGACATACCCCCTCTTGGATTTTTTTCATATTTACACCATACAAACTTTGGGTTAAAACTAAGAGAAATCTGCAATTTCAGCCCAGTTGGATTTGAGGAACATATTTTTTTTCACAGTCGGTTTCACCCTGGAAATCAAAAATTGCTATCTCATGACGTAGAATTTTCGACCCCCAGCGTTTTACAAAATTTGCATTTTTGTTGCAAAGAATAAAGCTCTGGAGCTAAATATTCACACAGGTAAGGTTTTGAGGGCAAGGAATCCAGAAATCATGGTTAGAAAGATGGCAAATGAGAGGAAGTACCTTATTTTTACCATTTTAGGTGGTACCGCAGCACTTTTTTAGAGCTTGTTTGGGGCGATATTTTGTTGAGAAAAAAACATAACTGTGGTGCTTTGCCAGACTTCTCCTTTGGATTTTTAAAGTGACTTTGGGTTGGAAATTACAAAAATCAAATAAAACCTTTCGGCATATTTGACATTTCCAGACACTAAAGCCTCAAAATTGGCATTTTTATAAAAAGTTAAGGACTTTTTGGTGAATTTGGCAACAATCTAATCTTAAGCTATGATCAATATCTAGAGCTGAAAAAGGACTTGGATCGACCCATTAGAGCCCATTTTCATGATAGAATGTCAAATTATATCATATAAAAGGATATGGACAAAAAATAGTCGAAAATAAAAGACTGATGCATAATCTAGTTTATCGTAAGAAAAACTGTCAAACGAATATAAAACAGACATTTGTTATAACTCCAACTATCGACTTAATCTGTCAAAATAGTCCTGAGTCTTATTTTTCTCCTCCTCGGTGATGAAATATGTTCTACCATTCACTGAAATACTTGGGGTCTGCACTCTCATAACGACCTTGCTCAGGTGAATATAGCCTCGATCCCTATTAGTTGGCCAGTGGAATTGATGTGATGGTCCATGTGGATGCAGGAAGTTGCAAGTAAGATCTTTCTCTTCCCTGTTGACACTCTCAATCAATGCTAACCACCAATATCCATCAAAAATGCAAGTAATGTAGTCATTGCATTTGAGCAACTCCAGAGTTTCATCTAACGGCGTAGGCATGTCCAGGAAAGAATGATCGATAAAGATCGTTGTGTCAGCACTCAATTGCTTGCCCTGAATATTAAACTGAGAAGCTGGTTTGAAATAGTGACAGCTCCTTGTACCAGGCACAATATCTCCCAGTTTATATCTCATTTGATGTTTCTGTCGAACTGAAACCATGTCTTCTTTGCCGATCTTTAGAAACATGATACCAGTGATCGATGATCTGCAAAAATCTGCAACAGCATGAAAGGTGAGTATTTGGTCTTTTATTGGCCTTTGCAAGCTGGCATGGAGAACTTTGCGTTTGACAGCCCCACCAATTCCATCACAGGGTGATTTGCCATGGCTAGTTGCAAAAAATGCCCAAGTTGCATCAATTCCAAAATCTGATGAGTGATGGCAAAGGTTAAGAAATGCTTTGAAGTTTTTATATTGGCCAGCGCAGCCATCGCTGAAGTACTCTACACTCTTGATCCAGGGAAATTTCTCTTTGATGTACAACATCACCATTCTTTGCAGTTCATGCACAAAACAGGTGTCATGCTCAAGGTCATCTGAAATGATGCATAATGAGATCTGTTGAAGTTTCCCATTGTTATCTTAGTAATAAATTACCACTGGATGCATGGTACACTGGTTTTTGTTCTAGTAATATCTCTGGATCTCATCTTGCACCACGTAGTGATAATTTTCTGCAAAGTCCAGGAGAAGGATACATTCAGTCTCAGTTATTTCTTCTCTTTTTTAGATACTGAGCTTGGCGTTTTGCTGTGAAGGAATGGGTCGTTAGATTATCAACATTGTATACCAATATCTCTATGAAGTCATCTACATCAGCCATCTGTGTCCATAGCATTGTTCTATCCACACTCTCCCACCGATTATATGACATCTCACTGTCAATTTCCAATTCAGTAAATTTATCTCTGATATACTTCTCTAGAGCAGGGAAACCTGGGCATTTAGGACAACGGTGGACCATACATTCAAGACTATCGGTGTCGCAAACTACCAAGGCCATCAAATCTTTGTAAGTGATATTAAAATTGGGACTTTCAGTTGGTACATTAGCAGCACTCTCATCTCTGGATTCTTCAGCTTTCCTTCTGAGCTGAGTCTTGACAGTTAAAACAAAGCAGTCAACAAGCAATTTGCTGTTTTGATGGTGGGTGCAAACACAAACTGAATGAGAACCTGATGTCAAGATGGTGACACACCATTTTAGACGGAGCTCACAGAACTTTGAAAGACCTATTTTGTGTTCAGGATAGCTTTCTTTGTAAACTACATAAAGCTCTTTAAGATTGCATAATAGGAGCTGTTTCTGGACATGAACTTTGTTACCGATGCTCACAAAATCTTTCCCTCGAGGCATTAACCATGAAAATTCATCGTCCTCATAGAAAGCCAAGACAGAATTGATAACCTCTTTTGAGAGACCTCTCCCCTTCTTCTGTGGCAATGAAAGAATACCTCGATCCTTTTTCAGTTGCCGTGCTTCACGTACTATATATTCAGAGACATTGAAATATTCAGACACCTTTTTTCGAGACCAACTTTCCGGAGCTAAAGTCATCAACTGGATCCTCTCACTGGTTTTCATTTCTTTATTCTCAAGTTTGGCCTTCATTGCATCCAACGATCATCATCCTTTGCCTTTGCCACTAAATCCATTTGACTCGTTTGGCTGCTAATAGGGCTTCCTAATTCAGGGCTAGAGATGTTAAGGACTTTGGCAGCTGCCTCTACTTGCATTTCATAGCTTCTTTCTAATTTCTCTCTGACAATATTGATTTTTGTGTGCTTCTGCATTCTACCGGTTTTTATAGGGGATATATCAAACATCATTAGACTGTCATTCAGTTTCTCTCTCTTTTGCTCAATTTGTGACTCATTTTCAAGGTCTTGATTGTCACTTTCTTCTGTTTCACTTGGATCTTCTAACTTCTTGGCAGCTGCTTCACAGTGACGGCAAAGCTTCCAGCCAGGAACAACATGGTAGCCCTTCTGCTTTAGCATCTCAGCCATGTCTAACTTGATAGCACGATCACCCTCTATCTTCTTTTTGTGCTTCAAAAAGATGTTGCAGCACTTTGTATATTTTTTCTCAAAGTAATGCCCCAAATGAGGTTCGTGATACCTGCAAATGTTAGCAACAGTTTCATCAGTGAGTGTGACACCAGCTCTTAATTTGAGCACAGTTCCTACATCATGCTCTAATGCAGTTATTGGTGTTGAAAATGGCTTCAGATTGTGGTGACATGCACTCTTCATTAGTAATCCAAACGAACATTGAGGAGCACTTGTCATGGATGATGTATATCCTCCCTCTCGTTTCCTTGATTCAGAAGACATTCTTAATTTATTGCTCTGGAATAATTATTACAATCTGATAATAAAAATTATAATAATTCACAATGAGCAGAATATGCAATACTCAACTGCAACATTAAGAGATTTACAGACAGTATAATACACAAATGATGTAACAGTAGCACATTCTTGATCAGAAACAAAGGCACTGTAATCAAAGAAATGAAATTTGCAAAAAGTAATATTTATCTTCTTAGTTTCTGACCATTCAAATTTGATAATGAAAAAAGAATTTCTAAAGTGTGAAATTCAACTGTATGTATTTCAAGGTGCTAAAGAACTGCAATTCTGGGGTATAAGAAATTCTATTTTAACCATTATTATGCCTTGAGGTAATAATTTAGTAAGAAACCATAAAAAAGTGACAGGAAAGAATAAACTTGGATTATTGACAAACTTAGAAGTTCACACCAAAGAATGCATTATTAGATCAATGCAACAAGTAAATAGCCTGAAAGAGAAGAAAATTAATCATAGCAGCGATGAAATATAACTATGAGACTATCATAACTAGCTAAAGAGACACACCCATTTATCAAAAAGGGTTTCATGTGAAAGTGTTTTTATGCTGAAGATTACCCTTTACAAATATATATCATGTTTTTGAGAGCCACAAATGTTGACTTCCCTGTTTGTCTTTGACAGTATTTAACATCACGCTCAGGTAATAACTCTGAACAAACTGTGTTGAAAATGTATCACCAGAAACAGAACAAAATTGATCAATAAAAACAACATAACGGCAAGAAATCATAGCATGAATTCTCTACTTCACAACTAAAGTAATGCCATTTTGAGTGAAACTGATCAAGAAAAAGTATATCGATTTGAATCAACATGAAACAATCAGAACTGAAGTCAATGTAGTGTCTTTTGAGTGAAACTGAACAGGAAAAAGAACATTTAAATCAACATTTGAAAAAAGAAGCATAGGACATTATTCAGGTATCATATCATAGAGGAATTTGCTCTGACACTCAAACTTGATTACTCAGGTGGACATGATTCTGAACAGCTTAAATGCATTGATTGAAAGGATTTGCTGATTTAATGGTTTAGAAACCATGATCCAACTGTCCAAAAATTATGAACTGCATGGCACGATTGGATGATGTGTGCCTGAAGGTATAAATAAAAAACACAATATCTTATTCCCACTGACTTTTTGGTAAACTGAGTCAACTCTACACTACCCCTAGTCACAATTCATCAACACATACAAATTAAAGAATACTGTTATCATGATCAGTGCTATTCTACTGCACATTTTTAATTAGATCATAAAAGAGAAGGAAAGAGAGGGTCAGCATGATAATGAGCAGAATGTTATGCTTCAAATGAAAATGTGACTTCATTCATATCTGAATGTTACCTTACATCTTTCCTCTAAATTTTAAGCTGTTGCTGTCTGCAAATCAAAAGATAATGGCCAAAAGTTGTTTTTTTGAAAAACTCAAATGTCCAAAACTTGTACATAATTAAGATTGCTGTCCATATGTCCATATGTGTGTCAAAAATCTTTTATTTTCGACTATTTTTTGTCCATTTTGACTGTGAAGTAGGGGTCCATATCCTTTTATATGATGTAATTCGACATTCTATCATGAAAATGGGCTCTAATGGGTCGATCCAAGTCCTTTTTCAGCTCTAGATATTGATCATAGCTTAAGATTAGATTGTTGCCAAATTCACCAAAAAGTCCTTAACTTTTTATAAAAATGCCAATTTTGAGGCTTTAGTGTCTGGAAATGTCAAATATGCCGAAAGGTTTTATTTGATTTTTGTAATTTCCAACCCAAAGTCACTTTAAAAATCCAAAGGAGAAGTCTGGCAAAGCACCACAGTTATGTTTTTTTCTCAACAAAATATCGCCCCAAACAAGCTCTAAAAAAGTGCTGCAGTACCACCTAAAATGGTAAAAATAAGGTACTTCCTCTCATTTGCCATCTTTCTAACCATGATTTCTGGATTCCTTGCCCTCAAAACCTTACCTGTGTGAATATTTAGCTCCAGAGCTTTATTCTTTGCAACAAAAATGCAAATTTTGTAAAACGCTGGGGGTCGAAAATTCTACATCATGAGATAGCAATTTTTGATTTCCAGGGCGAAACCGACTGTGAAAAAAAATATGTTCCTCAAATCCAACTGGGCTGAAATTGCAGATTTCTCTTAGTTTTAACCCAAAGTTTGTATGGTGTAAATATGAAAAAAATCCAAGAGGAGGTGTGTCGGGGCTGGATGAATTGGGCTGGAATAACCCGTTTATATATATTTATTTATATATATATTCATATATATTTATATATATAAATATATATATTATATATATATTTATTTAGCTGAAAAAATGCGAAGCTCGCAGTTTGTTTACAAACAAACGCTTGAGCCCTCTACGAGCGGCGGACGGATGTTTATTTAAATAGACATTCGGACAGATTAATTTGCGGCCACCGCTTCCGTAGTCAGGGGGTAGAACTGCCGACTGTCATCACGACGGTTCTAGGTTCGATCCTCGGCTTGGGATAGGTGTTAGTCTAGCGGCACTGATGAGTTGTGAAACAACGAAACAGATCTGTATGTCGATGACTAAAATATATTTTATATTTATATATATACATATATATATGTATATAATAATATATATTTATATATATACATATATATGTATATATAAATATATATATAAATATATTTTTGTATATATCTATTTACATATAAATATTTCTATATATATCTATAATATAAAGCTGAACGTCTGTGTGTGTATTTGTGTGTGTGTGTGCGTGTGTCTGGTCACGAATAGGCTCCTATATGGTTGACTATTTGAAAAAACTGATTACATATAATGATAGAAGATGTGTCGAGACACAGGAATGGGTATGTTTAATCTGGCAGAACGGTAGTTCATAAAAATTGTAGGGTCTGCATTCGCGCCTGGCTTCCAAAGTATGGAAATAAAAAATGAAAAAGAAAAAAAGTTTACAAGGGTTTTTGATATAGATTTACATACGAATACTTTGATAATTATGTTTCAACTTAAATAGGGATGGCATAATAAAATTATGGGGTCTGCGTTCGCGCTTGTACTCCATGGAAATATGGCACAATCTTTAAAGATTTTTCATATCGATTTGCGTAAGTATACTTTGATAATTATGTTTCAGTTTGAAGAAATATGGTATAATAAAATTATTGGTTGTTCGTTCGCGCCTGACCTCCATAGAATGTAAATATGTAACAAAGTTTAACAAGGTTTTTTTTTTAAATGGGTGAGTGTCCACAATAACACCTTAACTTTAATCTTTATTCACGTTAGCTTTTATTTATTTTTTTGAGTTGAATCATATTGTGTTGAATAAATTCACCTCATAAATTCACGTTTTTATTAAAGTGAAAGGAAAAAAAAGTCGGAACTTTAAACAATTCTCGACACAAATGTTGCATAAATCTATTTTTTTCTTCTCCACTTGCACGTGACACTCTTTCGAAAATAGATAAATAATAAAAAATAAGAACGTTACTTGTTATCGTGGCAAAAGAAGGAAAATTCCTGCTCACGTGATTACGTGTCTTTTTAAAAACATTTACATAACCTTTTTATTTTTATTTATATATCTGTTTAAGCTTTTTTGTCAGTATACTAGAAGGAATTCAGTTGATTACAACCCTTTCTGCGTGTTCTTTGCATTACAATAGTACAACCCTGAATCCGATGGCGCAATACTACATCGTTCAATACTGTAAACCTGAAACGAAGCTGTTCTGCTTGAAAAGGGGTCCATTTTCTTCTTATTCATATTTGTATCAATTTTTTGCTTTAAAACACTAAAGTAATTATGTGTTTACTTTTTTAATATCCCATTTTTCTGTTTCGGATTATTTTACTAAAGTAAGTAAAGCTTCATTATTTTTCAAAACTGTTTTTGTTTCTTTGTTTTTCGATATTTCGTCGATATTATTTAATAAGAGTGTTTAGTAGAAAAGCCAACAAACGACTACCCGAAAAAATAAATATACAAGAAATAAATGTTACCATAGTCAATAAAAGTTCAGTTCATGTTTTTTTTTTAAATAGTTTGTAATGCCTTTTACTTGAAATAATTTCAGCGAACCGAAATTAAAACGAAAATTATCTTTACTTTCATCATATTTTGCTTCGGGTAAAATTTTATTACAACCCCCTCCTTTTCATAACCTATCATACTTTCATCAATCAAAGTCCATTTTCTGTTGGCTGTTTTTAAACCCAGTCAACGACGGGTACTTCTGCTAGTTATATATATTTTTATATGTATATATATATTTATATATGTATAATGTATATATATATTTATACATATATTTATATAGATATTTTTATTTATGTATATATATTTATATATATATAGTTATATATATATATTTATATATATATATATTCATATATACATATATATTTATATATATAGATATATATATTTGTATATTAATATATATATAAATATACATATATATATTTATTTATATATATATATATACATATATATTTATATATATATATAGATATATATATTTGTATATTAATATATATATAAATATACATATATATATTTATTTATATATATATATATACATATATATTTATATATATATGTATATATATACATATATATACTTCTCTATACATATATTCATATATATATATATATATATATATATATATATATATATATATATATATATATATATATATAAGGGCTGTAAGTTCCGTAAAAGGGGCGTTTATTTAATTTGAATAAAATAAAATATTCATCAGGTGCAAGCACATCTCATAATATATATATATATATATATATATATATATATATATATATATATATATATATATATATATAATAAGTTACTAAATGCGTGTTTTTATTTAGATATTTATATTAATATCTACATACATATATACGCACATATACATACACATACAAATACTAATATAAAAAAGGCTTGCTTCAGTCTTGAAAGACTATGGATACTCATTGTAAGAGTACCTGCGCTGGAAATTTTTGTGGCAAGTATCGCAAAATCTCCAACTATACCTCTCCTGAATCGACATTGCTGTATACCAGTGGCAAGTTGAGGTCCAGGACGACTGGAAACAATGCCGAGATAAGTGGAAAGCGCATACAGCCTCTGAATTTCCAAATTGTCACCCATCTGGTACTAGCCAGACTCAACGTTGCTTAACTTCGGTGATCTCACGAGAACCGGTGTGCGTATATAAGATTACTAATATAGCCGCATGTTTACAAACAGATACGTACAAATGAATGAATACACACACACACACACACACACACACACACACACACACACACACACACACACACACACATCTTGATATCTTGCTTTTTGTTCGGTCTTTTCTACGTAATTATAATTCACGGTAATTTCTTTGCAAATGAATAGCTAATAACACGATAAAATAGAAAACGAAATATAAACATTTATTATGTTTTCCACTTTCTTTTTGCCTTCAGCGCTCGTCTACCTCATTATCGATAATAACAGACTTCTTCCTTTTTTTGTTCTGTTCGTTTATTATTTAAAAAAAAACATTGTTTCATATAAACTCGGTTTATAGGAAACAATGTTGGAATATCTGTTGACATCCATAATAGAGAGACAGATTTATACATTATTTTATTCGCCATTTTTTTTTTACTTGCTGTCCAGTCGAACGATTAGCCCATTTATGCGAGGCGCTTAACTGGAATTACTTTTTAGAGGTCTTCTATTATCACTAGGGCTTTGACAACAGCATATTCTTTTCATTGTTTTGACTCTTGAGTATATATCCGTCAATATCTTATATGTTTTTATATAGACGGATGTGGTTATCAGTTGATTAAGTGTGTCTAACTGTGTCGGATATATACCCGAGAGTCATAAGAATGAAAAGAATATTCTGTTGTCACAACCCTAATTACCACATCACAAAAGATTTTCTGTTAATATTTGAAAATTCAAAAATGTTTCCATAAATATCTGGAACGAGACCGTGCTACCCCCGTGGACTAAATAAAGGGTCCCGTTTGAAGTTCGGTACGGATTCCCGAGTTCAGCAGAAAGAATCGTGCGTTCGACAAAATACACCTGAAGAAGGCCGAAGGTTAAATCAACCGGCAACGTGGTGAACATAACACTCAAAATGAGAACAGTAGTCCGAAGAATCGTAACAATACGAGTAATCAAGCATCCTATTAAAAAATTAAAAACACACCGTACTTTGGGATAATTGCGCCAAGTCCGGAGTAATTAGGTCAACTAGCGAAAAGTGCACTTTTGGCAACCACGCATACCAAGCGCACTTTCTTTTAGTTGGCGCAATTACCCCAAAGTACGGCATATGTCATGTTAATATGCAAAGACTACATATTTTAGAAAAGTGTTCGAAAGTGTTATAAAAATAGCTATGTACAATTTTGTAATTCCATTTGAACTTCAAAGGTAAACAAACAATTCCCTTGATTAGCTCATGTTTATAGCTACATCCGCCGATGTGCGCATGTTCTCTGAATCAGCCTCAGGCGCTAAACAATATGTCTTAGGCTACGTTAATTGTGCACAAAAAATACAAGATGGGAAACAAACTAAAAAGCCATTTTTTTTTTACAAAGAAGTCACGACTTATCAAGGCCTGAAGGCCACTTGAGGATAAGGCTTAATGAATCTAAAATGCTAGTGTAGTAATCCTTAGTGTTGAAAATTGTGTACAATTTCATTATTTAGGGAGACAATTCAACAAGAACTAGTTTACATTAGGCTTTAAGACTACCATATTGTACCTATTTACTATGCCTCCCCACGGGATAGAGTTAGACACCAGGGTCGTTTTTTTAACGTGGAGAAAAGGTACAAAAATAAAAATTGTCTCAGTCGTGAAGGATTTCTCCTCCGCCGAAAGAGAACAAGAAATTGAAGTGCAGCATCTGAAGAACAGATGGTATTTATTTGCTCCCCCACCGAGCAAATTAGGCACAAGGCCGATTTTTAATGTGAGGAGTGAAAGGGAAATGGGGACCAACTCCCCGGGGAGTAGGGGAGCTGGATAGTGACAATTGGTATGAAGGGTTGCCCCTACATTGACCAAGGTCTTATATGTGGGGTTGCCCCCACATATGGTCTTTGCTTGCAGTATCTGTCGGAACAGATACTACACTTTGAGATATTAAATCTTTTATTCATGTTAAAAAAATACAGTCAAAATCAACGACGAACAAAAAACTTGGGCACATGGCCAACTCAAAAGGGGGCATTTTGGGGGTCGTTGGTCATCCTTGTCACTCCAGAACTAAACAAAGTCAAAAGTTTCTCCCAGCTAGTATCTTCTTTCACCATAATACCGCATTCACCCTTTCATATTGGGGGACGTCCTAGTAACTCCCAATTTTTAAAACATTTTTTATTGACGTGTAAAAACAAAAAAGATAACAATAAAATAGTACAATAATTAATTTGTGTACACTTTGATCTTGACCAAAAGGCCAAGTAGGCCGAGAAGCAGGCCGAAGGAACAGATGGACAGTTTTAGGAAGGAAGCTATGTTCGTACACAGAGCATATATGTTGAGTATAATCAATTTTACACACCGGCTCTCGTCAGATCACTGACATTAAGCAACGTTGACGTTAAGCCTGGTTAAAACCAGATGGGTGACAATTTAGGAATTATAGGCGCTGTATGTGCTCTTCACCTCT
>NC_136506.1:78072801-78095301 GCF_053919585.1 Euprymna scolopes | reverse complement strand
CATATGGCGACCTAGGTTCACGTAACCCAGCAAATTGCATATGACGCCAACTATTATCCTGAAGATCTGAAGCAATTGATAAAAGACAGAGAAATCTGGGGAACAGAGAGAGAGAGAGAGAGAGAGAGAGAGAGAGAGAGAGAGAGAGAGAGAGAGAGAGAGAGAGAGAGTCACATTGGTCCGAGCACGGAAACCGACCATATATATATATATATATATATATATATATATATATATATATATATATATATATATACAAAAATTACAATAAGTTTACCAAGGTAATCAAAATGGTAAATTAAAATATATTATAAATATTAAAGAGTCAATATTTACATTTTATTATCATTTGTTCATATATATATATATATATATATATATATATATATATATATATATATATATATATATAGAGAGAGAGAGAGAGAGATATGTTTATTTTTTATTACTTTTTTATCTGTTTGGTTACATAGGTTTCGGATGTTGGACCATGTTTACGATCCAACAGCCTCGTCAGACCTTACAGAAATGGTTGTTAGTATTTGAAAGAAGTGTTTTTTTTTTTCGTATTTCTTCTAAAACATTTTCTTCCTGGTGATTACACGTGAATGGATAGTCTGGTGAAAGATAAATAATCCAATGGCGGTAAAATCCAAAAATATAACTTCAAGAAAGTTAATTGAATTTCCATTTGCGCAAGTAAAATCCAAGGAAATCCCGTAATTGGAAGATGGTCCAAAATAATCCAAAGGCCGAAATCCATGGAATAATTCACAAATATGTACAAGGGAAAAGGGGGAAAATTCCAATAATATTAATAAAGAAAAATATGCTTTTCATACTGCTGCATAAATATAAATAAAAAAGATCAGGGAAGAAGAAGAGGAAAAAATTAAATGGTGATAGAATTAAATATAAAATAAAATATTATATATATATATATATTCGTATTCCTGTTAGTCTGTTTGTTTGTTCACAATTTGAATAATATATACAAAAGGTTCCTTACTTTACCCTCTCATTTATTTCTATATATTGTATGATTCTTGCAAATTCGATACAATACAGAGATCATCTCATTTGCATATTACATTAAGAAAAATCGATTTTATTAAATAGCGGTATCTTAGTTAATGTTTTTAGCGAAAGAATTGTTATAAGTGTTCTATTTAAAATCGTTATTTAATAAATTTTCAATAATACTTATATTGATAACACGTTTAATTGAATTTATTTGGAATTATTAAATAATTCCGAGTAGGTAGAAAAATATTTGGCTTTTATTGTATTTTTAAATATAAAAAAAAGAACACTTACAAAAAAAACGAAGAAAAGATGTCATTTGTTTGTTTTCATTATTCTATAAACGGCTATAGAGAAATCGGTAATTTTTTTACGATGTGACCCACCTAAAAAAATAAAGATCTACTTTTTTGGCCTAATACGTTTAAATAGCCTTTATAAATAATATGAAATAAATTTTTAAAAGAAAGAAAATTTACATTTAAGACTGGGGGATCACTTTTCCATATTAATTTAACGTAAAACGAGCACCCACATTTTGGCCAACACGCGTTCACCTCTAGCATTTTTCAAGTTTGGCGAGGGGGGACAAAACATGACAAATACAGTTTGTGTTTTTGTTTTTTTTTTGGTGGGGGGCGGGAATTGCATTTAAAACAAAATAACGATCAATTTAATTAATTCTTATGAGACCATTCTGTGTTTTCACCTAACAATTTCATAAACAAAATGAACCCCAAAATATGAACAATTAAAATTAAATTGGGGTGAGGCATTATAATGACGAAAAATTTCATTTAATTGTTTTGGGAATTCGTTTTTGGTAGATCTTCATTTTTTTTTTAGGAGTTCTGCCTACTTGGCAATTTTTTTTTTTTTTGCGATCGCACGGGCTTTCGCTGCTATTTTTATTGAAACAAAAGTTGTAATGATTTATTTTTAATTATGTATTTTTTTGGGGGGGGGGAGGGAGCGTTTTCTTTCCAGTCAGTGCTCAATATCCGGAGAATAGTTTCTTCTCTTTGTATCCTTTCTGGCGAAATATCTGATGAAGAGGGTATTACATGCTTCTTTTTTAGGGCGATGTTTTTATCCGTTCTTTTATTTTTGGAATTGTCGTGGGGGTATCCACGTTGCCCATGATGAAAATGATTAGTATAGCATGTGTGCTCCAAACGGAACTTCATGCTAACCCAGGCAACGTCGGGTACCCATGCTAGTATATATATATATATATATATATATATATATATATGTGTGTGTACGTATATATATGTGTGTGTGTATATATGTGTGTGTGTACGTATATATATGTGTGTGTGTATATATATGTGTGCGTATAAGTATGTGTGTATATATATATATGTATATATATATGTATATATATGTATATATGTGAACATACATATGTTCATATATATGTATATGTGTAGATATGTATGTGCATATATATGTATATATATGTATATATATATGTATATATAGTATATATATGCATATATATATATATATATATATATATATATATATATATATATATATATATGTATGTGTGTGTGTGTGTGTGTTTGTCTAAAGTAGTATATTTTTTTTGCCAACCGCAAAATTTCGTGTTTCTGATGTTTAGTTTTCTCTTAATAATTTTGCTTATTGTATTTTCTTTACTTAAAAGTTTTCTTTTTTGTCTTCTTCGTTTTGTCGGAAATATTTGCTAATTTCTAAACACACTCAAGTCATTAACAATAATTCGCCGAACTAACAAAGAATCGATAAATTGTGTTCGCACAATCTTCTCTGTGCGCATTGTGACTTGATGAAATTCGATCATAAAAACTAACAACCACAACAACTGCAACAACAAAGTACGAACAAAGACACCAAATTAGTCGAACGGCGTGAAACGAATTGTCTGCGCTAAAATACCTATCGCAATGTTTGCTTCAAATTGAAATGTGTGACCACGTACCGTTGTAATCGTTCACTTGTAGTGTAATGCTATTTACGCGCCAATAAGGAAAATGTCCTTGTGCCAGACATGTCTCATAATCTAGCATATAAATTCTTGTCAGATTCTCAAAGGCAAACCCAAATAGCATTTAAGCTGACACATCAAACTTTGTTTCCGAGCTAGTTGAAAATCAAACAACTGCGTGATCGTAAGTAAGATAGGTAATAAAGTTAATAACAGTTGGACCAGTGGTAAGTTAATTGCAAATTACAGCTAATTAGAACAGTTTAGATGCATAATCACGTTCACACATCGGTTCCGGCTGGATTACTGAAGTGAAGCAACGTTTAATCTGGTCAGTACTAAATGGGTGACCATTTGGGATTTTTAGGTGCTGTATGTGCTCTCCGCTTATCTCAGCGTTGTTTCCAGTCGTCCTAAACTTCTCCTTGACACTGAACTCAAACAGTGCAATTCAGGTGTGGTTGAGATTGCGCAACCCTTGCCTCACAATTACACGCGCAACTGCCCTTTGTATCCTTTGTCCTTCGAGACTGAACGGGGGCATCGAAAACAGTTAAGATGGATTCTTTTTTAAGCGTAACTCAATCAACTAATTAAAGAATATTGTCACAAGTTAAAAAAAAAAACAAGAGCAAGGAAAACAAATATTTATTGACGCAACTTTAGTATAATAAAAATAAGTATAATTTCGTATAATATTAATAAGTATGATTTTGTATAATAATAATAGATGCTGAATATCATTCCGCATGACACAAATTAGCTTGTATACTGGGAGAGTATATATTATCCATACTCATGTATCGTCTAGTGGTATAAAATGTTCTTCTAATGAATGTGTGTTTACAGAGTGTATATACGTTTGTATATATGTGTCACAGTCATCTATATGTCATTTGTGTAAACGTATGTTTGTCTAATCTAGTTTATTCCGTTGTTCGTTGAATTGATACATTGACAAATACAGCTTAACAACAGACACGCAACATCTACAGCAGAAAGGGACAAATAACAGTTCTCGGGCCAATCGGAGAGAAATAATTTGTCCGTCTTTGGGTTTCTTTGGCGGATTCTAAAAAATACTGCAAAGATTCATCCCAATGAATCAACAAATTTCGGGTCTTTTCAGCAACTTTATTTACTAATGTTTCCACAATTAGAAGCTGCAACACTGGTCCATTCTAACGCATTCTGATCTCGTCTATTGGGAGTCATCACCGTCCGTGGACCATCTCTCTCGACTCCGACTCGTCTGCTCTCTCTCTCTCTCTCTCTCTCACTCCTAATCTTTGACTAAACAATGATACATGTTTTTTAAGCTCTACTCTTAGTCCACGTCACTTTATGTCACCTCTATGTATAACTTCGTCAGATTCTTGAAGTCAACCTATTTTTAAAGTATTGTTTGTGTTCTAACATTCTTTTCTATTAGTTTTATCTGCATTACTTGGCCAATGTCTTACAATTGCTGCAGACAAATCGGGAAGCAAGTGACTCAGCATATATAATTACTCAATTAGACTTCCGGTTAAGCAAACTGCCGTCGGTCTTACAACGCGTGATGCATAAATGTTCATAAAAAATATATATATACAATCAATATTAGCGCTATAAAAAATTAGTACATTCGAGAGCGACGCAAAAGCTCCGTTTTCATTGCACTGAGATTTAAAGGAGAGTGTTTTTTGAGGATTACTCCAATTGATCTGTGATCCCCAGCTTAATGTCCTAGTACTATCAAATTAGTCTGTCTTAAGATACCGGCATCCTGGCTTAAAATGCACCAAACATTACTGTTATAGTTTTTTCTTTGTAAAACTCAGTCATGTTCTGCAAAACAATTTTTATTACATTTTTTATTACATTTTCACCCCAAACAATGCAAATTATGTGCAGTGCTTAAATAATGACTATATTATTTAGAAACCCATTCTTAATATGGAGAGGATAGGGTGTTTTGTAAGTGTTCTGTACTTTCGACTATCAATTTCATAAACAAAGATATTGTAAAACTTGAATTTAACTTGAAAAATAGTATTAAAATAATAGCATGGTATCTTCTTTGCATAAGCACCTAATTTTCCACTACAAAACAACCAAACCAAATACTATGGATAAATATTTTATGATGTGAATAATCTGAAGCATAAAATGACAGGATTCGGCATCAAATAACCTTATATTTCCCCACCCACATGTGCCTTCCTCACTTGCACTTTTAATCGCTTTTTCTGTATGTACATAAAATATATAAATATCTCACTTCTCATAGGATTTTCCTCTCATCTTTGGTATATTTTATGTTCCTCAATCATCCTTATCATTCTTCTAAGGAAGTACCCCGAAAATGAGGGGGGAAACGATAAGAATTTTCTATAAAAAGGCCACGGGGTTCTTTCCCCTTTTTTTCACACACACACACACACACACGCACACATATCTTAGACATTAAGAGGAGATTTTTTTTTTTTTTTTTTTTTTTTTTTTTACACAGTGATCACCACTTATCAAGGCCCGGAAGCCACTCAGGGATAAGGGTTATTGTAAGTACATCACGTTAGTGAGGAGATTTTATGAAGTGTTTAATAAGGGGGGCGGTTCATTAGGAATTTGTTAACATTAGACTTGAAGACATCCAAGTTGTAGTCCGGAGGGAAGCAGGCAGACGGAACAGAGTTCCACAGGCGTGCAGTTCTAAGAAAGAAGCTTTGCTCATGAAATCCGCGTTTTGATTTAGGCACAGATATAGAGTGGGGGAAATTTTTCACAGTGGATTCAGCTAGACGGGTGTTTTTCGTGAAAGACTGGCGAGGGGGGACCAGGGATTGGAGTTCAGACGAGCACCTGCCATGAAAATAACGATAAAACAAGGATAGGCTCGCAACGTCTCTTCTGTGGGAGAGGGGTTGCAGGGTAGAGAAAAGGGCATCCCCCACTAAACCACGAAGTCTATTTTGTACTCTGTCAAGGCATGATAGGCTGTTTTTGGCAGCTCCTGCCCAGATATGGCAACAGTATTCCATCCTTGGCCGTACTTGGCTTTTATATAGATAGAGAATTGCATCAGTAGTGAGATATCTTCTGGAGCGGTAGAAGGATCCCACCATCTTTCCTGCGACCTTGGCAACAGACTTGATGTACGTGTTCCATTTCAGATCAGGAGTAAAGGTCAAACCCAGAAGCTTGTCAAAACACGGGGCCTCACCCAGACGAGAGCCATCCATCACAATTGATGCCAGCTGGGGATCAGAGCGTTGATGATGTAAGGATAGGAGTTTGGTTTTGGATGCATTAAAGGTAACTAGCCACATCTTCCCCCACTGAACCACGCGCTCGAGATCAGAGGAGAGAGAATCCGAGAGAACTTCGTCATTTACAGCCTTTGATGTGTTGCCGTAGATGGTCGTGTCATCAGCATAGATGTCAACGAATGATTTAAGTATGTGTCTAGGGAGGTCATTGATGTAGATCAGGAAGAGAGTTGGGCCCAGGATTGACCCCTGAGGGACTCCAGCATTTATATTGCAGGCCTCCGATTTTTGTCCATCTACCACTACTCTTATGAGCCTATCAGAGAGAAATGATTTAATGATTGAGAAAACATTTCCAGTTATACCATAGCTGGAAATCTTGTGAAGTAGACCCTTATGCCATACTTTGTCAAAGGCCTTTGATATGTCGAGAGCAATTGCCCTAGAAAGGAAGCCTTTGTCAAGAGATTCACTAATCCTGTGGGATATAACCGTCAGCACATCTGCGGTAGATCTTGCAGAGCGGAAACCATATTGTGTGTCACTAAGAAGGTTATTCCTGCTGAGGTGGTTTACTATTTCTCTATTTAATATTGATTCCAGTAACTTACTCATAACACAGAGAAGACTTATTGGTCTGTATTGAGAGGGAGATGACTTATCACCTGAATTCTTAAATACAGGGCAAACTGAGGAGGTCTTCCAGGGGGTCGGAAAGCACTTCTCCTTAAGGCAGCGCTTAAATAGTTTCGTAAGTATGGGAGCAAGTTCTGGTTGAAGCTTTTTTAACACTATAATTGGGATGCCATCAGGGCCAGTTGCTTTACTGGAATCTAGGTTTTTTATTAGCTTGGCGACCTCATGCACGGATATTTGTATGTTACCTAGCTTGTTCTGTGTTATAGGAGGAAATATGGGGAGTTGATGGCCTTCGTCGCATAGGGTAGAATTAGCTGCAAAGTTCTTTGCAAATAGTTTGGCCTTGTCTGATGCTGACGAGATAACCTCTGGTCCATTGATAATGGTTGGGATAGAACGCACACTTCTGTTCAAGATCCTATTTGTTATTTGCCAAAACTGGTGGGAACCAAGCCGCTGATCAGCTACCTTGGATTTAACAGACTGGGCATATAGCTCTCTTGCATTTTTTATTACTCTTTTACAGTGGTTGCTGGCAGTCCTGAAAGCAGCTTTAGTCTCAGTGCATCTATTACGTTGGTAGTTATGGAAAAAGTGATTTCTGTGCACAATAGCAGCAGCACATTCTGGGGAGAACCATGGCTGGCTGTTAGGTTTTTGTTGGAATTTTTTAGATGGTATGAATTGGTCTATGCCTACAATTAACCATTCGGTCAGATCTGATACTATAGAGGACACTTCCTTTTTAAACATGGAGTGCAGAGGTAAATCAGATATGAATGTACGGAAGCTATCCCAGTCAGCCATAGAGTATCGGTATACAGTACGGTGGAGGGGTACGTCTGATGGCTTCTTACATTTTGTTTTTATCTTAACTGATACGACGGAGTGGTCGGAGGATCCTAACGGAGAATGAACGGTACATGAACATAGCTCAGGGGAAGTTGAAAGAAAAAGGTCTAAGAGGCTTGCATATTGATTGGGTGTATCGGGCACACGGGTGGGTTCGCGAACAATCTGAGTGAGGTCATAAGCAATGGCAAAATCATGACAAAACCTCCCCTCATCATCTGTCTTATTTGAATGGGTCAGCCATTCCACGTTATGGACGTTGAAGTCACCACAGATGTGGATGTTAGCCGAGGGATGTGAAGACAGTATGTGGTCTATTTTCTCAGATATGCTCTTAAAGATAGTAACTCCGCTGTTGTGGGGCCTATAGAGGGCAAATATAAATACAGTGGTGTTAGCAAGTGCAACCCTGAAGCACATATAGGGTAAATTAGGATCTTCTCTAGAGATATCTCTGCCACATGGGAAGCCATCCTTAATGTAGGCACATATTCCATGCCCATGGCGATCTTGGGAGTCAGATTTAGCTGTTAAATTGGAGTATCCATTAATTATGAACTCAATTATTATTGATATTATTATAGATATATAAATACCCGTTCACATACACCTTTTTACGACAAAGCTAGAACCCAGAATTAGATAGAATCGAGCAATTGCATCGACAACGGACAACGCCAGACCCAAAGTGGGTTTCGATGTACTGCATCTCATCAGTGACGTGCTCCGACATAGGCGCGAACCCAGGTCGTCGCACTCATGAAGTGTGTAATACTGACGACCTAACCGTTGTCGATGCAATTGCTCGATTCTAATTCTGGGTTCTAGCTTTGTCGTAAAAAGGTGTATGTGAACGGGTATATATATATATATATATATATATATATATATATATATATATATATATATATATATATATATATATACTATGGGTGGTAGCCACTCCTTATCAAGAACCGAAGATCACTCGAGGATAATGGTTAATAAGTGTCAGATAGCCGATAAGACAGCATCGTGATTATTGCGAATGGCAGAATTTGGATTGTGTTCGTTTATTTAAGACGACATTTCAACAGGAGCTAGTTCGCATTAGACTTGCAAACAGCAATGTTAAAGTCAACTGGGGAGCAGCCCCGCTGTATTGTATCCCACAGACGGGCAGGAGAGAAAATTGTTTGAAGTAGCTGGGTAGTTTGTGTTATAGTAATCGCGTGATGCATTCTCGTAAATCGCCTTAATGAACGTTTGTTCATAGTCGTAGCTAGGAATATGCTTAAGCTTAAGGCTCTCGGTTCGTCTTTCAACGCTTCCCCAGGATGCTCTGCCATTTTGTTTTTATGGCTTGCACCAATCAATCATGTTCTTGCGAAGAAGACTTCAGATGCAAATGTATAACATAATTGACGTTAATAGCAAGTGAGTGAGCTAGTGCGGGGTTTTACAGGGGTCGCTCTAAGTAAATGTCATGATGACCCATGATTCAAAGTAAATGATATGTAAGGTAAAAAGAGACAGAACACAAGAAGAACGTGAAATAATGACGTCACGTTTTATAGGGCTTGGTGGAAAAATTAATCTGTCGATACGAAGCCGGACTGGAGACATCGAATAATGCGAGTCGGGCATGGGATGTGCGTGAGGCAGCTAACCAATAATATAGAAAGAAAACTTTAAATATTGCCAAGAGCGAAGTAACACCTCCAACAATCTATGTTTGCAGGTAAACCACCCGAGTCAATGAGTTTTCTAAATAATCAGTTGAAAGAATTTTAGTCCTTTACTTCTGTGTGAGTCGATTCTCTTAAAAAATGCAACTTTAGAAACTCTCAACGAACGTCTCCATATTTTTTCTGCATTTCGTATTTTTCATAATAAAGCTAATCATATGTTCATTATTTTATTAGACCCAATTTCAGTAAAAACTGATAAGACAAAGGTATTAAAACCTAGACGAAATAGCGACAAAGAGAAAAAGGCAAATTTATGCAGATGAAAACAGAAGAAAAAAGGCAATTCACATTTTATATCTACAACATACATTTAAGCTTTTCGATGATTGTTAAAAAAAAATGAAATGGAGAATTAAGGGAACAAATGAGACGTGAAAACCGCATAAAAGAAAAGAGAATCAACAAACGGGTATAAAGAAGTTCGTCGTAATGAAAGCATTACAAATCATGGTGGGCATAAGGGAGACAACTCACCTTTTTTTTCTTCCGCAAAAGGACCTTTACGCCTTCGACCGAAACCGTAATATTAACCTTCTTCTTCTTAATCGCCTTGGCTTTGAACTCGTACTGAAAATAAAAAAAAGAAAAAATTATATTAATATTCGCAAAGACAGGTTTTATATCAATATAGATATATTTAGTTATATAACGCTAGCTTTAAATATATATATATGTATATATATATATATATATATATATATATAATTTAAAGGGGGTTAGAACAGTAGTCTAAAGAGCAGAATGTATTTTAATGTGATAGTAAAATTACTAATTTAATTAAAATACAAGAAAAGAACAGTGCTCGTTGTAATTCAGATATATAATAAGCTCGATAGGCAAATATCCTAGAGCTACTTTAATATTTAGTAATGTGATTGATAAATAAATAATCACATTACTAAATATATATATATATATATTTATATATATATATATATATGAGTGTGTTTGTGTGTGTGTTATTAATTTGTTTTTTGTTTGCGATACTTTTTGAATGAATTCAATTATTCATACGAAAATGCATTTTTACCTTTTTTTTTTTTACCTAAATGCGAATTGGGAATAATATTCCCTTTGACCACATGTCAGTGGATAATTATATTTTAAACAATACATATGCCCCTTCCGATTTGGGGGTATCAAATTTATCCAAGGGAAAATTATTCCCAACTCAATTATAGCTGAAGGAAGTTATATATATATATATATATATATATATATATATATATATATATATATATATATATACATATATATATATATATATATATACATATATATATATATATACATATATATATATATATATATATATATATATATATATATATATATTCCAAAGTTTTGGTTTCGGTTTCGGTTTCGATTCAAACTGATACACCCAAGTCATATGAAAATATTTTTTTATTTATTTTTGAAATCGCAAATTTATAATATATAAAAATTGATAGAACATTAACTCTAAAATAATGTATATGAAATCCTCCAAAGGTATGCTTATCTTCAAATGAAACTATCTAGCTTTTCCTCTTTCGCCACTGCTGCGAGTAACACTTCATGACTGTTAGCCAAGTAGTAGTGAACTCGTCTAAGCTCTCTTCCGACACATTTTTCAATCGCAATCAGCCCTCTTCTTTCTTTTCCTCCAGGAGCAGTTTTAGTCTCCTCATATACATCTCTTTCGTCTTTTATTTTATTTCATTTCCAAGCATCGAATCAATTTCAAACACCTTCAGGTACCTTTTGCATCAGAGTCTCCTAATCTTTTATATTTTGGCAAAATAATGCCTTTCATGGCTCCATTCTTTCCTCGTTTAAAACTAACTACTGCACATTTGGAAATTCCAAACTCTGTTTTCATGTCTTCGCTCCACTTCTGTACAGTGTGAACCAAACAATTTCAGATCGTCCATTAATAACATATGGCTGATTTTCGGTCCATTCCACCCCAGTTGGTATCCCATTATTGTCTTTCTTACTACATATGTCAATGGTTTGAGTGTTATTATGAATAATAGCGTCAAAAAAGAATCTCTTTAGAAGACACTGCGTCTGGTGTTGACTGTCCTTAACAGTTTCCCATCTGAAAAATGTTGATTTTCAAACTGCTCATACCTTTCCCTATGAACTGAATTATATTTCAGCCATCCCCACAATTTTTAAAGTTTGGAATACCCACGATTTCGGCATCATATCATAAGCTTTCTTGTGATCTATCCAAGCTAGATTCAAGTTTGTTTTTCTCCTTTTGCAGTTCTCTAAAATACATTTATCAATCGATATTCGATCTTTTGTTCCTAAACACCTTTTCCTCCCATCTCCTTGTTCCACTGGAACCATTTACTTCAAGATGGTCATTTATTTTTTGACTAATTATGCCTGTCGTTGTCTTTCAAAGCAAGTTCAAGCAAAGAATTGGTCTATAATTTTCAACATCCTGCCATTTAACAGGATCTTTCATTATAAAAATAGTCCTTCCCACTACAAGCCATTCTGGTATCTGGTACAATCTGGCACAATCATCCAGAGAAACGGTAAGCCTCTCATAGAAATACTGTGAAAGATCGCAACCAGTACCCATGAATTCCATCAGGTCCAGGTCCTTTCCACTTAGGCATGAACTTCATTTGTTTTCTCAAATCTCAAATGTGGATATCTTCTTGTTTATGACCTTAGTTTTTCACTTACTTTAGCGCTCCATTCAGCATCAACATTGTGGGAAGGCTCTCTTGGCTAAGTACTTAGCTAAAACTTTGTAGCTTCTTGAGGATTAGGAACCATTGTTTTCGTTTCATTTCCTTCGATTTCTAAAGAACCTTGACTGGTTTGTTTTGAAAAACTTTTTATCGTTAAAATGCTGATGAAGAAGAAAAAGAAGAAGAAATAATAATGATAATAATAATAATAATAATTAGAAGAAGAAGAAGGAGATGATGAAGAAAGAAGAAGAAATAATAATAATAAGAAGAAGACGAAGAAAGAAGAAGAAGAAGAAGAAATAATAATAATAATGATGATGATGATGATGATGATGATGATTCTCCTTCTTCTGTTGTACAATTATCTTGACAAAACCGAGTCAAATTTGATCCTCTCACTGAAAAGGATTAATAAAAGTACCTATTTACTATGCCAGAGTTAGACACCAGGGTCGTTTTTTAACGTGGAGAAAAGGTACAAAAATAAAAATTGTCTCAGTCGTGAAAAGAAAGAGAACAAGAAATAGAAGTGCAGCATCTGAAGAACAAATACTACACTTTGATCTTGTCCCGAAGGCCAAAAAGTAAGTTCGTCAATGTTGCCACTTGTTTAAAAAAAAAAAAAAAAAAAAAAAACCCGGACTTTTTTAATAAGACGATTAACAGAACGACATTAAAATATGGCCTTGTTCGAATCATAAACCGAACTAGATACGTACAATATTTTTTGTTTACTTTAAAAAAACATAATATTAAAGAACGAAAAGCAGTGTTGGTCTTTTCATATTTTCTTTCTTACTTCCTTTCTTTCCCCCTTTCCTGTGTTTTGCTACAGGCGAGAAACTACATCGTGACTTAAACGTTTTTTTTTTTTTTAATCAAAGTATGATTTAAAAAGATTTCCGACTTTCAGCCGGAAGTCGAACTTGATATTTGTAATTGATATATATATATATATATATATATATATATATATATATATATATATATATATATATATATATATATATGTGTGTGTGTGTGTGTGTGTGTGTGTGTGTGTGTGTGTGTATTATCAAAACGTTTATATATATATATATATATATATATATTATGAAAACGTTTAGCTTACGATTTACTTTTTTTTTTGACCTTAATGCCTGATCTATAAAGACATGTTTGCTGCAAGGCTAAAAGTTAAAACATGAACCAATAGCTATTATGTTACGAATGCATGTTCATAATTCTGTCCTTCGACCATCATCTGTCAAATTCCATTAATTAAATTTTCACACTTTTGCACTGATTCTCCTTGGCTAAAACCGTTTTCCGCAAATATTAAGCAACTACAAACCATATAGAATATCTGCATTTTTTTTTACACACTGATCACCACTTATCAAGGCCCGGAAGCCACTCAGGGATAAGGGTTATTGCAAGTACAGTACGTTAGTGTGGAGATTTGAAAGTGTTTACTTACGGGGGCGGTTCATTAGGAATTTGTTAACGTTGCACTTGAAGACATCCAAGTTGTAGTCAGGTGGGAAGCAGGCAGAGTTCCACAGACAGAAGCTTTGTTCATGGAATCCACGTTTTGATTTAGGCACAGATAAAGAGTGGGGGAAATTTTTCACAGTCGATTCAGCTAGACGGGTGTATGAATATAATTAAATGTAATAGTAAATTAAAAATGATCATCCCAGAAGAAAACTAAAAAAAAAAAATAATAGGGAATTAATTAAAACGATGGTTTAAAAGAATATGCAAATTAGTTAGATCTTTTGCAATTGCTCGTGACATATATAACGAAGTTGCATTTTGTTTTCAAATAAGTAAAAAAAAATGTTTTTTAATATGAATATCAGTCCACAAAAAGCTCAAATTTATAGGAGTATATATATAAGTGAAAATAGTTAATAAAACATGTTAAAAACACTTTAAAAAGGAGTTAAAAACATATTTAATTTGAAAATGAAACACTAAATAAGTGATCCCGCATTTTGCTAATTCCTACCCTCTGATGAACAGGACAGTATTTCTTCGAAACTCCGCGGATTAAGTACTATCCATTTATTTAGTGTTTCCTTTTAAAATTAAATATGTTTTTAACTCTTTTTCAAAGTGTTTTTTAACATGTTTTATTAACTGTTTGCTCTTATTTTAAGCTCTATCTCCTGTTTAGTTTTATCGAGCTTTTACATCTGGTTGAGATTACTTTATAAATGTTAATTCTTTAATATTTATAATATACTTTAGTTTCACCATCTTGGATCATTTTGGTAAATTTAATTGTAATTTATATATATATATATATATATATATATATATATATATATATATATATATATATATATATATATATATATATATACAAGGTGTCCATAAACTCTGGCTACATTATGTAGCCAGAGTTTATGGAAGCATCCTGTAGATTATGTAGCCAGACCTTGTGGGCACCCTGTATACACACACACACACACACACACACACACACACACACACACACGTATATATATATATATATGTGTATATATATATATATATATATATATATATATATATATATATATATAGGTTGCTCACAAAGTCTGGCTACATAATCTACAGGATGCTTCCACAAAGCCAGATTTGTGGACACCCTATATATATATATATATATATATATATATATATATATATATATATATATATATATATATATATATATATATATATATATATATATAATATGTGTTGTATCTAATTTTTTCATCGTGGGGAGTTAAATAGTGACGTATGATCCAAAACGTGACAAGCCAAGTATATGTGGAGGGTTTTTAGAAAATTGATGGTATAACTTTGGGATAATGTCCTATATGGGTGAAGGGGCCTCTTTGTGTTGGGTACGTTTCAATTACTAGGATCAAAGTAAGGTATCTGTTTTTGATGCTGTTCTTCATCTTTTTTTTAATATCGCTACATCTGTACATAACTATATATAACTAAAGCATGGTACGGGCAAATTAAAAGTTATGCTTTTTTTATCGATTTTGTTTCTGAATTTTTGAGATGAAGATTGATAATTCGAATTTTTTGCATTATTCAGAACAACTATTCTCATCTGGATTGTTGTTTGTACGTTTCGGTTGATTTGATTTCCGACCTTTTTCAGCTGTATCTTGAATCTCTGAGTTCGATCGAAAGACATCCGAGTTCAACAAGATAAACTTGAAGAAGGCCAGAGGTTACATCGATCGATACGTTGCACGAATAACAATCCAGATGAGGGCAATAGTCCGAATAATCCAAACAATACGAACGATTGTGTTATTTATTTTTATTGCTCTTTTATTTCTTTGTAGTCGGAAATGAGAGATGAGCTAATAGAGATGTTTATCGAAAACATACTTAAACGTCTACGTTGAATTATTAAAGTTAATGAATTCAGACGCTAGAGAAAAATTCTTTGACTGTTCATTCAATGAAAAAAAAAAATTTTTCGAACGAGTATAAAATGATAAAAATGGCTGAATGAAAAAAATAATAAAAATCAAGATGGCTGCCATGCGTTAGATTCGCAAAAATAAACGAAATATCTGTATATACGATAGCGTGTGTGTTATTTTGTGTCACGCTTGCATCTTTTTTCTTCCTAGTAATTGTCGTTAAGTTATTATGACCTTCCATTTCTTGTAAAAAATAATTTAACAAGAATTCTTTATAAGTTTTGGTTTCGGTTTCAGCTGAAGTAACTCAAGTTTATATATATATATATATATATATATATATATATATATATATATATGTATATATATGTATATATATATGCATATATATATACATATATATATGCATATATATATGTATATATATACATATATATATATATATATTCTTCACAAGTTTTGGTTTCAGTTTCGATTCAAGCTGATATATATATACATATATATACATATATATATATATATATATATATATATATATATAAAGTCATTCACATACAGTACTGTTCCGCTGTTTCACAGCTCATCAGTGCGGCTAGACATATCGGAAATCACAATTTATAATATATAAGAATCGGTAGAAAATTGACTCTATGATAATATATAAGAAATATGCATGAATTAAAATATCATATTTAAGTGTATTTTACGCCCGGGCTACGTCTGACGTCTTTGCTAGCTTAGAATAATACTTTGGTAGTTTTAACAAAAGAGCTACAATAATATCAGAGCGTTTCCATTTCCGCTGAACATCCGCAGAATGCTAACAACAATAATATATCACATATGAAAGAGTCCACTGTAGAATTTCCACAGGTCCTTTGACGAGTACGGATAAAATAAATATTTACCTTTGTTAAAAGAATTATAAGAGTTAATACTAGACGTTTTAGCCAGCTAAAAACGGGTAAATGTGATAGAATGTGAAATTTATGCTAAATTCATGGTTGTGTTTGGTTTAACTGGTGTTCATTCTTGCTTTAAATATTAATCCCTAGTAATTTATATTTACACACCAGTCTTCAGATCAACGAAGTTAAGAAACGTTGAACCTGGTCAGTACCAGATGGGTGACTAATTTGGGAATACCAGATAGGTAACAGATGGGAATACCAACGCTGTAAGTAGGAGGACATCTAACCCTCCTCTGCAAGAGTTGCAAAAGCCTAACGTCATCTCCCTTAAGTGGGATATACATGCGACTGCAAACCGCTTGTGAATTTCATACTCCAATTAAACCTCCTCCTAAGGAGGAAGTTCGTTAAACCGGCTTTAGGGTTAGAGCCGTAGTTGTCATTTATATATATATATATATATATATATATATATATATATATATATATATATATATATATATATATATCATATTTGTTTTTAAATCCCCGAAACAGTGTTTCATGGTAAACAACTGATGATCCCTTGAAAAATAAATTATTGGTATTATAGTAAATTCGAGAGCGAGTTGATGCAGTGATTGCAGGTGATTAAATGACTTACTGACTGGATGGTTTTCTAACGAATGATAATAAAAAAATATATTTTTTTTTTATAGTTTTAAAGGTTAAAAACTTCAAAGACTATATATATATATATATATATATATATATATATATATATATATATATATATATATATATATATTAGCGTGGGTGCCCGGCGTTGCCAGGGTATTTATAGGTGTGTGTTTGAAAAAAAAAGTGGTAGTAGGCAGGCAGGTTCGAACCCGTGACGCAAAGGTGGAAAAGAAAGTGAAAGAAAACCTGAGAGTTTACCGTTGCGCCATGACGCGAGCGGAAGTGTAAAGAGTTCAAATTTAGCGATGTCGACCAAAAGTTGACTTGCAGAAATGAATAGTTAAGTGAATGAGTTCACGCAGGCGCAGAAAATATACGTCTGGCTTTCTCCCGTTTTATTTATTAGTTTGTTTCCCCACGATGTTGAGGAAAACCAGCTCCCCTCTAAAAGAGGGAACTCTGACAGTGTCCAAATGAATAGCAATTGTCTGATATGAAGAGTTTCTCCCACATTGATCAAAGCTAATTGCCTTTCTGGACGTTCCGGCCATGAAGGCTAGGAGAATGTCTTCGCTTTGATTAGTTTCGCTTTTATACGAAAAAGACAAACAAACACTGAAAAGGACGAGACGGCAGGAATTAAAAAAAAATAGAGATAGAGACTATGTCCGTTCGCAAATCAGAGATGTTATCATCTAGGAAGTATAAAGAAACTTCTCCAAAATAGTAACCTTGTCGTGAATTCCGACGAGAAAAGCCTTTTTTGGACATACAAAAACGCTCGAGACCGTTTTGCCTTATATATATCCCTATATGTGCATCGCACTGATACCATAATACATAAATATACTTAAATAATAATCCCTATTAATCCTTAACTGTGCATTGAATGGATACTTAATTCGCTGCACCTTATCATAACAAAGGTTGATGAAAAAATTCAGCCAGATCGACTCAGGAGTTTCGGAGAACAAGTACAACTTAAACAAAATTCCTGTTAATCCTTAGGGATTATCGAACGGATAACATACTTAGTTCGTTACACCTTGAAATTTGTCCCAGAGTAGCCAAGAAGTTTCAATGAACATGTGAAACGGACAGAAAGACATTCAGGTAAACATAGAGAAATATAATATAGATTATTATTTGTCTCGAAGGAACGAAAAATTGATATTGATATTATTTCATCGTGATGAGAACTGTAGAAGTTTTTTTTTGTAAAATATGTTGGAACTCTAATAAACAAACATCTTCTAAATATATGCTGAAATGATGATGTCACGGGGTTCAACAAGAAAATAAAAAATTAAATAGGATTCATATTAATGAAATGATATTAAAGATTGGCCCAACGAATTACAAAGCCTATTTGTGATTTCATTTGATAATTCTTATCTGTTGTTCATTATTCAGTGGAAATAATCGGTAATATTCTGGAATGGCTGATACTGAAATAATTATATTGTCGGATAGAATATGTGATCAATGAAATCGATTATAATTTAATTTGTTAAGAAGAGACTGATAATTTCGCAATTAACTTGTTATATTTAATAAAAATAGATTTTGTTAAAGATGGGTTATCGATAGTTAACTTCGACAATTCGATTAACCCGAATATATATATATATATATATATATATATATATATATATATAACACATATATATATATATATATATGAATAATATATATATATAATGTGCATGCATCTTATATATATATATAAATAATATATATATATAATGTGCATCCATCTTATATATATATATATATATATATATATATATATAAAGAGAGAGAGAGACGGGGGAGATAGAAAGAAGCATTTACATGTATTTTCTTGAGAAATTAATTTTTGTGAGAAACATTATAAAACGCTTTATGTAAAAGGAACATAAGATAAACTAACCGAAACCGCACGCACACACACACACACACACACACACACACACACACACACATTTATATACATAATAAAATGAGAATGTTTACTAAAGTCTCGCAAACATCTGCAGCTATTACTTTTTCTTTGAAGTAAAAACAGAAAAAATTAAAACAACCGCCTGGAAGAGTGCATCCCCTACAAAAGCTTATATATATATATATATATATATATATATATATATATATATATATATATATATGTATATATATATATATATGTATGTATATATATATATATATATATATGTATATATATATATATGTATGTATATATATATATATATATATATATATATGTATGTATGTTTGTGTTTATGTATGTGTGTGCGTGCATACAACACACATTTTACATATTAATAGATATATCTTAGTATTTCTATATTTACAAAAACATTTATATATATATATATATATATATATATATATATATATATATATACACCTATATATAAACCTGGATTTTGTATATGGATTTACATGTGCCTTATACATATGTATCCGTACAAATAACCACACATCTACCACTATATATATATATATATATATATATATATATGCACACACAGGTAGGTATACATAGATACGCATATAAATGTACATATATACATATGAGTATAGACA
The DNA here is from genome assembly GCF_053919585.1 of Euprymna scolopes. Classification (NCBI taxonomy): domain Eukaryota; kingdom Metazoa; phylum Mollusca; class Cephalopoda; order Sepiida; family Sepiolidae; genus Euprymna; species Euprymna scolopes. Next base: position 78,075,592 of record NC_136506.1, on the reverse strand, counting down.
TACACACATATACATATATAAAAACCATATAGAAAGCATCAATGTCTACACAAAACGAAATAAATGAAATAGAAATAAAATTAAGGTCGAATGTCTATTGTGAATCATGGCCTAATTAAATACCGACTCATCGACTTTCTGCTCCTCACGCGTATGAGATTCATTTTTCATTGTTTATGATATCCATATGCGAACAGCCAGCGGGTGCTTTCTCTATATAACCAGCGTCAATTGTATGCATTCGCACATTAATTTCGAGAGCGTTCGATTCTTCTTTATATGTGCCATTGTTGTTGCCTGTTTTTTTTTTTCGGGAGAGGGTGTGTGTGTGGATAAAATGTCGGATTTCTTTTAGTTTTTGTGGCACGTGAAAGCATTTCCTGACTTTTCTAACTCCGCAACACGATACCCATTGTAAACGCTTAATTGAACACATGCACTAATGCTTATCCGTGACAGGTGAGAAGGCGGAGCTCCAATATTCTCCAATATTCTTGGAGCAGGAATCCTTAGTTTTAACTTATCTAATTTGGTTTTAAAGAAAATCGCCCCAGACAAGGAATGAAACCACTTAGTGTAAGGAACTAAAAAAAACAACAAAAAACAAAACACTTTAAGATAAAAAAAAAAACCCAAAATAAAACAAAACAGCCAATGATAAAGGTTAGATGGATAGATTCTATCTTACAAAACAGAATTTCTTCTTCCTTTATAAGAAAAATCGCTTATGGAATGTGAGGACTAAATGACAAAATAATGGAAGCGAGAGTTAACTAACTGTTGCTATTTCTGTTGTTGTTATTGTTGTTGTGGTAACAACATTGCCCTTGGTCTAGTTGGTCTTCTTTCTACCGGCACCAAAGCTAGCAATCTAGTTACTAGTGAATGCAGTATGTTGCTAGCCCTGTGCATTTCTAGGAGGTCTACCCTCTCAAGCTTTGCCTTCTCTCTTTCCTTCAGTAGCTCCTACATACAGGCATTTTTAACTCTAGGGTGCTGGCTCTTTAATTCAACTTTCTGACCCTTGTGCCGCAAATTCACACCGTAGAAGAGAGATAAATAACTTTCTTGGCCTAAAGTATATCTCAAAGATGGCGGCTCATGCATGGCGGTCGCACGAGGTGGTGCTTGCTCAGAAAAAGAAAGAAAATCGAAAAATTTAATTTCAGATGAAAAACAATTTTATCTACTTAATTGTCATGTTGAAATTAGTACATACTGGCATGGGTGCGCTGCGTTGCCCGGGTGTTTGGAGGTGTATATTGAGAAAAAAAAAAAAAGGTCAATTTTTTAAAATTTGAGCCCTGTTACGACCCCTTAACATTTATTGTTTTCGGCTCATATCAAGTTATTAAGTTAGATCCATGCCCAAGGAACCTATATCTAAAATTTTAAGTCTTTAGACCCAAAATTGTCGGAGGAGTTTGGTAGAGTTCTCAAAAGTCAACTCGTTGAACTTTGACCCCTTAACAGCCAAATTTCTGGCCGAAAACCGATCACAAAGATTTTCCCAAATCTCAGTACCCTGTATATTTCGAGTCTGTAGGCTAAAAATTGACAGAGTTATTGCGTAGGGAAATGTACACAGACAGACACACAGACACGTTCACTTTTATAGATATACTAGCATGGGTGCCCGGCGTTGCCCGGGTGTTTGGAGGTTTATGGTGAGCAAAAAAAAAAAAAAAAGAAAAAAAGGTCAATTTTGTTAATTTTGACCCTTATTATGACCCCTTAAAATTTATTCTTTGGGGCTCAAATCTAGTGATTAAGTTAGATCCATGCCCAAGAAATCTATATCTAAAATTTTAAGTCTTTACACCCCAAATTGTCGGAGGAGTTTGGTAGAGTTCTCAAAAGTCAACTCGTTGAACTTTGACCTCTTAACCGCCAAATTTATGGCCGAAAACCGATCACATAGATTTTCCCAAATCTCAGTACCCTGTATATCTAATTTCGAGTCTTTAGACTAAAAATTAACAGAGTTATTGCGAAGGTAAATGCACACAGACAGAAAGACAGACAGACAGACAGGTTCACTTTGATAGATATATAGAAAGATAGATTATGGCATTATTGCATATAAAATTTTCTTTCACGATTCAGCAATCCGCCATTGCAGTCATTACCTTCCTTACATTTACCTCTGCTATCATAGGACAAAGTCTGTTTATTATTTAAAACTTGCAATCCCTTCGAAAGCATATTCATTAATAATGATTTTTTTACTCTATTATTTTTCGTAATTGTTGGATATGTTACTAATTTCGATATGACAATTAAGTAGATAATATTCACTCTTTTCATTTTCGTTATTAATCGAATAAGCTCGCATGAGATTAGCGGAGTCCATGCAGAGGCGAAGTACCTTTCCAAGATGACTTTACTTGAAACACTTGACGTATCTCAATGCAACCAACACATATACGTGCCAAAACATATTTTTACAAGTAGAAGATATAGTTCGTGCGTGATGAAGAGTAACACCAAGACAATGACCTTTAAGTATGAGTAGAACAAGCCGGATTTAAAAGAGTAAAGCCGCGAAAAAAACAAAAAACAAAAAAAAAAAAAAACAAAATAAAAACGTCCTTCATCATTTAGGTGTAGTTGTCGTTTCTGTGGCATTCATGGACACAAATTCATTTGCGTGTCTATATTGAAATTTCCATTTCAATATGAACACAAAAAATGAAACACTATCTTTTCGCCCGAGGAAATCTTAGTTACTAAAAACTACATATCGAAACTTATGTCAGTGTAACTAATCTTGTAAATGTCTGTATGAACA
>NC_136506.1:78062801-78065301 GCF_053919585.1 Euprymna scolopes | reverse complement strand
TCTTTCTTTTCCAATACGGTGACTTACGAAAGTCGGAGGCTACACTGACTATAACATTGCACAAATATGAGAACAATAGTCCGATCAAAACAATTAGTACAAAGAACGTAGAAGATAAAAACAAACGAAAGAAGAAGGAAAAGAAGAAGAATAAGAAATAAAAGAAGAAGAAGGAAAACAATAAGAAGAAGAAAAAGAAAATAAGAAGAAAAAGAAGAAAGAGAAGAAGACGAATATGATGGTGAAGAAGAAGGAAAAGAAGAAGAAGAAAAGGAGGAAGAAGACGACGACGAAAAAGAAGAAGAGGAAGAAGAAGAATAGAGAAAAATGGGATGGTGGAGAAGAAAACGAAGAAGAAGGAAAATAAGAAGAAAAAGAGTGGGAGGGTGAAGAAGAAAAAGAGAAGAAAGAGAAGAATAAGATCGAAGAAAATATAGAAGATATGAAGGAAGAGGGGAAGAATACGAATAAGAAGCATAAGAAGAAGAAGAAGGGGAGGAGGAGAAGATGGAAGAGAAAAATGATAGAGAAGAAAACGACGAATAAGGATCCAAATCAGAAAGAGCAGAACACCACACGTGTCATTTTTTACTGAAGACTAAACATAACAAAGTGCATAAAACCAAGAAGAAACACATGCGCCCTCCCCTCCCCGACTTACATCTAACCCTAACCCTAACCCGCACGCTTTAAAAATATACTATCACATGCCAACATGCAACAGATACACCCCGCTTCCCGGCGTGCATATTTAAGGGTTAGGGTTGGCGCAGTCCCGTCACCACGTGAGTCATGGATCGATGAATGATAGAAGCCCTACTCCCTTAATCTCTTTCCGATCCGAAAAGGTGAAAAGAATATAAACGAAGGAGGAGGAGGAGGAGGAGGAGGAGGAGGAGGAGGTCGTTCTCTTGTGTCTCGTATTCATAACTCTATCCTTCATTGTCGCTTCGAGACGTTTGACTCACACTTATTGTAACTGTGGCTTCCTCTGAGGTAATTTACACGTCTCCGGTTTGGCTAAAGTAGAAAGATGCACTTAAAGTCACTCGAACAGTACTCTAGAGAGCACATACTTCCACCAATGTCAATCAGTCGTGTTTTTTTTTTTCAGTTGTAACATAGTGCAGATGCGCATATGTAAATGCATGAGAAGTGACGTCACCGGTTGGGGGGGGGAGACTATAAAAAAGGAAAAAGGCAATGATCTCGTGAGAGACGAAATAACGTTTGAGATCTCGTGAGAGACATGGAGAACGTTCTAGATAACGTGGGTGACGTCACCACCATAACGACGAAGGAAATAGATGTTGTACAGAACCAAAAAGCGAGTCTGTGTTGATAGGACATTTAAAAAAAAAGAAGGGTTTTTCTTCTTTTCTAGAAAGATGACGTCATACCGTGAGTCAAATGAAAACCATAATTTTGGAAAACACATTAGGGGGGAAAAAAGAAAGAAAGAAAAAAAAAGAAACGAGAAAATAAAAATAAAAATAAAAAAAATAAAAAATTGAGAGTTAAAATAGAAACATGGCAAAGGAATTAGTTTTATGTCATCCTAAAGAACGTGCGAAAAATGTTGAATAAATATTTTTGTTAGAGTCGATGAAAACAAACACATGAAGAAAGAAAGAAACCATATAAGTCTTCAGATGGAGTATTCCTAAGACCATATGTGGCGAGGCGCCGCTCAAAGCATTTTCATTACTTGACAGACTAGAAAATCGCCTTCGCTATCTAGTGGGTGAAGATCTAAACAGTTTTTTTATAGAAGAGACGTTACTACTCTCTCTCTACTCTATGCGTTAATTTCTTAATTTAAAAAGCAATAGACACCGTAAAAATTAAATTTAAATTGAAAATCCGAGTCCGTTTTACAATCCGCAGAGATACGAAAAAATGGTCACAAATAAATATATAACAAATAAATTTATCAAAGGAAATATAAGTTACTCTTCCACCTATCAGAAAAAAGTTTTAGTGGTTTTACTGAATTAAAAACGTTTATCCGGTTCGAAAAAAAAAATAGCTTCAAGAATTAGGTGAGAACAAGAAAAATGTCCTCAAATTGACAGCTTAATATTTAAAGTTTTGATAATGACTTAAAAATAAAAATATATATAAAATACTGTTAGAAACCCACCCAATATATGCTACCGTGATATTTACAAAAAAAACAAAAAACAAAAAACAAAAACAAAACAAAACAAAAAAAAACAAAAAAACAAAAAACAAAAAAAAACAAAAACAAAAAACAAAACAAAACGAGACTAAAAAGAATACATGAATAATTGAAACAAAGAAAGGAAAGAAAAAAGTTAATGAGGCAGAAAGGAAACGGAAAAATGAAAAATTAAACGAAATGAGAGGAAATGGAAAATAGAGAGAAGAAAAAACGAAATAAGAAAAACAAAAACCTAAAAGAAATAAAAAAACAAAAGTAAAAAATAGAAAAAAAAGGACGATTAATTTTATAAAATGGATAAATTATGATTTAGAA
>NC_136506.1:78047801-78057801 GCF_053919585.1 Euprymna scolopes | reverse complement strand
ACTTTAATGATAACAATATATCAATTCTATATACTAGCGAAAATACAATCACATACCTATATAAACAGACATATATACACATATATGCGTATGTATATGCATAGATATACATATGCATATATACACACATATATATACACACATGTATATATACATATTTCACATACATATAAACACACACATGTATATATACATATATTCACATATATATACATATTTAAGCACATATATATATATATATATATATATATATATATATATATCTTTCTATTTTGTAAATCTCAAACGTCTGTTTGTGTGTTTTTATGTCTGCTAAAAACTGTCATCAGCCGCATCGAACCGGAAAGCTGGTACTATCTGCAAGAACAATCCCTCAGGCGAATAATATGTTCAAATTAGAAAAACTTTTGAAGTGGGGTCACTTTTCGCCTCGCGTTATTCGCAAGTCACGCCTGCAAAACAAACTGAAACTATGTTTAAAAACGTTTTTTTTTTGCAGCGTCATGACGTCATAAACAGTCGTGGTCCAGTGAGCAAAAGCGGTTTCCACTAACATTTCCCTCTTTCGCGTTTCAGGTTCAAGCCTACCTTCCGTGTCTATTTTTTTCTTTTTTTTTTGCGTTTGCACGGGCACTCGCTGCTATTTTGAGTGAAAGAAAAGTTGTTTTGATTTTTTCTTTTAGGGAGGGGTCCAGCGCACGAACAACAAAAAGTGCTTCGCTTTATATCCCTTCACCCCAAATATCTGGTGGGGAGGTTGTCAAGTACTTCTTTTTTTGGGCGATTCCGTTCCTTTATTTTTTAAATTGCTGTGAGGGGATCGAGGAAACTACTCAATATACTTAGTATAGCAGCTGTGTACAACGCCGGGTATCCAAGCTAGTTTTCTATTATATAAAGCAGACCTGTCTGTCAATGTGCGTGTGTGTGTTTATATGTATACAAAAACTTTCACCAGCTGCATTGGATCAGGTTTAAATCGATACCATCTGACCAAGCAATGTCTCGGATGAATAATATGTGGAAATTAGGATAAAAGATTAATTCTGTGGTGGTTAGCTGGAGCTTTTTTGGTAAGGGGGGAGGGTCACTATTCGCATCGCGATTTTTGCAAGTCACACTCACGTATCAAACTGAAATTACGTTTAAAAACATTATTTTGCAGCATGATAAGAAGTCGTGGTTGTAACATCTAGCGCGTAACATTTTTTCCCTTCTTTTCTTCTTTCGCATTTCAGAATCGAACCCTGCTGCCACGGCTCATTTTTTAGTCCCACGGGCACTCGCTGTCAATTTTATGAAAAGAAAAGTTTTGGTTCATTTATTTATTTGGTGTGTGTGTGACGGGGGGGGGAGTCCAGCGCACGGACAACAAAAAGTGCTCAATATCTGGAGAATAGCTTCTCTTCATATTCCTTCTGCCGAAGTATCACGTGGGGGAAGGTTGTCACGTACTTCTTGGGGCATTTCCGGTCTTTAATTTTTTAAATTGTTGTAGGGGCATCGATGAAAGTGCTTAATGTTCTTACTATAGCAGCTGTGTCCAAACCGAACATTATGTCGCCCCAGGCAACGCCAGGTATCCATATATATATATGCCAGACGTGTACAATGCACACGCACCCTTATAATTATTTTATTTTAGGGTTTTGCATGTCTTTTTTTCAGCGGATTATAATCGAGTGAGCATTAATCAACCAAATTATCAAGAAAAAAAAATAGACAATGTTTAGACATTTGAAAGGGGTGCTCAATTTATAATTACAACGTTCTAGTAAATCGATTCTACATATTTGAAACGGCAAGAACACGTCACGTCTGGGAGATTTTTTTTCAGTTTGCTGGAACTTAATGAAAATTATTTTTGCCGGGGTATCGCCATTTAAGAGTCCCGTGCGTACAAGGAAAGTTTTTATTTTTTTTAATATTTAAGCTATCATTTATAATTTAATTTTTGTGGGGTGGTTGCACAGTTCCCACACTGACATCAAACTGCACATATTGTCGATGAACTTCTTTATTTCGTCAATTAACTCTGGTGTTCTGACTCCCTTACTCCTCTTACAGCTCTCATCATCTCTCACAGACTCCCTGTCTTTCTTGAATCTCTTATGCCACTCAAAAACTGATTTTCGATTCATGCAAGATCGTCCAAAATCAGTCTGAAGCATTCCACATGTTTCTGTTGCATTTTTTTTTCACTTTTAAAACAGAATTTTATTGCGTATCGTTCTTCTATAATGTTCTCACGCCCAGATTGCATTTTTGAAAGTCACTAGCTGTGACAATCAGGCTATAGTAAGGTGTATTCCAATTCTGGCTGTAGCTGTTCATTTGAACCTGATACCATAAAAATTAGGCCTATCATCTTATAAGGGGTGCTAATGGACGATTATTATGATTTTTCAAGCCACAAATTTTATTAGCTAAACTATATTTTCGAATAATCAAAATGTTTTGATATTTATTCATATTTAATAGTAACCAGGATCGTGAACTCAAAAATGTTATAATATGACTGACAACTTAGATATAATAACATGAAAATCATTAGCTTATTATTTTAGTAACGTAAAATAATGTATTTAGAAGTGGAGATAGTCATTTTGAGATACGGGAAAGTAGTAAGTGTCACTCGGAATAGTACCAAAAATGGTCTTCAAATAGTGATGACTCCGAGTAGAAGGGGTGGGGGAGATCGCGATAATCAGAATTAGCGTTGCAACTTTCTAAAAAGGGGACATAAGACACGCTGGAATAAAGAGTTGCCAAAAATAAAACCTGAAGCTCTGTGGTGGCTTGCGAATTTCCCATTTGCAGCTTCCTGTCATACAAGACCAGAGATAGACCAGTTATGTTCCCAATTGGCTAGAGACCCAAATTAAGTGTTATTGGTCCTTTGCGTTGTAAAGGTATTTATGTATATCCTTGTCCTGTCATGAATTGCGTTTAAATGTACATACACACAGCGAACTTTGCCAGGTTGGAAAATTCGGTAATTTTGATAAGATCAGAAATTCCTGTAATTTTGATAAGGTCGGAAAATTTTGTTAATTTTGATAAGGTCGGAAAATTTTGGTAATTTTGAAAAGGTTGGAAAATTTTGGTAATTTTGAAAAGGTTGGAAAATTTTTGTAATTTTGAACAGGGCGGAAATTTTAGTAATTTTTAAAAGGTCGGAAATTTTAGTAATTTTTAAAAGGTCGGAAATTTTAGTAATTTTAAAAAGGGCGGAAATTTTTGTAATTTTGAAAAGGGTGGAAATTTTGGAAATTTTGAAAAAAGCGGAAATTTTTGTAATTTTGATAAGGTCGGAAATTTTAGTAATTTTTAAAAGGTCGGAAATTTTAGTAATTTTTAAAAGGCCGAAAATTTTAGTAATTTTTAAAAGGGCAGAAATTTTTGTAATTTTGAAAAGGGCGGAAATTTTTGTAATTTTGAAAAGGGCGGAAATTTTTGTAATTTTGAAAAGGGCGGAAATTTTTGTAATTTAGCGGAAATTTTTGTAATTTTGAAAAGAGCGGAAATTTTTGTAATTTTGAAAAGGGCGGAAATTTTGGTAATTTTGAAAAGGGCGGAAATTTTGGTAATTTTGAAAAGGGCGGAAATTTCTGTAATTTTGAAAAGAGCGGAAATTTTGGTAATTTTGAAAAGGGCGGAAATTTTGGTAATTTTGAAAAGGGCGGAAATTTTGATAATTTTGTGAGGTCGCATGCGCAGATCATCATATAATGGTTAGATCACTCTGACAGACGTTAAAAACATTTACAATATATGTTTAACTTTCAACTGCATTTCTCGCGGTTAACGGTGGCCAAATGGATTTAATCATTTCTAATAGAGTCAGAGATGGCTTCGTTGCCGGGGTCGAATCTATCGACCGGAGTTAATCGTGACACCCTGCACTGATGATTCGGCATGTACATGCTTTGTTACATTGGCATGACAATGTTTCGATTTGTAGTTTTGAATAAATACGCTTTCGTCTGGCAAAAAGCAGTTTGTATTTCTCTTTAGGTACCACGTTCCAATATGAACATCTAAAAAAGAAAACTTTTTTGCTTGATCAGATTTTAGTTATTTATCGAAACATCGTCAGTGTAGCAGAGTCTATACATCTCTCTCTCTCTCTCTCTCTCTCTCTCTCTCTATATATATATATATATATATATATATATATATATATATATATCTACATATATATGTCCCTCTCTCTATATATATGTCTCTATCTCTCTCTCTCTCTATATATATATATATATATCTATATATATATATATATGTCTCTCTCTCTATATATATATCTATATATATATGTCTCTCACTCTCTATATATATGTCTCTCTCTCTCTCTCTCTCTATATATATATGTCTCTCTCTCTGTCTTTTTAATTTGTTTTGCATAAGCATTAATATGTCGCTACACATTCATGAGCAGGTTTCGGTCAACCAGACGATATTGCTTATACAAAAGCTTAGTTCAGGGATTCAACGATCACAAAAAAAAAAAAAAAAAAAAAAAATCAGGAGGTTACATTTTATGTAATTAAGAATGAAGTTTAAATGGTCTTTAATATATGTGGAGAAGGCGGAAAAGAAGGCGTAAGAATTAAGGTTTGTATCGAAATAGAAAAAAAAAAAGAAAAAAAAAGAAACATAGGAAAAACATAGAGGAAAACAGAAATGAAAAGAAAAGATGGGAGGAGAAAGAAAAAGGGTGAAAAAGAAAGAAAAAGGAAAAAAGAAAGAAAAAGGGGAAAAAAAAGAGATGAGAAAGAATGCAAGTCAAAATAATAGCATAAAAATATATACGTGATATATATATAAAAAAAACTACTGATAATAAAATACAAATAAAATAAAATAGTATTAGAAAAATCACACAATAGTCGGATTTAAAAATTACCTCTAAAAAACTATTGATAAAAAATATTATTAATAAAAAATATTATTAATAAATAAATATTATTAATAAAAAAATATTAATAAAAAAATGTTATTAATAAAAAATATTATTAATAAAAAATATTATTAATAAAAATAAAATTAAATATAAATAATAATGATACTACTACTACTACTAATAATAATAATAATAAAATAAAAACAAGATAAAGAATATAGAAAATAAATAAAGCTTAATGCTTATGTAAAACAAATAAAAAGTATTTCTTGCCGAACTCTTCAGTGTTGAAAACTCTCGTATTAATCTTGTTAAAATTTCATTGATTACTTTATGTCTGGAAAATATAAATCCGGTGTGTGTGTGTGTGTGTGTGTGTGTGTGTGTGTGTGTGTGTGTGTGTGTGTGTGTCCGTCCGTCCGTCCGTCCATCCGTCCTCCTAAGGAGCTTTATTGTATGTAAGCGATCTATTCTGATTTTGCCCATCCCCAAAAAGTAAAAATAAAATAAAATGAAATGACCTCAATAATAACGACATCAAAAGGACAACTGGTACAGAATTGTCGACAAATGCATGACAAGATCAAATGCAGGCATCACAAACGCGCATGCGTCAGTAATATAATTTTCTATTGTGAAATAAGGTCAAATCTTTGATCTCAGCAAATAACGACTCAACAGAATTGCATCTGCTTTACGCACACAAATACGAACATATAATTTCATATTATATATATATATATATATATATATATATATATATATATATGACGATTTCTCACGAGAATTTGTAGCTTAATTGCTATATATATTTTTATAACTTACTACTATATATATATGTGTGTGTTTATTATATGTGTGTTTATTATATATATGTGTATATATTATATATGTACAGAGTGGAACGATAAAATTGTCGTCATAGAAAAGGCGACATGATTCCATTTCCATTTGATGAAAACCGGTTTTCTTTTTCTTTTGTTTTGCAGACTATCTACTAGTTTGCCGGCTGTGTACAAATCCCAAGAGCGATAGAAGCCTTTTTATCATCTCTGAAAGTGAAACAATGTTCAACGAGCGAGATCGGAGATGCGCCGCTGTACAACTCATGCTCTCTAGCGATCCAAGGTATGACAACAGGACCATTGCCAGCACCGTCCAAAATGCAAATATGGACAATCCAACGCTGGGGGGCACAGCTCAATGAAGCTCCCTGTCACGGTTATTGTCTTTGATGTGGTTTTAAGTTAGGGCCACATCATGCCACTTAACACCTCCGAAATCGGCTTGAAAGTCAACACCAAAGTGTACCTGGATATATTGAAGAGTGTAGTGATTCTCTGGTGCAATCAGGTAGCTGCTGGCAAACCCTGGGTGTGGCAGTAGGATTCGGCGCCGGCCCACAAGTCCAAAAAGACCAAGGCTTGTCTTCAGAAAGAGAGCTACGACTTTGTACCCTTCTCTTACTGGCCCATCTCCCCCCCCCCCTACCTGAACCCGCTGGAATACTTCGTTTGGTCATACGTCGAGAACACAACCAACGTGATCTCTCACAACACCAAAGCCATCCTGATCGCTGCCAGCCGCCGAGTATTCGTCAAGCTCGCGCCGGTAGTCATGGAAAAGGTATGCCCCCAGCTCAGGACCGGTGTCAAAGCGATGATTGAGGTAGAAGGCGGCTACATTTGATAGATATTAGCTCTGCTACATAACCAAATTACCTAAATTAATTTTGTCGATAAAAGTTTTAAAATAAAGCTTTAAGACGACAATTTTATCGTTCCATCCATATACATAGGTGCGTGTGCGCTTTTATATATATATATATATATATATATATATATATATATATATATATATATATATGCGCGCACACATCCAAACAATAAAATTATGTGTATTCAAAATATTCTATCACCTTTTAAATATTCTACAATTGATCTGCTGGTCACACTTTTCGAACCTTAGAACTTGATTGTAGCAACTTCAACTTTAAACCAGCAACCAACAAATTAGCTGTGCAATGATTACTTATTTCTGTACTGATTTAAAATATATATATATAGTGCAAAGAGTGAGCTCCACTTTCATACGGATTTTTTTTTACAAAGGAATCACCACATTATCAAGACCCAGAGGCCACTCGAGGATAACGGTTACTAAGCGCACAGTGGTCAATGGGACAATGTCGTAATAATTATTAGTAGTGGAAATTTGGTAAATTGGATTACGTAAGGGGACGGCTCATCAAGAACTTGTTTATGTTGGACTTGAATACGACCATATTGTAGTCAGCTGGAAAGCAGGCAAAAGGAACAGAGTTCCACAGGTGTGCAGATCTAAGAAAGAAACTTTGTTCATGGAATCTACGAATCTAGGTTTAGGAACAGATAAAGAGTGAGGGAAATTATTGATAGTATTTTCATCTAGACGAGTGTTTCTCGTGAAAGTTTGGCGAAGGGGGGGACCATAGATTGGAACTCAGACGAGCATTTGCCATGAAGATAACGATAAAGCAGAAACAGGCTAGCAACGTCTCTTCTGTTAGAAAGAGGTTGCAGGGAAGAGAAAAGAGCATCCCTCACTAGGCTATGACGTCTGTTTTGAACTCTGTTCAAACGCTTTAAGAAGTAGGATTAATTTTATTTTTAAAGTTAAAGATAAAGATGGAAATTGTATATGTTACTTGAAGTAGGAGTAAATTAATATGAGCCTCTACACACACACACACACACACACACACACACACACACACACACATATTTGTGGAAATCTGATTTTATCAATTATATTTCACTTTTTATATATACAAATCCTTTATTTTAGAACCTCGATGTGATTACAGAGTATATAACAAATAAATGATAAAAGTCTTTATTCCAAATTTCATGATTTTGACCATTTATTTCTTTAATTCCGTTAACACTTTCAGTTCTTGACAGTAACTATTTCGTAACACAAAACCATTCATTTAATTATTACATCAATCAATGAATCTATTTTGCCCTTAACTCATCAGAAAAAGTAGCGACTATCAATCTACCAAAAGGAAATAAAATGCATTTGGGCATAAATACAGACTCCGAAAATTGGAGGAGATGTTGATATTACCTTATTATAAGCTTACATTACGCCATTTTGAACTTCATTGATTGATATAATAATTATATGAATGATTTTTTGCTATGAAACTGTTACAGTAAAGAAAGTCGTCCTCACCAAAAATAATAGTAAAAAAAATCCTCCTCTAAAAAGATTTGTAGAAAATCTGTTCAAACTAAAAAGATTTGTAAAAAATTTGTTCAAACTAAAAAAGATTTGTAAAAAGTCTGTTCAAACTAAAAAAGATTTGTAAAAAATTTGTTCAAACTAAAAAAGATTTGTAAAAAAATTTGTTCAAACTAAAAAAGATTTGTAAAAAAATTTGTTCAAACTAAAAAAGATTTGTAAAAATTTGTTCAAACTAAAAAAGATTTGTAAAAAATTTGTTCAACATAAAAAAGATTTGTAAAAAATTTGTTCAAACTAAAAAAGATTTGTAAAAAATTTGTTCAAACTAAAAAAGATTTGTAAAAAATTTGTTCAAACTAAAAAAGATTTGTAAAAAATCTGTTCAAACTAAAAAAGATTTGTAAAAAATTTGTTCAAACTAAAAAAGATTTGTAAAAAATTTCTTCAAACTAAAAAAGATTTGTAAAAAAATTTGTTCAAACTAAAAAAGATTTGTAAAAAATTTGTTCAAACTAAAAAAGATTTGTAAAAAATTTGTTCAAACTAAAAAAGATTGGTAAAAAATTTGTTCAAACTAAAATAGATTTGTAAAAAATTTGTTCAAACTAAAAAAGATTTGTAAAAAATTTGTTCAAACTAAAAAAGATTTGTAAAAAATTTGTTCAAACTAAAAAAGATTTGTAAAAAATTTGTTCAAACTAAAAAAGATTTGTAAAAAATTTGTTCAAACTAAAAAAGATTTGTAGAAAATTTGTTCAAACTAAAAAAGATTTGTAAAAAATCTGTTCAAACTAAAAAGATTTGTAAAAAATTTGTTCAAACTAAAAAAGATTTGTAAAAAATTTGTTCAAACTAAAAAAGATTTGTAAAAAATTTGTTCAAACTAAAAAAAATTTGTAAAAAAATTGTTCAAACTAAAAAAGATTTGTAAAAGAATTTGTTCAAACTAAAAAAGATTTGTAAAAAATTTGTATAAACTAAAAAAGATTTGTAAAAATTTGTTCAAACTAAAAAAGATTTGTAAAAAATTTGTTCAAACTAAAAAAGATTTGTAAAAAATTTGTTCAAACTAAAAAAGATTTGTAAAAAATTTGTTCAAACTAAAAAGGATTTGTAAAAAGTTTGTTCAAACTAAAAAAGATTTGTAAAAAATTTGTTCAAACTAAAAAAGATTTGTAAAAAATTTGTTCAAACTAAAAAAGATTGGTAAAAAAATTTGTTCAAACTAAAAAGATTTGTAAAAAATTTGTTCAAACTAAAAAAGATTTGTAAAAATTTGTTCAAACTAAAAAAGATTTGTAAAAAATTTGTTCAAACTAAAAAAAATTTGTAAAAAAATTTGTTCAAACTAAAAAAGATTGGCAAAAAATTTGTTCAAACTAAAAAAGATTTGTAAAAAATTTGTTCGAACTAAAAAAGATTGGTAAAAAATTTGTTCAAACTAAAATAGATTTGTAAAAAATTTGTTCAAACTAAAAAAGATTTGTAAAAAATTTGTTCAAACTAAAAAAGATTTGTAAAAAATTTGTCCAAACTAAAAAAGATTTGTAGAAAATTTGTTCGAACTAAAAAAGATTTGTAAAAAATTTGTTCAAGCTAAAAAAGATTTGTAAAAAATTTGTTCAAACTAAAAAAGATTTGTAAAAAATCTGTCCAAACTAAAAAAGATTTGTAGAAAATTTGTTCAAACTAAAAAAGATTTGTAAAAAATTTGTTCAAACTAAAAAAGATTTGTAAAAAATTTGTTCAAACTAAAAAAGATTTGTAAAAAATCTGTTCAAACTAAAAAAGATTTGTAAAAAATTTGTTCGAACAAAAAAAGATTTGTAAAAAATTTGTTCAAACTAAAAAAGATTTGTAAAAAAT
>NC_136506.1:78037801-78040301 GCF_053919585.1 Euprymna scolopes | reverse complement strand
ATGATGATGATGACGACGACGACGACTGCACATACATATAGAATTGACTATGAGACACCACCCACGAGTGTCTTCTGTTTCTCTGTACAATGGTTTTTCAAGACGTTCTAAAATTAGTATATTTCACTTTACAAGAAAACTATGTCCAACTATATTTTTTTTACATAGGAATCACCGCTTATCAAGGCCAGGAGGCCACTCGAGGATAAGGGTTAATGGGTATACATTAGTCAATGCGATTATAGCGTAGTAAACATAAGTAGTGGTAATTTTGTAAATTGGATTATTTAGGGGGACGGTTCATCAAGAACTTGTTTACATTGGACTTGAAAACAATCAGATTGTAGTCAGCTGGAAAGAAGGCAAACGGAAAAGAGTTACACAGGCGTGCAGTTCTAAGAAAGAAGCTTTGTTCATGGAATCTACGCTTTGATGTAGGCACAGATAAAGATTGTGGAAAGTTATTGATAGTCGTTTTAGCTAGACGAGTGTTTCTCGTGAAAGTTTGGCGAGGGGGGCATAGACTGAAATTCAGACGAGCACTTGCCATGAAAATAATGATAAAGCAGAGACAGGCTCGCAACATCTCTTCGGTGGGAAAGAGGTTGCAGGAAAGAGAAAAGGACATCCCCCACTAAGGTACGAAGTCTATTTTGAACTCTGTCAAGGCAAGATAAGCTGTCTCCAGCAGCTATTTCCCAGATGTGGCAACAGTAATCCATCATTGGCCGTACCTGTCTTTTACATAGATAGAGAATCGCATCCAGGGTGAGATATCTACTGGAGCAGTAGAAGGATCCTACTATTTTTCCAGCGACTTTGGCAATAGATTTGATATATGTGTTCCATTTCAAATCGGGAGTAAAAGTCAAGCCCAGAAGTTTGTCAAAATGTTAAGCCTCCCCAAGACAAGAGCCATTCATTTCAATTAATACCAGATTGAAAATAACATAGCATTCAAAGCCCAAATAAGGTCCCCTCAACACGGCTGTACACAGGCTTGTACAAGGAATGGTGTATTTTCTAGCGATGTTTTTCATTGGCAAAGAAATGGAGAATAAACAAGAAACAACAAAAAATTAGTTAGGCTTTTTTTTACATGGAAGTCACCATTTATCAAGACCCGAAGGCCACTCAAAGATAAGGATTAATGAATGAAAGGTGGTAGTGTAGTAATCGTTAATGATGTCATTTGGGTAGAATTTGATTATTTATGGGGACAGCTCAACAAGAACTTGTTTACATTAGATTTGAAGACTACTATGTTGTATTCATTCGGGAAGCAGACCAGCGGAACATTGTTCCACGGGCGGGCAGTTGTGGAAATGAAACTTTGTTCATAGAATCGTCGTTTAGATTTAGACACATATGGAGAGTGGGAAAATCGAATATAGTGATTGTAATTAGTATAGTGTTTTTTTTTGTGAAAGTTTGGTTAGTTACCTAAAAGAAGAGCAGCTAGTTCAGTTCTTCATCAAACCAAATAAATTCTTGTATTGGAATCCATAAACAAATCAGAAAATTTCATAATAAAGATAAACTATAACGGACAATGGGAAAGAGAACAACTAGTGTTCTTCACGACTTTATTAACGAAAAGTTTCAAAGAAGAATCATGATTAAACATTACGTATAAATTAAAGTATAAAAAGTATGTATTTCATAAATTCAAGTGTTAAACTCAGAAAAGGGGCCCCGTGATTTCCGAGAACTTACTGAGGTAAAAAATATATATCTTTACGCAAAATTAAAGTTTATGGATTTAGAATAAGCTGCGCGCACCATTCACAATCTTCCTGTTTGTTAGAATTACTCCCGTCGTTGTTTGAATTATAACAAGCTTACACGACTTTATAAGTAAATTCACATCCATTTTATTCCTGATGGCCGATATATATATATATATATATATATATATATATATATATATATATATATATATATATATATAATTTTTACTACAACTATTTTTAAAGATTTACAGACACTAGTGTTTCATCCTTTCGAGAATCATCAGTGTAGGGAGTTACGATTACCGCCGGTCGGGGAATTCGAACCTGGCTATGAAGTCATCTTACTACATTAGCAAGGAACAAACTCCCTCGGCCAGCAACAACCGCGGCGACACACACACACACACACACACACACACACACACACACACACACACACACACACACACACACACACACACACGACAATATTTTTCAGACACTTTAGTATTCGATTTTCTGAGTATCATAGAGTGACGAAATTCCTTCAATAGAATAGCATAAACATATAAAGACAATACTTGTAATAAAAATGGAAGAAAATCGATTAGGTAAGGAAAAATATTTAATTTTCATCATTTTTTTACAAAACACACGCGACATTATTTTTCGGACATCGTTGAAAAGTTGTTAATAGTCTGTAATATCACCTTTCTTCTCAATAACTTTTATCGATCTCTCTTCATAATGATCAATAACATCTCTACGTGTTGTTATTAGTTGTTTTT
>NC_136506.1:78020301-78030301 GCF_053919585.1 Euprymna scolopes | reverse complement strand
CTGATTGCACCAGGGAATCAACACACTCTTCAGCACATCTAGATACGCTTTGGTGTGGACTTTCAAGTCGACTTTGAAGATGTGAGGTGGCATGATTTGACCCTCACTTGAAATCACACTAAATACAATAATTATAGAGGTAAACTTTTTTTTATTATTCGTGACAGTCCAACGATTGCATTTTGATGGTACTGGCAATGGTCCTGTTGCCATAAGTTTAATCGCTAGAGAGCATGAGTTGTATAACGACACATCTTCGATCTCGCTCGTTGAACATTGTGTCACTTTCAGACATGATAGAAGGCCCCTATCATTTGGGATTTGTACACACCTGGCCAGCTAGTAGATGGTCTGCAACAAAAATAAAAAAATAAAAAAGAAAAGAAAGTCAGTTGCCATCAAACGGAAATGGAATCATGTCGTCTTTTCTAGGGCGACAATTTTTCGTTCCACCCTGTATGATAACGTCCAAATCGATCAATTGGTAGACAACTATACAGTCTGCATAAAATATTATTTTATCTCTGTTCCGTGATTTGCTGAGGCATCACTTTAGTGATCGTCTCATCAGTAGTAGGCATGATCAAAAATAAATGTTAGCCACTAAATGTTTAAAATGATGTCTAGCAATCCCCAGACTTTTTCTAAACTGATGAGGTCCATCATAGCCCCAGCTATGTTGACAAAGTTTGGTGACACTTAGTCAAGTGATGTTAGCGTTAGGCTGTGCATAAACAGACAAACAAACATGGCTGAAAATAATTGTTGGAACAATGAATCGAAATCGCAAACGGAAAATCAGCACATTTTGCGGTATCGGAATCGGTATCAGAATCGTGGAAATTGAAGCCTAATTTCCAATTTCAAAAACGATTATTTACATTGTTTTGGTTTATTTTTTGTTTAAAACTTAATTTCCCTTGCTATTACTAATAGAAAAATATTTATTGATTTTAAAATATCAGTAATAAATAAAATCTATAGATCCCCCCCACACAAGTGTATATTTACGCTTGTGAGAATTATACGCACATACTATGAGATGGTTATTTACAATCATCAAAAATACTACTACTACTACTACTACTACTACTACTACTACTAAAAAAAACAAAAAAAGAACACACACGACTCTGTAGCTAAATATTTAGAAATTTAAAAAGATTCGGGATCGGAAATCGTATCGTAATCGGAAATTTATAACAGAATCGATAATTGTATCAGAATCGGGAAAAATATTGGAAACTTTCACAGAAAGCACTCATCAAACTAAAACATCAAGTTCGCCTACGCTATATCAGCGCCTAAATCTAAACTAAAATTTCATGAAGGTGGCTTTTTTTCTTAGAACTACCCGCCAGTGGAACTCTATTTCACTGGCCTGCTTTCCTGCTGACTACAACATGATCGTCTTCAAGGCAAATGTGAACAAGTTCTTGCTATCTCAGCCCCTTAAATAGCTAAATTCTGCCTAGTTTCCACCAAAAACGATCACTGAGCTATTGTATCACTGACCTCGTTACAATAATTAACTCTTTTCCTCGAGTGGCCTCTGGGCTTTGATAAGTGGTGACTCCATTGTAAAAAAAAAAAAAATCGTCTCGTCATTACTGAAAACATAACTTACTCGCTGAAGGTAATAATGGTGGTTATTTAGTTTTGTTAGGACTGCGTATTATAGACCGTCGTTTTGTCTGTTTGGAATAGAATTTTTTTTTTATTTCTATACGGACGGATTGGATGTTTATACATTTTAAGAATATCCGCTGTTTTTTATTTTATTTTTTGTATGTTTTTCCTCATCTGTCTGTGGTTTATGAGATTTTGACCTTGACATGACCTACATTTCGCTTCTTTTTTTTTTTTTTTTTTTTAAATTTTTGTATTCTCTGCCATGTTTTCTTCTTTTAGATCCGGTTTTATTTGTAGAGGTCGCTATTGCTAGCGGTTACTCTTCTGTCTTAGCGGAGAGGAGAAACTCGACACCAGCGGAATCAGCAGCTTGGTTGGATCAAGAATTCTTCAAATATTTCACTGCTTAAAACGTAGCCACTCTATGGCAGAAGACCCAAAGTGAAGCAACTCGTTTTTTTTTTCGCCCGTCTCTTTCTCCCCTTTTCTCCCCCCTCTCTTTCTTTAGAAAGAAAAAAAAACGCTTCCGTCTCTTTCACTTTTATTTTTAAACACACCCATTTACGTCTGTGGATCATCTTTTTTAAAAAACATCTTTTTTCACCTCGAAGAAGGTATATCGCTACTTGGAACGTAAACGACTACTATTTGGAATCGGGTCTAACAGTGAACTTTAGAGAGTTGAACCCTTCATCAAACACTATCTTGCATGCATGTGAAAAGTGGAATCCCGAAGTTTGCGGCGATTTGACACTAATTAATTTTTTTTTTAATTACATTTTCACCCCAAACAAGGCAAATTGCCACTTTGGTGTAGGGGGCTACTATCAGGGGCAACAACTACTGGGGTACTATGTAGGGATTTGGGCAGCAAGATGTCGGTTCACGTTACACTTGAACTTCTGCACGTCAGTACTGTTGGGGAAGCAGGGACCTGGAATGGAATTCCAGAGTCTAGCGGTTCTGGGGAAGAAACTATTGGAGTAAAAAGATCTTTTACATCTAGGGATCTCTACAGTGTGGGGGTGGGATTTAACAGCCTGTCGGGTTTGTCGAGGGTGCTCACGTCGTGGGGGCACAAGTGATTGCAGTTCGTCAGAGCATTCACCACTAAAATACTTGTAGAAAATTTGCCTTTAATATGACTATCTTAAAACTCTGATAATTCTAATGATTCTCTCGCCCGTGCCATACTTAGATTTATTAGTTACACAGTTGGATTAGTACAACCAGGGAAACAGGAAACCGACAGACTTCCAAAGTCTAGCAATCCGAGGGACGAGCCTATTAGAGTAGAATGCTTACGGCTATTTACAGACTTCAAAAGCGAAGGGGTGAGATTTTTCTAATTTTCGGGTTAGTCAAGAGTATGTACGTTTAGGAGGCTCAAGTGTTATGAATTCATTAATACACATTCTATTAAAGTACCTTTAAAACAGGCACAGGGATGCGACATTATGGTGATGGGACAGAGCTTGTCCGATAGAGCGGGACCTATCAGAGTTGAGGCTCTTATTTTTTTTCTAAGAGTTAGAGACTAGTGGTAGACGTACCAGCCCAGATGTGACAACAATACTCCGTTCATGGGCGAATTGTCGTTTTGTATCACTAACCTACTAAGAGTATTCACACATGATATTATCAGTGATTGCAATAACAATGACTGGCAATAACAAATGCTTTTCCCTGGAGACTGAGTGACAATCATCTAGCTACAACAACTGCCAATAATACTCTTATTATCTATCTGTGCCTAAAACTAAACGTAAATTCCACAAGCAAAGTTTCCTAGCGTTTACCACTCAATACCGCCGGGCTGCTTTCCTGATGACTATAGCATGAACAAGTTATTATTGAGCCGCTCTCTTAAATAAACAAACAATAGTTCCACCATTGCCGATGATCTCGGTGTTGTCACACTGGCTATTTGACTTGCATCAATTCTTATCCTCGAGTAGCCTTCATGCCTTGATAAGCAGTGAATCTCCTTGTAAAAAAATGTGAGTGACAATTAGCCTCTCTATATCTTCTATTGCAAGTTTGTGCTGTCTCCTTTGCCCTTTCCATCCTACTTTTCCAATTCAATTCAATTAATTTGATAACAGATAATGTGACCTGGTGAGTACTTAATGTAAATCAGTTAAGCTGTGTGTGTGTGTGCGCGCGCGTGTGTATGCGTGTGTAATACTGTCATGTAGCGTGGAAAAAAGGAACACCAAAGATTTGTCGTTATGTGTCTGGTCGTGTAATTCCTAAGCGAGTTTCTTCTCGGCCCGATCTTTTCTCTCCCGACTTCAACTCCAATCTCTTCCATCCCCACTCGGGAGACATAGAACCGCTAACAGTCCCAAACTGAACACTGTGCTAAACTGTCACAAACTCAAGACTGTCCGCAAATATTCCATAACCTCATTGCCACTCATAAAACTCTTTGTAAACTAACGCTGAATACAATAGAAATCTATTGTTAAGAAGCACGGTGAAAATGAAATTCAAAACACGACGGTTAAAAGATCATCTCTTTATTTTTAAAATAAATATTTATTTATTCAAAATTTTCGTGCTTCTTAACAGTGTATTTCTATTACATTGTTTTACACATGTGCGCATGATCGTGCGCTAACACACTGAACTGAACGATACAAACCTCTATCTCCGACGATTACAGACTGCGATAAACACCAGCATTACAAGTAAGAAAGAAAAACGCATTGTCTATATCTTCCTGGTGAGAACTTTTGTATAAGCCGAAAATTAGAATTTTTAAATAAAAAAAAATATTTATTTAATAAATAAAAATATTGCACGTGTCTGATCTTTTAACCATCACTTTTTGAATTTAACACCAAATATATGGATCTCTATTGTTTGGTTCTTCGTCACAATCATCGCGACACCTTGATCAACAATCCTATTTTAGCTGTCTTTTGCGTTCCTTAGTAAATAATTTACTCTTCGTTGTTTTTTTTTTAAATTATTTTTATACTAAACTCACATCCTATAACCTTTATTTTGCTGATGAAATTATTTCAATTTTTTCTTCAATAGTTTTTCCTTTTTTAAAAATTCCTTACATTTTGGGGTTGGGAACGTAGATAATATCGAAATTAAACGAGCAGGCTGCACTTACCCATGAATGCACGCATTATATTTTAAGAGGTTTAGTTTTGCATGATTTTTACAGCATATCAATCCGTTTTTAAAATTTTTTTATTTAATACTAAAATACAATTCCTAAGAAACTATAAAGACATCCACAATGTAGTCGGGAATCTGGTTTGTATGATTTATAAATGAATCGTATTAAATAGAGTACTTTATAAAATTCAGTTGTAATTACACTATTCTGGAAGATGAAGGTTGAATCCTCAGTGCTGGCGCCACGCAAAATACAATCGCAAATTACTTAGAATGTCATGGCTGACGGAACGAGAACATGTTACTCTCGTGGATTAAATAAAGAGTTCCGTTATAACTTCCGGGATTTGTGTTACAATACACATAGATTCGAAAAAGTGGTAAAAAAACAAATACGAGGGGCGTGCAATAAGTAATGCCCCTGGCCCACTTCCAGTTGTCTGATCTAGCTGAAATTTTGCATGTGCAATGGTTTATATCTTTACGGGTTATGTGGCAAATTACAGCTCTGAACTAATTGTGGTTTCTGTTTTACAGGTGTTTGAACTGAGTCACGTGTGAAATGCAGTGATCCGGTTTTTGTATTTGAAAGGACGCACATCACAGGAGAATTTTGATGAAATGAAAGAAACTTATGGTGATAATGCCCCATCATATGACCTTGTAAAACGCTGGCATCGTGAATTCAAAAATGGCTTGAAGTCTGTGGAAACAGCTCCCAAACCTAGTCGCCCCCCTTCTGCCATTGATAAGGCATCTGTCCGTCAAGTTGAGGCTGCGATTTTGGAAGATCGGCGCATTACTATTCGCCAAATAGCCCAAGATGTCAAGATTAGTACAGGGTCTGTGGAAACTATCATTCATGACCATTTGCATATGCATAAGGTGTCTGCCAGATAGATTTCCAGGTTGCTCATACCATTCTAGAAGCGAGAACGCGTCGAGTGCTCGAGGATGAATTTGAAGATGCGCCAAGAAGATGAGTCAAAGTTTTTCAAAACACTGATTACACAGGATGAAACTGTCGTCTAGGCGGTCGAGTTTCAAATCTGGCTTAAGGTAGTTGCTTGTCTAGCCGAACTGATGAGCTGTGATACAGCGAACCAGTATTGTATGTGGATCACTATGTATGTATATATAATGACTGGAGGTGGAAGGACCTGAACGCTCAACGTTTCGCCCGATTTATGTGGACTTTTTCAAGAGGGATGTTCATTGACGAGAGGGTCGGAAGATTTGGGGCAATATATAATGATGGGGGAAACCAGCAAAAGAAAACATGCTGCTCTCCCCCCATCATTATATATTGCCCCATATCTTCCGACCCTCTCGTCAATGAACATGACAAAAGCTCGCATAAATTGGGCGAAACGTTGAGCGTTCAGGTCCTTCCACCTCCAATCTATTTTTTATATCGTTGGATTTTATCCATCTTAACAATCACACACATATATATATATATATATATATATATATATATATATATATATATATATAGATGATGAAGGGTGGAGCATATGAATTTCATACCAGTCCTCTAGAATAATGCAGATATAATATCAGTTTGCGTAGATTAAATGTGGAGATTATATCTAAATAAACACTATATAGTCTCTGAAACGATCGTACACAATCGATGGTTGTTTTTGCTTTGATTTCCTTGAACATGTAAATTAACTCATATTTATTTACTCCCCATTTAATCTATCATATATATGTGTGGTATATATATATATATATATATATATATATATATATATATATACCACACATATATATGTATAATATATATATGAGAGAGAGAGAGAGAGAGAGAGAGAGAGAGAGAGAGAGAGAGAGAGAGAGAGAGAGAATGTATATGAACGTCGGTGTGTGTTTAGTTGAGGAAGAAAAAATGATAATACTTGAACCCCAATTCTTATCAGATATCGGCCAATAACTTTAAGATGTCACGAAAAGAAAATGCCAAGATCGATAAAGTAATGAATTGAAGAAAAAATGTATTTTGCCGTCAGATCAATTAATAATCATGGATTTAAAAAAATCGATGACCGGAAAAAAATGAAGAAAGAAAAGACAAGGATTTTTTTTTTTTTTTATTTCCGGGGGTTTTATTATGCTATTTTGGTTTTATTCTGAAGCTGGATATGAATAAATGGGGAAAGAAAGAAAGAAAGAAAAAAAAAAAGAAAAGAAAAAAAGGAAGAAAGAAGAAGAAAAATGAAAATCGGAGAAAGAGAGGGCGAATAAAACAAGTCATTATGGAAGAAAGAAAGAGAACAAGAAGAAAAAAAGAGAAAGAAAGAAGATATTAAAAATTGCAAAAGGTTTTAAGAAGAAAAGGGGGGGTAATAAAAGAAAGGGTAAAAATTTAGAAAAGTAAGAACATAAAAAGTTAGAAAAATGACGGAAAAAAAGAGAAAAGGAAAGAAAGAAAGTAGATAGAAAAAGGTATAAAATGAAGAAAAGGAAAGAAAAAAGAAAGAAAAACAAGAAAACGCAATAAACAAATAATAAAAGAATGAAAAGTATTGCTTTATTTGCAATTATTTAGTTCAAAAACTAGTTTCTAAGAAATTATTATCACACATTAGTCAGTTGTCATTTTTATTTTCCTACTAGCTGGACGCCCGTTGTTGCCCCGTCGTACAATACGCTTAAACATGTTATTTTAATTTATGCAGATTAGTATGTATTATAATAGAATCAATCAACTATTAAATATTACGCATTACGAGGAATAATTTGCCAGGTGGACTAATTTGCAAAAAAAAAAAAAAAATAAATAAAAAAAAAAAAAAAAAAAAAAAAATAATAATAAATAAATAAAATAATTAAAAAAATAATTTCGTTCATCGCATCCCGTCTGTGTTTGTTTACAATATAACGTCAGTTAATATTTGGGCTTGACGGTCTTTCTTTCTTGTAGATAAAAAAAGGAGTATTTTTACAGGAAAATATTTTATATTACACCGGCTAAGGTTACACCGGTGTAACGTAAAATATTCCCTTGGAAAAATTCTTCTTTTTTTTTATTTATAAGAGAAAAAAAAAGTCTATTTTTAAGATTGGAATCTTTCGATTTTCGATATTGATAGGATGGATTTCTGTAGAAAACATATCTAAGAACACTGCCAGACATATAAGTGTGAAATTTGCAAAAGATAGGATCAGTCGTTTCGGAACATATAAGGAAGGAACTACAACTTGGTTGTCTTCAAGTCCAATGTTAACAAATTCATAATGAACCGCCCCTTAAGTAAACATTTCAGCAAATCTCCTCACTAACGTAATGTACTTGCAATAACCCTTATCCCTGAGTGGCTTCCGGGCCTTGATAAGTGGTGATCACTGTGTAAAAAAAAATATATATACATAGTGACTTTTATATAATAGAAAAACAGAGATAGAGATGTTCTTATAGAGAGACAGAAATAACAGGTGTTTTTGAAATTGCTATTTCACTTCCTTATATTATTAGAAATACATCAAATAGATACCATTCTCATGTAAAAACATATGGTCTTATAATTTAATAATGAATTATTTTTGTTCGTTTTTTAAAGATAAAAGTTAAACATTTGGGCAATGAAAGCTGCGTGAAAAGTAACGAGTCAGTCAGAGAAAAAATTTCCTCTGCATTCTAACCTAACTCGACATCAGGCAGTTCCAGAAAGAGATATAGTTCGAAACAGTTCATTCTCTTCGCACAGAAGGCACACTGCAGAAAAAAAAAGCCTCATCGGACACTAAGAACCGTAAATAATGTGGGGCGCGTTCGAGACACTATTCTCAGGAGCCTGAAGCGATCTGCTCGGAAACATTCTATTGCCCTTCGAATTAGAGTTCACTCTTGCATGAAGAACTCCAGCTTCCATCCATAAAGATTAGCCATCACACAAAAGCTTCAACAAACGGACTTTGAGAAGCGGTTTTACTTTGCGCGTTAAATAGAGAAGATTTTCGAAACAATGACAACCTCATTTTTTTTTAATGAGTGATGAAGCTCCTTTTCATCTGGATAGAAAAGTTAAACAGAACTGTTGCTATTAGATTGGAGAAAATCCTAAACCACTGCATAGCTCAAGAATAACAGTATGGTGCGCTATAGAAAAAAACTGAACTGATTAGACCTTACGTTTTTAGTCGCGTGCAAGCGACTCTATAAGTCACTCGGTCGGTCGGTCGGTCGGTCGGTCTGTCCGTAACACTTTTGTGCTTGGCCTTTTTGGTTAAGATCAAAGGTCTGTTGTTAATAGATGCTGTTCTTAGCTTTTCAAGCTTTTTCTTTGCCTTTTGGCCAAGATCAAAGTGTAGCATCTGTTCCGGCAGATACTGCAAGCAAAAACCATATGTGGGAGCAATCCCACATATAAGACCTTAGTCAATGTAGGGGCAACCCTTCATACCAATTGTCACTATCCAGTTCCTCTACTCCCCGGGGAGTTGGTCCCCATTTCCTCTTCACTCCTCACATTAAAAATCGGCCTTGTGCCTAATTTGCTCGGTGGGGGAGCAAATAAATACCCTTTTCTTGGCCTTTTGGCCAAGATCAAAGTCTAGTATCTGTTCTTACTATATGCTGTACTTATTGTGATATAATGTGGGCGATCACTTTTCTGTATTAATTTAATGTAAAATGATCACCCCCTTTACAACCAGTCAGTCTCAAAGCCATTCTCCAGATCATTCAAGTTGTTTTTGAAGGATTCCAGTTATTTTTTAAGCATTCAAGTCATTCTTAAGGTCATTCAATTCATCCTTAAGTTCATTAAAGTAATTCTAAGTACCATTGAAGAATTGAAGGAAGAGATTCGTCTTTTAATTGGAGAAATAAACAGAGACTTGCTGCAGAGAGAGATTGCAAAGTTTAATAAACGAATTCATAACTGCATCACCAAAAATGGATATCACATGAAAGATATCATATTTCGCACTTCATTTTATAAAATGGCAAAATATTTTGAATAAATTGACGAAACAATTATCGTATCTTCAATGAAATCTTATATTTCATGATTAAAAAAAAACAACCCCCCAAAACACCTGTTATTTATGCACCGTCCTGTATATTAACAGGAGCCGTAGAAATACATTGAATCAACAAATATGTTTGAAAAAGCTGATATAACACGTAACAAATATGGGTTTATTAACATTTCTATGAGAATAGTGACCATGGTCTTTTAAATATAGAATTAAGCCAAATGAGATAAATGAATAAGTACTA
>NC_136506.1:78012801-78017801 GCF_053919585.1 Euprymna scolopes | reverse complement strand
AGTCTTTCTCGGACGACATGCTTTTAAACCAGCTCTCTTCAAAACTCTACCAACTGTATGTCGAGATACATTCACTCCAGAGGTGCTCTGTTCATCAACAATCTCCCCAACAGAGATCCTTGGGTTTTGTTTTACTTGTCGAACAATTTTCCGTTCATCTCTTGGGGAAAGAATCCTTTTTCTCCCTCTACCCTCTAAACTCATAACGTGGCCTTGCGATTTGAACTTGTTTATTATGGCTCTAACAGTGGATTTGGGAAGGTTTAGCTTCTTTGAAATCTTATCATAGTCCTCCCCATTGGTATGGCATGCTACAACAAGCTTCCTGACGTCTTCGCTGTGTTCCTTAGTTTTAACCATGGCGATTGAAAATTATAATTTAGTCACTTATAATAGTTTAAATAAATCGCTATCTAAAAATTATCTGAAAAAAATTATTCACTGAATTAGCGTTAAACAAGCATAATATGGCTATAAAAAGTTCAGAAAGCACGTAAACCGGAAATTGATTGATATTATACTGATACTAAAAGAAAAACAAAGCCGTGCCAATAATTTTGAACAAGGGTTTTTTGCAATTATGTTTGTTGTTCCTTTGTTATTTATTTTTTCTAAAATCCGATTGCTGCATCGGAAAGGCCAGTTAAAAATACATAATATACTTTGTTATTTTCTTTAATTCAATCCCTTTTTTAGAATTTATTAGACAAAATTTAACTTTTATTTTACCGTGCCAATAAATATGATCATCACTGTGTATATATATATATATATATATATATATATATATATATATATATATATATAAGGTACTGAATAAAAGCAAGAATAGAATATGCTAATCCAGGTTTTGCTGAAGGTTTGAAATACAACACATGAGATAGTGCAGCCGTCAAACACCCAACTGACAAACGAAAATGGGGATGAAACGTAGAGAATTTTCTAAAGAAAATAAAATAAAAATAACACAAGTTTTCTTTCCCTTTTTTCACAATGTTATACTATTGTACCTGCTTTTATTTGCATACCTATACTTATATCTATGTATGTGTAAATGTATATAATTAGTTTTTACATTTGATTTCTTTATATCGGTTAAAACCTGGTTACTTACACGAAATTCTGATTATTTTTCGCAGGTGGAACGTATAAAACAGGAAAATATGATTGAACATCATTAAGCATTTTTTTTTTTTTTAGGCGTTGCCTAAAAGGTTTATTTTTTATGCTTTTGGGAGAGAAATAATTAAAAACTGGCGTGTGCACATGAGCATATTATCGTGCATAGAAACAGTAGCATGTAATCTCAGACCCTACCCTGATCTCATCCTCACATACAAACAAACAAATGAACAAAATAACAAACAAACAAACAACGAAATTATTCATATTAACACAAACATATTTTTCTGTAAGTCCCAAAAAGTAAAAATAAAAATAAGAAATAAAAAATAAAAAAAAATAAAAAAAAATATAAAAAATGACACGCTTAAGATCAGATAATGAATATTTGCTATCTCTATTTTAAACTGTGCTATAACCTACGTCACACATTCCCTAACTTATTAGGTCATAGTACTAGTTACTTTTTCTTTAAAAAAAATCTGAAATATAAGGAATTATTGTTTTATATTATTCACAGAAAGTTGTAAAACATACAGTCCGTGTGTCGCATGCGTCCCTTTAAAAATACATTTGCAGCCCGCATATAAAACATAGCTTAATTTTCGTATATAGCGGGTAACGTTTTCTATTGTATAACTAGCAGGGCGACCTGATGTTGCAATCAGAAGGGATCTTCGATGGGGTCTTCCAGAAGTTGGAATGGTATAACAAGTTTATTGCAGGCGGAAGGCAATACTTCCAAGGGGATTAGAGTTTCATATGTGTAGTTTCAATACAAATGCCTATACAAAAAAAGCCTGGAATCTTATTTGAGGTATCTTGTATCTTTATTTTAAGAATGTTATTTTACACTTTAAACCGATGAATAATATTCGATCAATTTCCAAAGCAGACAAAGAAAGTGTGTACCAACAAATGTTACGCCGTAGTCGCTTCTCTAATAAAAATTTAAGAAAACTACATTAACTGCACGTTCAATCCTCGGTCGAGTCATCCTAAAAAATTGTTACCTGATTAGTTTTACAGCTAATAATTTAAAACTCTTCGACTGTTAATAGCGAAAAAAAAAACCCCCAGATCGAAGCGAAAGTGATCGATACAAGTGAAATTAAAAGCAATAGGTTAAGGAGCCACCAAGATAGCGCCAAAGTATGAGACTAAAAGTCAATTGCAAATAACGGTTAATTAGAACAATAAAAGCGATGGTTTTCAATTATAACTCAATCCCAAAATCAAGAAATATTTTATTATGTATTTTATGATATATATATATATATATATATATATATATATATATATATATATATATATATATATATGTACTAGCAGTTCTGCCCAGCTTTGCTCAGGCCCTATGTACTGTTCATAACTTTATGTGCCTATGTATATATTAAAAAGTGTGAATATGTACGGTAATACCTTT
Organism: Euprymna scolopes; assembly: GCF_053919585.1. Classification (NCBI taxonomy): domain Eukaryota; kingdom Metazoa; phylum Mollusca; class Cephalopoda; order Sepiida; family Sepiolidae; genus Euprymna; species Euprymna scolopes. The sequence continues at coordinate 78,015,253 of NC_136506.1, read as the reverse complement.
CTATATAATAGTCTTGAAAATTTAGTAGAGATCGCAGACATCAAATTGTTTTAAAATTTGACCCCAATTTTTACATTTAACATTTATTGCTTTTGGCCGAAAATCAAATTATAAAGTTAGATCCAGTTCAAGTAACCTATGTTTAAAATTTCAAGTGCTAGACCGAAAATTGGCGTAGGAGTTTGGTAGAGTTCTTAAAGGTCAAATCGTTGAACTTCGACCCCTTATTATTTTATTATTATCATCAGCGGTGAAAGAAGTTTCTTAAGCCAAAATCAAATAAAAACTTATAATTTAAGGAATCGGTTTTGGCATCGGAAAATAGGTTCAAATTTCGATTCCGATACCCAAAAAAGCTCCGATGTTTCCGATTCCCGATTAATCGTCCCAACACTAATATATATATATATATATATATATATATATATATATATATATATATATATATAATCCTTTTAACAGTATAGTATATACATGTTCTATCTAAACTCAATAAAAATGAATTGTATTTTCAGAACATATATATCATTTGTAAACAATTAAATCACATTTATATCGTTTTATTTGATATATAGTAGACTTACACTTGTTTCGTTGAATAGTAGACCAAACATCTCGTCAGTAACCCACATGAATGCGAAATTTCATATATATATATATATATATATATGGATATATACATATATACATATAGATATATACATATATATATACATATACATATATATAGATATATATATATACATATATGTAGATATATATATACATATATGTAGATATATATATACATATATATAGATATATATATACATACATATATACAGATATATACATATATGTAGATATATATACATATATGTAGATATATATACATACATGTAGATATATATACATACATGTAGATATATATACATATATGTAGATATATATACATATATGTAGATATATATACATATATGTAGATATATATACATACATGTAGATATATATACATACATACATATAGATATATATACATATAGATATATATACATATGTATATATATATACATATATATACATATAGAGATATATACATATATATAGATATATATACATATATATATAGATATATATACATATATATATACATGTATACATATATATACATATATACATACATATATATATATACATGCACATATATACACACAAAGAATATATATACATATATATATTTCCTCGTCCGCTTCTGGCCCTGTTCCAACAAAAGTTTTTATGGGTTTATGAGAGTCCCTGATGAGTTGCCCGGTCTACCGTTACCATTCATTGAAACACGTGCAAGACGTACCATATATCAAATAAAAGTATATTAATATGATTTAGATGTACTTGTGGTATTTGAATTGTTTCCAAATTACACACACACCACACAGACTTATATATATATATATATATATATATATATATATATATATATACATACATATGCACGCACACACATGGACCTAGAATCATATGGGATATGTATATTAGACCGTTTCAAAATAAGAAATGGATAGCTAGAACATAAAAATAAGGTGATGAAAGATGAAAATAAAAATTGAATTAGATATAACATTTATCAATTTATCAAATATTCAAAACTATTTTTATTCCTTGATTTGAATACTAAGTGACTTAATAAATATTGTAATTAATTCAAGCTTTATTTTCATCGCTCCTTTTCGTGTTACACACACACACACACACACACACACACACACACACACACACACACACACACACACACACACACACACGAGCGACATTGCCTGATTTTTTTTATCTTTATTTGAATAAACGTGTAAAATGGTTCATATTCAAACAAGTTTTACTCATAAAAATTCATGAAACAGCATAGTATTTAATTTAACGCAGACACAACGCACAACTTTCTTTTATCTATTATATAAATCTCACCTGTCTGTTTTAATGTATGTATGTATCTCTGCCTAAAACTTTCGACAGAGAAAACGGATTTTCACGGGATCGGTATCGTTTTGAAGCTCAACCCTTCGGACGACCAATATCGAAAAATTAGCTAAAACTATTAATTCCTTCATCCTCAACTGAACACTTTTCTACAGTCATCCCCTCTTTTCCATTGACTAGCCTTAATTTAAACATCGTCATTTCCGGTTTTTCGACAGGCGCAACAGCAAAGACGTCATGTTTTTTATCCACGTTCTTTTTCCTCTTTCGCGGTACGGGTTCGAGCCTGCCTGCCTACTGCCACTTTTTTTTTTTTTTTGCTCAACACAGACCTCTAAACACCCAGGCAACGCCGAGCACCCAGACTTGTATTAGATAAAGTTCAGTTTCAATATAAATCGTGTCCTTGTTTTCCGTTTTTAATGCTTTTTTTAAAAAGAGATTTCTAAAGCTTCAAAAAAAAAATCAGTATGTTTGACAAATCTTGCTTGCTTACCAC
>NC_136506.1:77970301-78005301 GCF_053919585.1 Euprymna scolopes | reverse complement strand
GATTCACTCGCGCAAATACTATGAATGAGCCAAAGGATTTGGTGGTTTCAGTCGGTTAACCCGTGCGTATTAATCTGGCGGGGAGGCTATGGTATTTATACTGGCAAGACAGGACTTTGGATGACAAATTACTCTCGAACCCTCTATCACGTCACACGAACTAAATCCATGTATTCACGTGTACCTTACTATGTAAACATGCAAACGGTATTGATGAAAAGAATACTATAAAAATAAACAAAAATGAACGATTATTAATTATTTAAAACAATATGTACAGAATTGTGTTTATAATATAAACAATATAAATAGAACAGTTCATGAATCGCAAACAGAAATTTTATGTATTTTTGAAAGAAATCTATTTCAAAGCAAATTAATTAGGGTTGTGACGTATTTGCGTTTAAACATAATTAAATGTATCTGAATTACACTCAGTTATTTTTTTATACATACATGAAACGAAACCTGTAATATTTGTAATTACCCTTGCGACCCCGCAGGTAAAAAAGAAAGTTAAAAAATTTAAACAACCTCATATAGAAAAGTGCAAATAGTATCTAGTACCGTGTCGAGCAAACAAAAATAAAAAAAGGAAAAAGAAGTTACCGGCAATACCAAGGCTCGAACGCAGAACGCTAGGTGTAAAAGTAGGTGAAGTAAAAGTAAACATTTTCGTCGCTTAGGCTGCCGCGAGGCTCTGCCTTACTGGGATTCGAAATAATGCCTATAATACACGTATCGCTAGGCGTGAATGAATTAGTGACACAAATAAAATGAGTACAGAAGTGTTAGTGTAACACATCTGATCTCTCTCTCTCTCCCACTCTCTGTATCTCTCTATCTCTATCTGTCCTTTCCTCCCATCCTCTCTCTGTCTCTCTGTCTGGTTGTCTGTCTGGCTGTCAGTCTTTCTCTCTCCCTCTCTCTCTCTATATATATATATATGTGTCCCTCCCGCTCTATACACACACACACATATATATATATGTATATGTATATATATATATATATATATATATATATATATATATACATACACACACATACATATGTTCCTCCCTCTCTACACACACACATATATATATATATATATACATATATATATATATATATATATATATATACTCTCCCTCTCTACATATATATATGTCCCTCTCTCGCTACATATATATATATATATATATATATATATATATATATGTGTGTGTGTGTGTGTGTGTGTGTTTCTCTACCTCTCTCTACACACACATGCATATATATATATATATATGTATGTATGCATGTATGTATATCGCCGCGTATATTTGCTTCCTTGTTATCTTGCTCATAGGTCGGTGAAACGTGCTAACATGCCTAATAGTTTATGCCGGAATGAAAATGGTCTGTAAATCAATGTACAAAACGAAGTATTATAATTAAGAAATAAATGAAAAAAAAAAACAATTGGTGTGTTTTACGTTCTAATTATACGCCCATGTTTGTTACCGCCTAGCGTGTTCTTTTATTTATGTAGGTTTGTATTCCGGAATAAGTGATTTTTGAACTCGCAGCCAATGAGAATATCCGGAACTGAACGAGGGAGAAATTGGTATTTTATAAATGGAAAAGGGAAGGTAATGACTTGTGTATGAGTTTATGAGCCAGTTACGAAGACAGACAGGATGGTTTATGTATAATGTGTATAATAGTACTCGGTATAGATTTGTGGTGATATTAGTACTTTAGTTTTAGAGGGAAAATTAATAACTACTTCCTTGTAAGGTGTTCGCGATCGTGATGATGTTTGTCCTGGAATAGAATGTATTTTATCATGACGAATAAATGTGCATGTAATGGTGTTCTAAAGTTACATAAGATGGTGGATAATAGTTTAGACATAATAAAATTGTATGTGGCCTCTGTTATTGCAAACCTACTGTAATTTTATCCAGAGGGAAATTTCTGCAATGAAAATATTATATACAGAAAAAATAATGTCTTTAAAATGCTGCCCATTTTCCACTTCGCATATTTGTGCTCTTTCCAAAGCATTATTCATGATAGATTGCAGAATCTCTGGATTGCGATTTAACTCCCCTATTTCGTTCCTAGTGTTTCCCTTCAACTCTTGAAGAGTTTAGGAGTTTGTCATTATAGGCTGTTTCTTTAAGATCTCCACACAAGAATAGTTGATGCTGTTCCTGTGCATCTTGGTGATGTTTATTTCTACCATAATTTTTATTCATTTTCGAGTTTTGAGCGATTCTCGAAACCCCAAAGATGACGGCTTTGTGCCTGCCATCTTTGTCGTTTTAACTTAAGCGCCCAGCAATAATAATATATACGAAATCTGGAAAAATTAAAATATATTTAAGCGCATTTTACGCCCGGACAAAGCTTCGCCCCCCCCCCACCGCTAGTCGTATATTAATTTTCTTGCACTCCAAGCTGTGATCAGAGTGTAATATCTATTCTTTCGAACTCTTTATCTTATTCCATCTATCTGATTTCCCCCCTCATACTATCTCCTTTCTCTTGTTCTTCTTCTTACATTTCCCTCCCCCCGTTTCTCATTTTTTTCTTTTCTATTTACTAAGTTGTTCTTTCTTTATAGAAAATTCGCGTTCGGTCTTGATTTCTTTCCTTTCTACCTTCATTTGGAACTCCCCATTTCATCTACCAGACCTCCCTCCCTCATTCTTATCTCCTTTGCTTCTTTTGTTCTTTCCCTTTCTTTCTTTCCTTTTCCTCCTCCTCTATTTCTCTCTGTTCAATCTCTCTGACACATCAAACACATGCACTGTTAATACGAATCAATTGTTTGGCCTTTTCCTGTCTATAATCTCTTCGCCACCATATTTCCATTGTTCTTCAGAATATTCTCACTTTTGTGCTCTTCGTCTTTGTGAGACACCTCTCCCTCTACCTAAGGCAAACCTTTAGCCAGCACCACTCTCGCATCCATCTATCTTCCGTCACAACCCAACCTCGCCTCTACTCGTCCTCTCTCCCATCACCCCTCCAAAATTCCCCTTCCCCCTTAAAAAAGAAACAAACTTTTTTTTTGTAGATGTTTATCTTGGATTGATTCCAGTTCGTTTCGGTTAAGAAAGGCCAAACCAAAGACGCAGGTATCGAGGAAGAGGAGGAGGAGAAGGAGGAGGAGGAGGAGGAGGAGGAAGGAAGGAAGAGTGAGGCCTTCTAAGTGAGTGAAACCCTGGAGAAATGAACGAAGGGAAGAATATCAAATGTCGTCGACGCCAAAAACGACCGTCATTAAAAGACATTCCGATGCTAAAAGAGATTCTCGAAGAATTTCTCTAAGACTTTCAGCTACAGTTCTTTCGCAATAATAATAATAATAATAATAATAATAATAATAATAATAATAATAATAACTAGCGGGACCTGTGGAAATTCCACAGGGAACTCATTCACATGTAATATATTGAAGTTGGCATTCTGTAGATGTTCAGTGTAAATGAAGATGCTCTGATATTATTTAGCTTTTTTGTTAAAACTGCAAAAGTATTAATCTAAGCTAGCACAAACGCCCGGCAAAGCTCGGTCGTAAAATACGCTTAAATATGATATTTTAATTCTTGCAGATATTATTAGTTAATATTTTATCGATTTTTATATATTATAAAGTTGCGAATTCAATATATATATATATATATATATATATATATATATCGATATGGATTGGGTGCATTAGCTTGAATCGAAACCGAAATAAAAACTTATGAATATATATATATATATATATATATATATATATATTTATATATATATATATATATATATATATATATATATATATATATATAAAGAATTCCTTCATCCATAATCGAAACCGAAACCAAAACTTATGAGGAATTCTTGATAAAATTGTCTATTAAAATAAATACATTACTGGAGTGCCATAAGTTATAATCGAGGTACTTTCATGTCTATAGTGACTCTTTTATGAAAAAGTATGTTAAAAACATTTAATATGTATATGTGAAAAGTTTAAAGTAATTTGATTTGTCGTAAATCGTGATCGAGTAAAATAATACGCAAACAGCTATGACAGGAAGTGAGGACATAACCAGTTTCTTTTACTGCGTTTATATTTCTAACAAATCAAATCGATTAAACTTTTTTTTAAATATGGAATATTAAAAGGTGTGTTTGAAGGCTTGTCAATACAGGAATTATTCAGTCATTGTAAATAGATATATAAATTAATAAATAATAAATATAGTTCAAAAGTTTAAATAAATAATCATTGATTATACCTGAGTGTATATGGTAAATTCCTAAAATATTTTCGTATGCAACATCTATTTTCAAAAGGTAGAAAATATATGTCCCCTTTTTATGCTGTTGTTTCTAGTTTCATAACCACAAACGACAGCATAAAGAGTGAACATAGGTTTTCTACTTTTCGAAAATGGATATTGCATCCGAAAATATTTGAGAAATCTACCATATAAAGTCAGGTACAATAAATGAATATTTATTTAAACTGCTGAATTATATTTATTATTTTATCTAACTATTTACAACGACTGAATAATTCTTGCATTGACAAGCCTTCAAACACACCTTTTATCCAGTAAACAATGCTTCAAACTAACTATGGCATACTTCTTATATGAAATATCATTTTTAACGCAAATAAATCACACATGAGTAGGTACATCAAAATGGCGTATTATTTGAATAATTGCACAACTGTGTTTCTTTTAAAATAATGAATGTCGATAATAGTAACGATTACCAAAATATTACTGACATGACAGTGTAACAAGCGCGTATGGAGGCGTGTGAAAAGATATTAGCAGCAGCCGTTAAAGTACGTATGCAAATTAGCAAGTGTGGCCGAGAAAAGTAGAGAAAGATACGCCACGAAGTCAAGCAATTTGCGTACCGAGGAAGATGGGCGAGTAAATACGAGGGCGAAAAGGCGCTGGCTAGCACTAGCCGCAGGTGGCGGAGATAGATACTCTTAAAAAGCACATGTGCATGCGAAAAGACTTTGGAAATGTAATGAAATGCTTTGTTTAGGAAGTACCACGAATACATGCATTTCATTTGCACTTAAAGACTGCCGAGTCAGATTTTTATTTATTTCCTTTGTTTGTTTGAACCTGCGACGTTATAGTAGAAAATTAATAGGAAATGGTTGATATGCCGTAAAACGAAATGACCAAAAAATATCGGCTAATGCGAAACAATGTGTGTTTGTAACATAATTCATTTAGGACACAAAGATTAGTGGTATTCTGTCAGACTTCGTTGTTGGCATACGTGCATGCGACGTATGAAAATAAGCAAGCAACACTTTCGCTTCACTAGGTTCAGGGGAACATTATAATGGCTACCCAAAATAAATGCTTAATCGCCAATGCTTTTAATAAAATGAGTAGTATCAGCAATGACAGAAAATGCAGGTTCTGCCACACAGAAGTAGCGAGTGTGAGCCACCTGACATCCAACTGTAAGTTGGTTGTTTTTGTTTTACGGCATATCAGCCTTTTTCGGGTTATTTAATGCCGAATCTAGTTATTTTGAGGAACAATTTTTAATGAAGTGTATTTGTTTTTTTTTTTAAGTCGGATTCTATTTAACCCATAGTTGGGACCCTAAAAGGTACTACCACTCCGGGTCAGAGTGGACCTGGGAGCAATGGCAATTAAAGGGTGGCTCCACACTTCCCAACGCCCGCAAGGTGGGGCCTCACCATCGGTTATAGTTTTAGGTCATATCTAGGACCCCAATTGTAAGGTTCTGCCGAAGAACAGCTACTCTACAATGCGACACAATGAAGTTTGTAAATATTTCCACTGGACGATCTGTAAACAGTTGAATATCGGATGCTGCAGCAAGTCCTGGTAACATATTTACCGGAAAAAATAAACCCCAGTTAGAAACAAGTCACATACCATCCACTATGACTAAACAATTCCTACAGCTATGTACATAGAAAAAGGAGCTGTTAAACCTGACATAGTTATATGAGATAGGAAGGAGAAAGAAGCAACCTTAGTAGAAGTTAGTATCCCCATTGATGCTGGGTTAAACAGAACTGAGAGAGAAAAGATAGCAAATCCTTATGAACAACATGAAAAAGAAACTGGAATCTCGGGAAGATCGTCATTATTTCAGTAGTTATAAGAGAAACCGGGCTCATGAAATAGAAATGTCAAAAACTACCAGGTAAATACACCCGGTGAACAAAGTGTAGGCAAGATTCAAACAACTGCATTTAAAGTGACGGTTAGTCTCTTATAAAGATCTATCGGTTTGGATGTATGAGATAGCGGGTGAATGCCTGGCATTCGGTAGCTAGAACAAATAAGAAAATCGAAAAAAAAACAAAAATCAAAAAAACAAATAAAAACAAAAACAAAACAAAACAACAAAAACAAACAAAACAACAAAAAACAAAAAACAAAAAAAAACTCAGTGATAAAATAAATAACTAAATGAAAAAGACACAAAGTTTCGAAATGTCAACAGTCAGGTGATATTGTAAAAAATAAACAAACGAAAAACAATAACAAAAACCAAATTAACAAAAAGAAAACCCCAAAAAAACTACGTAAAATTTAGAATACAGTTTGTTTCACCTCGCTGACGTAACAGACAGGCATATCTTTTTCTCTCTGCTACATTGAACATGGTTATAATAATAACATTCCCAGCTGCAATAAAGAAAATATTTAAGAATACACCAATATTTAAAGAAAAAGTCAGGTTATCTGTTTCTATATAGCAACACCAGGGGTGCTACTAATTAGTGTGAAGTTGGAGCGTTACAAAATCCGCTGATTGGTTAAGCATGATCCCATCGCAGGGGATAGAGCATACTTGAAATATTGAGTGAAAAAGAATTATTTATGTAAGACAGTCGTTATATAAAAGAACCACGGTTTTTTTTCGGTTTTAAACAAAAACCTTTATATCTGGTATTTCTAACAACGCAATTTTTTTCTAAATATTTATACAGTATAACCCCGAGATACGGTGGCCCTAGGATACGTTTTACAGGTTATGATGCGGAATACGATGTTTTACCGGCCTCATGTTACGGTGTTTGCCCCGTCTTACGGTGTTATTTACAATGTCATTTGACTATATACATGTGAATCATCTGCTGTACTGTATTTTTTTTTACTAATTTTTGATGACGTATCTCGGGGTTCTATTGTACAGTATATTTCTCCCTCTCCGGCCGTATGTGGCGTTTTTGTCTCCGCTGTGCCGTCACCCACGGCTCTCGAACACTTGCTTTGTTTCACCTCGCTGACATAACAAACTGGCATATCTTCTTCCTTCTGCTATATTGAACACGGTTTATACTAGCAGCATTCCCAGATGCAATAAAGAACGCTGGCCATGTCTCAAACAGTTGCTTCTCTTGTCATGTTTCAAAGAGCACTTCTCTGAACCCACGTGCTTCCCCGCTGTGACGTTACTTCACGCATCCGGCTTGGTCATTTGCATATCTTTATGTGGCTGCTGCTGCTACCAGCGTCAGCGGTACTGCTACATTAGACTCGAATTAATGGAAGGTTTCCGTTATAGTATACCAACTTGGAAAATAAAATTTAATCCAAAGTTTTCTGATATTACATTTCTGCATATTTTAGATGAGAACCCGTGGCGTAGTGGATAAAGCATTTGGTAAATTCAATTGTAAAGTTACACTGTTCTGGAAGTTGAAGGTTCAATTCCCAGTGCGAGCCACACACACACACACACACACACACACACACACACACACACACACACACACACACACACACACACAAAATTACGAATTACTTTCTACTCAGTCATGGCTGACGGAACGAGAGCCTTCTACCCCCGTGGATTAAAAAAAAAGGTTCCGTCCAAAATTCCGTGCACATTCATAAGTTCTACAGAAAGATTCCCGAGTTTGACAGACAGGTTTCAGAGTTCGACAAGATACACCTGAAGAAGGTTGGAGGTTACATCGATTGAAACATTGTGAAAATGACACTCAAGAAATAGAACATTAGTCCGAAGAATTCAAATAAAACGAAAATCCCTGATGTCTTATCGGAAGAAAGCATTTTTTCTGCCATTCATCTTAAAAGTAACTCCAAGCTACTAGTAATTACTATGTCTATGACAGCAGCATATTCTTTTCATTGTTTTGACTCTCGAGTGTGTATCCGTTGATATCTTATATGCTTTTATATCGAGTGATAGGGTTCTCGGTTGCTTAACTGTGTCTAACTGTGTCGGATATATACTTGCGTGTAAAAACAATGAAAAGAATAATGCTGTTGCCAGAGCCCTAGTAATTACATCCAACATGGCTACACATTCACACTTGATGTCAAGATAAAACTACACGCAAATAACGAGAAAATATTCTAGAGATATGGTTACAGACAGGAAATGCCTCTAAGCGTTATTTTGGTGATTTTCAAGAATAGCTAACAAAGAAAAAATATACAACAAATAAATGTTACCAAAGGCAAGATAAGTTACTCTTCTGCATACCTGTACAAGTTTTTTTTTTTTCAATTTTAACTTATTTTTAAAGTGTTTTATTAATTAAGAATAAAGGTAGTGTAAGACCTGGCGAGTTAGAATGAAAAAAAAAACAAAAAAAAAAAAACAAAAAAACAAAATGGCACTCATTTGAGTCACAGCTAAGCCGAGCCTTGATAATCGCTAAAAAATCGAAAATTAAACTAAAATACTGGTAGAAACACACCCTGCTAATGTCCCCAATCATGCGAAAATGTGAACGTTCTATCAACGTTTTGTTTGATTTCTGACTTTTGGGTAACATCGCCTGAAACATTACAAAACCGAAACGAAAACGAGAATAGTAGTTCGAATAATAAATTTAACGTGTACAACCATGTTTGTGTATTATGTTTGTCGATAATGTCTACGTTATTTGCGGTGGAGAAACTCGAAGATCACCCCATTCCCCGCAAAGCAAAAAACAAAGATAAAAAACAAGATGACTCACCCGTATTCTTCGCATGGCAGCCACGATTTCCACCCGACTGCTAGGACGGGGTACATCAAGCGTTCCAATATACTAAAAAGAAATTTTAAAAATATAAAAATTAATCATGAAATCAAATAAAACATGATACGAAGAAATAAACAAAATTACTATAATCTCTCTATCTATATATATAAAAGCGAAAATGTATGCATGTATGTATGTATGTGTGTTCGCTTTTTCTGTATGTCTACAAAAGGCTTTTTTCAGAGAAGCGGTCGGTCGGTTCACAACTTTTTAAAACATTTTCTATCACATATAAATCGTAATATCTCACAGTTAACAAGGAAGCTCGCCTGTCTATTTAATGTGCTCGATTTCGGGAAGATAAATATTCAACATTTGTCGCTCGCCGCATGTGGGTTAGTCTTTTTCCTATAACATCTTAGGAAAATAAAAAAATTAAAAAAAGCGTTCCGCAGTAAATGAATACCAATCCCGCAGTCAAACTTAACCTCATTAAAACGGGCACCTGCCAAGTTCAAGTAATTAAATAAATTCAAACGTGTTTCCGTTAGCATCTCGCGGTGGGGCAATGGTTAACGTCGCACGTTTTTTTTTTTCACACTTTAATTTACAACTCAACGATTCGGGTTCGATCCTCATACTTCCTTCTTTTTTAACCCCCTCCCTCCACCCCAGGAGTTTCCACACACACCTTCAAACACTCGAGCAACACCGGGTACCCCTCTCTAGTCTATATATAAAGGGCAAAATGTGTGTGTGTTTGTATGTTTCGCAAAAAGTTTTAACACACGCAACGGATCCTGACAAGATCGGTATCGTTTTGAAGCTCGACTTCTCGGACGACAAATATCAAAATAGTGGCCCAAAACATTAATTCCTTCACCCTAAACTGAGCATTTTGTACAAGGAGGGATCGCTTTTTTCGTCGACATTTTAGCAAGTCATCGTCACCGTTGGATTGACTGCGCTTAATTTCAACGATTTTGACTTCCGGTAGCGCGATGACGACATCGGCAAAGACGTCGTTTTTTTGTTCTTCCTTCGCGTTATGCGTTTGAGCTTGCCTGCCTACTACCACTTTTTTTTCTCTCTCCACCTAAAATGCGTACTGTTGTTTTGATCCTCCAACTCAGGCAACGCCGGGTAACCCCGCTATTATACCACTTTTTTTTTTTTAACACTTTTTAATCCCCTCTTTACTACACCAACTCCACACACCCGGGCAAGACTGGGTACTCCCGCTAGAATTTATATAAAAGTTAATCTTTTTCCTTTCTCTCCCTTTTATCAACAAAACTGTAACGCCACGAACACTCATGCGTTAAAACAACGATAGGCAATTCATTCAAACTTTACATGGTAATGGTAAGATTAATATAACCCTGTGTACGGAAACGAAAAACAGACGGAAACTGATTTTTTTGCAAATTGATTTAATCAAAACATCGCACGGATCGAAGGTAAAAAGAGGGAGTTGAGTCTCAGATAGTTTGGACACGTACTAATCGCCGACCACAACACCTTCATGAAATTTGCTTTTATGTTAAACTATCAGGGGTACCCGGCGTTGCTCGTGTGTGGAGAGGTAGTATAGGTTGGCTATTGAGTACCCCCCCCCCCAAAAAAAATTCCCATGAATACCCGTGCGAGCGCACACACAAAAAATTATCCGGAGTACTCATGTTCGAACCTGTAACGCGAAAAAGGAAAGGGCGGGGGGAATGCCGGCGCACTTGTGACGTCACGGCCTTTTAAATAACGTCTTTTATACGTACGTCGAGATCGGTAGGCACATGACCTTACAAATATGTCGACACTAAAAACTGACGCCTCCTATCAAAAAACGGTCCAGTTGACGGTCAAAGAATTAATCTTTTTGACTAATTTCTCGATATTTGTCGCCCGAGAGTCGATCTTTCTAACGATACGAATTTTGTCATTATTCGTTGCGTGTGTCGAAAGTTTTGGAGACACATACAAACACACGCAGACACACACACATTCAAACACACGCAGACACACACACATTCACATATTTGGCCTTTTATATAACAGAAGTTCCTATTTATATGGGGGCAAATTTAGACACAAGGTCGGTTTTTAATGTGGGAAAAATTCAGCTACCCCCCCAAAAGAAAGGCACTCTGGCTAGGAACAAAATTAAAATTGTCCCAGTCATGAAGGATTTCTCCTTCACTGACCACAGACAGAAAAGGTGAAGTGTGGCATCAGAACAGATACTACACTGTGAGGTTTTCATCAATTATTTTCTGCAAATGTAAAATTACAAATGTTAAAAATGAACAATTAGGCACAAAACCAACTCAAAAATGGGGAAGGGCTCTGTAGTCATCCTTGTCATTGTACCTTTTTACTTGACTAAGGGGTTTCCCTAGCTAAAGTTCTCACTGGCAATAATAATTCCAGGGATTGTCCTACTTACTGTTCCCATATCAAATCTATTTTATCTTGGTTCGAAGACAATTTCTGTAAAAGCAATCTTTACCTGAACCAAGCCTATGATCGTGTCAAGCGGATCAACGTAAAATAAAACTAAAAAAAAAAAAAAATAGTAATTAAAATTTATAGAGATTTGTTAAAATGAATTGAACACGAATCTACAAATTTAAATATATTTAGAAAAGGGAATTTTCTTTTAATTGAAAACACAATTATAAATACCTTTATTCAAGATCAAACTAAAAAAAATATTTTAAACGTATTTTTACAATAAAAATGGAATGATCGTCTTAAATTTTTACCTCTTAATTGTTTGCGTTTTCTTGTATGTTAACCCTTAAAATGTTTAGTTTTTATTGTATTTCAACCATTACATTTTACAATATTTCAATATCTGCACATTTTTACATTTCATCGTATTTTAACCCTTGAAATCATTACATTTCATTGTATTTTAACTCTTAAAATCGTTACAATTCATTGTATTTTAACCCTTAAAATCGTTACATTTCATTGTATATTAACCCTTAAAATCATTACATTTCATTGTATTTTAACCCTTAAAATCGTTACATTTCATCGTATTATAACCCTTAAAATCGTTACATTTCATCGCATTTTAATCCTTTAAATCGTTACATTTCATTGTATATTAACCCTTAAAATCGTTACATTTCATTGTATTTTAATCCTTTTTTTAAATCTTTAGATATTATTCTATTTTAGCGTATTTAAGTTTTACATTTTTATTCATTCGTGGTTTTATATTTTATTAAATTTGTATATTTCATTATATTTTAAACCATTAAACCATTTTTACATTTTTATTGTATCTCAACCACTACAAATTTTTACACGTCTTTTGTATTAAACCTAGTTAAACTTTTTTTTACTTTTTATTCTATTTCAACCCTTTAACTTGTTAAATTTTATTGTATTTTAACTTCATACAATTTTTATAATTTATTACATTTCAATTCCTTAGTATTTTACATCTTGTATTGAAAACACTTAAAATCTCAACATTTTATTGTTTTCCCATTCCTTGAAATGTTTACATTTTATTGTATTTCAATAACGGAAAGAACCGGAAAATTTCCATGTTATCCTGCGAGTACTAATAGCGTCCATTTTTTTTTTCAGATTCCTAATTTATTTCTCGCAGCAGGGGTGTCTAGGATGGACTTGCCCAGCAGTTATTTTGTTTTCTGTCTTGCTTTAATTGCTTTACTACTTAAAAATGGTTTCGTCCGGGGTGGGGGGTTAGAAAGGTCACATTTTTCCATCTCGAAAGCGTAGTTTATTTTCTTAGTCATTCTTCCAATTCGAGCTAATGGTTATTTTTATTTTACTTCAAGATTTAGCAAACCTGCCAAGTTCAAGAAGACGACACTTTTGCCTTTATTACGCGTTGGTTAAAATGATGATTTGATCTCAAACCATCTCATCGGTCACCCGGCAAAAGGAGGGTGGACCTGTAAATTCACCCTTATCCATTCCTCTGTCCGCACTTTTCTCAAGAACTACGCTTTGGAATTCAAATTTTCTTTTTGAAATTTGAAAACGAACATTAAACTTATACGAGTAAAAATGTAACAGAACGGAGTTTCCGTCAAAACTCCGGTTGCCCCCCTAAGGGTGCCTTTAGGGTTAAAATGGCTAAAATCGACACGTTTGTGCCTATTAAAAATAAATTGATGGCTTGGATTTTTATCAAAATTTCTGAAAAGTTGTAACTAACTGATTTCTATATAATTTTGTTTGTCTATATTTCGCGATAACTCCTGGGTGTGCTCCAGGGGGTTCTTTTAGGGCTAATAAAAACACTCGATTTTTTAGACTATTTTACCATGATTGTCAAAATTGTTCTGTGCATGTCTATTTAGCAGTTTTGCATGGTGCTGAACTCGAATTTAAATATGTTAAGGCCTTGGGGCTAAATGAAGGGGGGCAAATGATGGACTTAGCCAATTCTTTTTTATGCATGGTGCAGAACTCAAATTTACATACGTTTAGGCCTAAAACTGCACTGTTTGTTCATTTTCACCAGGATTTGACGCCCTCTGGAGATATTTGGGGCTAAATGGGGGGAAGCGGAGACAAATGCTGAACTTAGTCATTTTTTTACGCCTAGTTCACTGATGGGGGGGGCATGCATGCTTCACTTGTTCAACATGAGATTGGGTTGCGAAAATTATGTGGAAAATTCACTAAATTTCCAACTAGTGATGGGAAGATTTTATGTTTTAATAATTCCGATACAATTACCGATTCCGATTCTTTTAAAATCTCTAAATATTTAGAGGTGTTAGGTTTTAAATGTCTGATTGCCGTAAAAATCCATATATTTTCACAAATAACTACAGATGTTGAGTTAGCACCTTTGAGCAGATGTTCTTATCGATGTCATATTATCTTAAACATTTTTTCCAACTCATTAACAAAATTTGCTGGAAAAATAACGTTAGAAACAAATGTTCCGACATTTTAGCCGATCGATCAGCATACTTATAATAATCACGTCAAATAATCGTACAACTTTTACTTGTTTTCTTTAAAGATACACCCATCCATTTTTTATAAATTAAGAATGGATAAAAAATATTTGATAAATGGCCACTAATATATTTTTATTTTATAGTTTTCTATGTTTATTTTTTTTTAATAATCAAGCTATTTTTGTTCCCTGCGGCGACATAAGACATTTATGTAGGTTAAAAAGACAAACTATTTTCGTTTGATCAGTGGCCTTGTGATTAAAACATGGATGAAATATATTTAATAGATTAAACAAGTGAACCATTCATGGTCTCACGTGAGTGCACAGTGAACGAGGCATAAAAAATGACTAAGTTCAAAATCTGCCCCGCCCCACCCCCACCCACACCCCCTCATTTATCCCCGAAAGTCCTCAGGGAACGTCAAATTCTGGTGAAAATGAACAAACGGTGTATTTTTAGGCCTTAACATATGTGGATTTGAGTTCTGCACCATGCAAAAACAAGAAATGACGAAGTCCATTATTTGCCCCCCCCCCCGATTTAGCCCCTCCCCCAACCCCCAAGGGCTTAACATATTTAAATTTGAGTTAAACACAATGCAGAAATGCTAAATAGACATACACAGAAAATTTTGGACAAATATGGTAAAATAGTCCTAAAAAAATGGAGTGTTTTTATTAGCCATAAAAGAGCCCCTGGAGCTCAACCAAGAGTTATCGCGAAGTATAGACAAACACAATTATATAGAAATCAGTTAGTTACAACTTTTCAGAAAGTTTTATAAAAGTCCAAGGCATCAATTTTTTTTTATAAGCTCAAAAGTGTCAATTTTAGCCATTTTAACTCGAAAAGCACCCATAGGGGGGACAACCGGAGGTTTTGCGGAAAATCCGTTCTGTTACTTTTTTACTAATATCATGTTTAATGTTTGTGCAAAATTGCAAAAAAATTCCAAGGCGTAGTTATTTGCGAAAAGTAAGAACAGACGTTACAAATATCCAAAAATTGGTTAAAAAAATTAATATCTTCACCTTAAACTGGGCACTTTTCTTCAGGGGTGGGGGTCGCTTTTTTCGCCGATATTTCTGAAAGTCATCCTCTCCTTTCGATTGTCTAGCCTTAATTTAAAAAAAAAATGTCACTTCAGGTTTGGCGATGGTCGTAACAGCATAGACGTCAATTTTTTTTTTCCGGTTCTTTTCCTCCTTTGCAGTACGGGTTCGAGCCTGCCTTCCTATTACCACTTTTTATTTTTATTTTTTGCTAAACAGACACATCCAAACACCTGGGCAAATGCTAGTATACATATATATATATATATATATATATATATATATATATATATATATATATATATATATGTATGTGTGTGTGTGTATGTGTGTGTGTGTGTGCACTATCATTGTTTACGATTAGCAGACGGTAATGTTTAAGAGCATTTTTAAGATAAAAAACACGCTCATTTTAGCTCTACGACAACTAATAAGAGCGTATTATCATATAAATACTAACATTATTCAAATTAATTTGCAATACTAAGCTGTAATTAAAGGCCGAGCAATTGCATAGGCAATCCCGTGAACACAGTTCATTCCCCTCAAAGGGACGATTTGAGACAATATGTCGGACAATACAAGCGGTGATTCTGGCTACTTGTTTCAATTCACTATCTGTCTGATATGGTGATATCAGATGGGTTCTAAGGAGCTTTTCTATATTGCAAATGAAAACATGGTCTATCCGTGGGAGCTGTAATATATGCTTAAAAGTAATTTCTCTTTTAGCCTTCGTATTCTTGCGATCGATTACTTTGTTGAGTGCTTTTTAAAATACCCCAACACACGCCAGGTCAATATTTTCCAAAAGCGAAACAACCAAATAAATTTTAACGGACGAGGCTCATGCAAGAGTGCTCACTACCAAAGGAGAGCAAGATATACTTTTCGTTATTTTTTTTTTATAAGAATTTATATGTCGCTATATATGTTTCGATCAGCCAGTTACAAGTAACTAGAAACCTATTCTGGCCGATGCTGCCTATACAAAGTATATATATATATATATATATATATATATATATATATATATATATATATATATATAGTCATCCACATACAGTACTGTTTCGCTGTTTCACAGCTCATCAGTGCGGCTAGACAGGCAACTACCTCAAGCTAGGATTGAAACCTGACCGTTTATACGGCAGTCAAGGCTTCTAACCATTACGCTATTGGCGGCTGCTTAAACGAGTAGTGAGTTTTAACGATGTATATATATATATATATATATATATATATATATATATATATATATATATATATATATATATATATGTATATATATATATATATATATGTATATATATATATATATATATATGTATATATATATATATGTATATATATATATATATGTATATATATATATATATATATGTATATATATATATATATATATATATATATATATATATATATATATATATATATATATATATATATATGTATATATATATATATATATATATGTATATATATATATATATATATATATATGTATATATATATATATATATATGTATATATATATATATATATATATATATATGTATATATATATATATATATATATATGTATATATATATATATATATATATATATATATATATATATAGTGGTACGGTTGTGCGTAAAGAGTTGTATTGGGATTGTAAATTAGGCAGGAGAGAACACCGGCTTTGAACTTAATTATTAAGGAAAATATTTAAAAAGATTAAAACAGCCTTATATTTATATATCTACTAGCGAGGGGTACCCGGCGTTGCCCGGGTGTTTTTCGGTGTGTGTGGTCGGGTGGGGGTGAGGGGTGTTAATTAAAACCTAAGAATAAGCGAAGTAAAAAAAAAAAACAGAAAAACGAACGTTAAAAAACCCTGCTTATCGGGAGGGGGGGGGGAGGTACCCGGCGTTGCCAGAGTGGTTGTAGGTGTGTGTGACTGTTAATGAAAACCTAAGAATAAGCGAAGTAAAAAAAGAAAACAGAAAAACGTACCCGGTTGGGTAATCAAAATATCGAAAAAAAAAAAACACAAAAATTATATCTTAATTTAATTATTATTATTATTATTATTATTATTATTATTATTATTATTATTATTATTATTATTATTATTATTATTATTATTGTTTCAATAAACAGTTAATTTATAAAACTAAAGGTTCAGCTATTTCTTTGGGTGTCTTTCGTTTTTGTCATATTTGTATATAACATATATATATATATGTATATATATAATATAAGTATATAATATGTATATATATAATATATATATATGTAATACATATAAGATATAAATAATATATATATATATAATATATATAATATACAATATTTATTATGACACTATATATACATATTTCAAGGTCGTACCATTGGTTTCGATACACCGAAAACAGTAATAATATACTGTGGAAAATCGGTATAATCTCTTCGGCGACAAAGAAAAATCTGAAACTAATGCAAAATGAACGAACATAGAAGAAACGCTCTTCTATGTTCGTTCATTTTGCATTAGTTTCAGATTTTTCTTTGTCGCCGAAGAGATTATACCGATTTTCCACAGTATATTATTACAGTTTTCGGTGTATCGAAATCAATGGTACGACCTTGAAATATGTATATATAGTGTCATAATAAATATTGTATCTTCAGCTCTCACATCTACGATCGAGCACTTTATTGGATTTTTTTCATCACCCCTGGACACGCTAATATATATAATATGTATATATATATTATATGTATATATAATATCTATGTAATATATATATTATATATATATCAAATATATATGAGATATATGATATATAATATATATACAACTAGCAAAAGTACCCGTCGTCGACTGGGTTCAAAAACAGCCTACAGAAAATATACTCTGCTTTATGAAAGTATGATAGGTTATGAAAAGGAAGGGTTGTAAACAGATAGCTTCGAATTTGGGGGTATCAAAACCAAAGCAAAATATGATGAAAGTAAAAATAAAATAGATAAACCCCATAATTTATTATATCATACCTATTAACACAGAAACACTTATCACAATATTCTGTGGATCTATATTAAAAAACCTTGTTAAACTTTCTGACATATTTCCATTCTATGGAGGTCAGGTGCGGACGAACACCCCATAATTTTATTATACCATATTTCTTCAAACTGAAACATAATAAGCAGATAGATATGAAAAGTGTTTATTAAAGTTTGTGCCTATTTCTATTTAATGGAGGCCAGGCGCGAACGCAGACCCAACAATTTTATTATACCATCCCTATTTAAGTTGAAACATTCTTATCAAAGTATTATTATGTACATCTATATCAAAAACACTTGTAAACGTTTTTAAAATTTTTTTCAATTTCTTATTTCCATTCTTTGTGGACCAGGCGCGTACGCAGACCTCACAATTTTAATGAATCATCATTATGCCAGATCAAACATACCCATTCATGTGTCTCGACACATCTTCTATCATTATATGTGATCAGTTTCCTATAATAGTCAACCATATAGGAGCCCATTCGTGACCAGGCAGACATAGGCTTTCAGCTTTATATTATAGATATATGATATATATATATATATATATATATATAATATATATATATATATATATATATATATATATATATATACAACATATATACTATATATACAATTTATATATGATATATATAATATATATATTATATATACAATATATATATTATATATACAATATATATATATATTTGATATATATATAATATATATAATATATACAATATATATATATTACATGTACAATATATATATATAATATATACAATATATATGATATATATATAATATCATATATATTATATGTACAATATATATTATATATAACATATATAATATATATATACAATATATATAATATATATAATATATTATATATAATATAATATATATATATAATAAATATAATATATATAATATAATAAATATATAATATAATGTATATAATATATTATAATATAATATATATAATATAATAAATATATAATATAATGTATATAATATATTATAATATAATATATATAATATAATATATATAATATAATATATAATATAATATATATAATATATAAATATAATATAATATATATAATATATATAATATATATAATACATATAATATAATATAATATATATAATATATATAATATATTATACATATATATATATATGTATATATATATACTTGTTTATTGTTATATAAACATGCTCACATCCCGCTGCTACAAATAGCCACTTGTTTCAATCAAACAACAGATATCATCAGGCAGCGACTTGACTATTCAAAAGTTCAATGAATAAGATTATATATATATATAGTTATAGTATGTCAACAGAGAGGCGTATATCTGGCGAATAGAAGCATGTGGTCAGGTTTCTTGCGATAAGGAAGAAAGCAGTCTTGATGGACACTTTCTAGTTGTGAGAGACACAGTTATTTTTCAAATGAACTCAGCTCAACATGCGATAAGGCTGACCTCATCGCTTCTTCTCTCTGTCTTCGACGCACAAGAACAATAGATCCAAAGATCAAAATATCTGACAATTATGGCTTTAAACATAAGCTAGATACCACTATAACAGTTTAATGCAAGGAAATACGTTTAAAGACATTTGGTGCGCCCACACGTTTCTACAAGAGACTATGTCCGTCGGTCGCTTTTTCCAGCCTGTTTTTTTTTTTATATATAAATTTCCAATTTAATCTTTATTTTGATACGTCTTGTTGCTATCCGTCTTACCTTTCATCTGAATCATTCCAAGTAAATTTGATAACTAGCTATGCACAAGCAAGGAGATTTATTTCTCTCTCTCTCTGTCTGTGTCTCTCTCTGTCTGTCTGTCTCTCTCTCTCTCTCATACAGCGAAATGTGACACAAGAGGCGGAAAGTGGGATTGGAGAGCACAACACTCCACCCACCCCACCCCGAGGAGAAACACTCTAGCCTGCAAAAAATGCGTGAGCAATCCTCTCGGTATTCCCGGTAGAGGCGCTTCAAGCGATAACCAATAAAGTAACCCCCTTTTCAAAGAGAGAAGGGAAAGCCAGGGAGGGAGTGGGCATATGAAGAACTGCACATGATCTTGTCAACGTGCAGAAAGGTATTTCAAAAATGGCCTAGCCTTGGTTCGTTTTAGGACAGCCCGCGGCAGCACCAATACACGAATTCCTGAACAAAGCCTTTTTTCCTAGAACTGCCAGCCTGTGGAACTTAATGCCGCGGACTGCTTTCATGCTGACTACAGCGTAGTTGTTTTCAAGTCTAATGTAAACAAATTTTTGTGGAGCCGTCCTCTTCCATAAATAATAAACTTCTCCCAAATTCCTATCACTCTCCATCATCGTGGTGTTGTCTTGAGGACCACCACTTACTCTTACTCCATGCGGCATTCGGGCCTTGAGAAGTGGTAACCCACGTAATTGACAACTAGCTATGCACAACCGAGGCGATTTACATAAAAGACACACTTCATTTATATATATATATATATATATATATATATATATATATATATATATATATATATATATAACTGCACACCTGTGAAACGCTATTCCGATTGCCTGCTTTCCAGCTGGATACAATTTGATTGTCTTCAAGTCCAACTTAAACAAGTTTTTGATGAACCGTCCCCCTAAGTAATCCAATTTACAAAATTTCCACTACTTATGTTTACAACGCTATAATCACATTGACTAATGTATACCCAGTAACTCTTATCCTCGAGGAGCCCCCGGGCCTTGATAAGTGGTGATTCCAGTGTAATATATATATATATATATATATATATATATATATATATGTGTGTGTAATTTGTAGTAATTGCACCAACTAAAAAATAGTGCTCTTTATACGCCAAAAGAGCACTTTTAGCTAGTTGGTGCAATTACACCGACCTTACTTGAAATTTTAGATGTATGTTCCTATATATATATATATATATATATATATATATATATATATATATATATATATATATATACGTTTTATTTTTTTATTACCGTTTTTTTTGTTTAGTTACAATATTGTTTCAGCTACCACTCCTACTATATATGTATATATATGTATACATACATATATATATATATATATATATATACTAGCAGATGTATCCGGCGTTGCCCGGTATTAAACGTAACGTTAAATATCTTTAAAAAGAAAAGAAAGAAACTGAGACACATGCATGCGAGTGTAATTTTTGTTTTCCAAACAGTTCACTTTTTGTAAGTGAAAAAAAAAAATAAAATAATAATACTCGAGCTGAGATCAAAACCCAAACCTAAAGATAGTGAGTCAAGTACGATAATCATTAGGCCAGCTCAGCACGTTCTTTAAAAAGGTTTCTAAGACTCACTTATTCTTAACGTAACGAAGCTGTCATGTGAACGATTCGCGCATGCGCAGTTGTAAAACAGTTGACAAACAGATTAAAATCTGATGAACCCCCAAGTACCAACTTTTAAATTTTGACCTCTAAGCAGACCTTTTTTTCGAAGAAAAAACAAATCAAAATGTTTTCCACGTGTCTGAATACCCTATATATCAACTTTCATGTCTGTAGATCAAAAATTCGTTGAGTATATAGGTTGAGAGTTGTCCTCACATATACACATTCCCACTATATATATATATATATATATATATATATATATATATATATATATATATATATATATATATATATATAGTAATTTATAAAATATATATGGCGATTAAGCTACACTGAATATTCTGCGTTTCATCCAACTATAGGATTCGTCAGGCTTATTCCAAGTTAAAAAACTTAAATGTAAAAACCATTGAATTTCAATGAGGTTGTTGATAGTGCTCAATTTAAAAAAGAGCACGATATTATTTTATTCAATTTATGGTTATTTTGTTGATCTAAATTGAATTATGTAGAATGTCTAGTACCAAATTTTTATAAGTGCAAATGTTGAGCATGGCAAATAAGAAAACACAAAACTAACCTTTAGAGAAAACGATAAGTTATGAAGTACATCACAGAAAACGCGTAGAAATAAACCAGAACGCATGCGCGAAAGCAGAAATCAAAATAACATTTTTGATATAATGAATGCAATGTATATGCAACAGATAATATAGAGAAAAATTATATATAGAAGTATATCTATATATTTATAAAAGTGGAATTGTCTGTGTGTATATTTCCCTGTACAATAACTCTGTCAATTTTCGGTCTACAGATTTGAGATTTGACGTACAGAGTATTAAGATTTGGAAAAATCTTTTTAATCGGTTTTCCGCCAAAAATTTGGCTGCCAAGAGGTCAAAGTTCAACAATTTGATATTTGAAAACTCTACAAAACTCCTCCGTCAATTTTTGGTTTAAATACTTGAGATTTTAGATGCATGTTCCTTGGACAAGGATCAAACTTTTTAATTCAATTTGACCCCAAAACAATAAATGTTAAGTAGTCAAAATTGGGTCAAGTTTTTTAAATTCACCACTCAGCCAATTTTTGGTCTAAACATTTGAAATTTTACATAAAGTGCATTAAGACACAGGGCAAGATTTTACTCGGTTTGGGGCCGAAAATTTAGCTACTAACGGGTTCAAAAGATTTAACCTTTGCAGTCTCTAGAAAACTATTCAGCAAATTTTTGGTCTGAACATTTGAAATTTTACATAAAGGGTATTCATGCATATAGCAAGCTTTTTAATCAGTTTTTGGGAGAGAATTTGACTACCAAGAGGTCAAAGTTGAAAGAGTTTGCCTTTACAAACTCTACCAAACTTCTCCGCCAATTTTGAGTCGAAGCCCTTGAAATTTTAGATGTAGGTTACCTGGACATGAGTCAAACTTTTTAATATACATATGCACATAAAGTTATGAACAGTACACAGTGCTCGATCAAAGCTGGGTTGAGCTGCAAGTATTATATATAGAAGCAACAGAAGTAAATAAGCACTCTACAAAATATAATTAATGCGTGGTTAAACTTCAATATTTTATACGAATTGACGTTTTTATGCTTGGCCGCTCTTTATCAACATTCAAACGTCCTCTGAAGAAACAAAAAAAAAAAATAATTACAATTGTCAGAGTTTCAAAAGGATCGTATTTTTGGACAATCGAAATATGGATTTAGACAGCGTCAATCACTGTAAATCTCGGGATTCCACTCTCCCCTCGTAATCGAATGATTGTCTAATTCCTTACAAGGATCTATTGCGAAACAGATAAAGTACTTGGTAAAAAAACAGTTCTAAATTGGCGATCGAAGGTTCAATTTTAAGTGTGGGCGATACTCAGAATACAATTGCAAATTACTAAGGGTTAGGGTTAGGATTAGGGTTAGGTTTAGGACGTATACGCGGTCTTGATAGACGGGATCATGCTACCCTCGTGAATTAAATAACCGATTCTGTTCGAAAATCCATACAGATTCCCGAGTTCAGATATATTCATCAAGTTCGACAAGATATACACGAAGGTCAAAGATTACATCGGACGAAACGTGGAAACCTCACTTAAAACGAGAACAAGGGTCCGAAAAATTTAAACAATATGAATTAGTAATGTTCTCAAATCAATAATATGCTAAGACAATATCATGTTCGTACGTTATCACTCTGCACCCTTATTTTGCAAAAATTTTGTCATCCAATCAACGGAGACGCAATCGAAAAATAAATATATTTTTTTTAAATTTCGATCCATCTGGATATTGTGTCGAACGCGAAACTCGAGGTAAAATAAGCTTCTTTTGTAGCATTACCCATGTTTACACACGGGACCCACACGTTGTATGCATTCTACGTCGCAAGGAAATAGGACAAATAATAACTTGACTCCTTTTTTTGTAGCAATAACATTAATTTCCGGGTAATGGTGCCCTTTCTCTCTGATCTTTGTTGTCTTAAACATCGTTTCAAACATGCTCTCGAAAATGCTCTCGAATGCGCTCTCAAACATGCTGACTGTGCTGAACGTGACCGTCGATCTGTACGCTCTTTTTATAGTCTTTATGGATTTGTATTACTATACACATAGATTCGAAAAAGTTGTCAAAGAAAAAATATATAACAAATAAATGTTGTCAAAGGCAGGATAAGTTACTTTTCTACCTAACTAAATAATTTTTTAATGCTTTTATTTAATGTAAAATGTTTACTTCGCTCGAAAAACATACAGTTTACCGATGTATTGTAAAAATTTAAAATGGCGCCGGACTCTCTGTAGAAGACGGTAAGTTCGAGAAAATGAATTAAAAATAAAAAACCATACAATATCTTGTTTGAAACCGACTCAATATATATTACCATGACATAGGCTGACATATTCGGTGACTTTTTAACAGTATTTTGAATGTTTTTTTTTTTAATTTTTAACTCATTAACAGATACTGAACATTTTACGTAAACATATACATATGATTAAATTAAACCTACCTCCTTTACATTATTAAAGAGTCATTCATATTTTTCTGCAATATTATCACCCATGCTGACTCGAAAGCAAGCAACAGAAAGGGACCGTTTCCCAGCTTGATAATGCTCGTACTCACAAAACACTACCGACCAAAGATCTAGGAGAATTTGGTTAGAAAAAATTTTGATCTCTCTTGCATATTCTTTGACATGGCTCTCTCAGATTAGAACGTATTTTGATGATTGATAAAGCACTTATTTGACATGAGAGAAGAGTGAACAAGAATAAGGTTCATATTCAACATCAAAAGCTAAAGACGTTTACAAGCGAGGGTTTCATAGGTTCGTTGACCGATAAAATCAACTTATAGAGAGCAAAGGTCATTATTATTATGAATAAACATTTTCGGAAACACACAGTTTCTTTTTTCCAAGATGAAATTCTCAATCCGCAAAAACATTTGCACCGACCTATACGATATATATATATATATATATATATATATATATCAAGCCCCCCCCCGTCTTTGGGTAGAGCACTGTTGTTAAATAATCTCACCCGCTACTTAATTGGCTGAAAATGCGAAACTCGTTGTTTGTTTGTTTACGAACAGGCGATTTGAGCACTATAAAAGTGGTGGCGGGTGTCTATTTAAGTAGACATTCCGACGAGTTATTTACGGGCGTCGATTCCATGGTCCAGTGGGAGAACTGCCGACTGTCAACACGACGGTTCTAGGTTCAATCCTTGGCTTGGGAGAGATGCTAGTCTAGCGGCACTGATGAATTGTGATACAACGAAACAGGACTGTATGTCGAAGACTACAAATATACATATATATATATATATTTATAGTAAGTTATGATAATATATATGGCAATTAAGCTACACAGAATATTCCGCTTTTCATTCTAGTTAGAATTCGTCAGGTTATATGAAAAGCTGTTAATAGATACACGTATATATAAACGCGCCATATATATTTTCATGACTTACTACCTAGTTCTACATATGTATTGGGCACTGTTGACATAAATACTGAAATATACGCATAAAATTATATCTTCGTATATTAATTTATTTGATTAAATGAAGTAATAATATATATACATATATACATACATATATGAATACACACATATATATGCAAACAGACATATACATAAATAGGCATATATATCTATACATATACACACACATATATATATACATACATATAAATACATATATATCTACATACACACATATATATACCTACATACATATATATATACATACATATATACACACAAATATGCGTACATACTTATACATACATATATACAGACATATATATATACATACATATATATATACAGACATATATATACATATATATATACACAGACATATATATACATATATATATACATATATATACACACATATATAAATACGTATATACATACATATATAACTACATACATAAAATTTCATACATACATTAAAATTCATACATACATATATATATATGCATATATATACATATATAAATATACATACATATGCATATATATACATATATAAATATACATACATATACATATATATACATACATATATATGCATACATATGCATACATATATATATACATACATATACATATATACATATATACATAAACATACATATATACATAAACATACATATATACATAAACATACATATACCTACCTATACATACACATATACATATACATACACATATACATACATATATATACATATACATACACATATACATACATATATATACATACACACATACATATATACATACATATACATATACATATATATACATGTATATACATACATGCATACACACATATACATACATATACATATAGACATACACATACATATATATACATATAAATACATATATACATATACATACATACATATATATACATACAGATATATATACATACAGATATATATACATACAGATATATATACATACAGATATATATATATATACATACATATATATATATACATACAGATATATATACATACAGATATATATACATGATGATGAGGATTGCAACGTCTTGTCAGACGAGTGCCATTCCCTCAGACATTTAAAATCCATGAGCCCAAATGCCTGAGGGAGTATCTATACAAAGATGATGTTACAGAGTCTTAGCTTTGTACGACAGCTAAGTCTCTCTCTCAGTTCAACATGTTAAGATCCAGCAACAAGCAAGAGCAAGATAGCCAGCAACAAATTAAACTGCAGACCAGCTTAATTCGGGTACTGGTCTCCCGCTTTATGGTTTTTTAAATCAGAGATTTGCTTCTCCTAGAAACCTTATACATACATATATACATACATCTACAGAAATATATATATATATATATATATATATATATATACACATATATATAGATATATACATGGATATATACATACATACCTATATATATATACATATACATGCATATGCATACATACATATACATACACACACATATATATATATATATTAGAAGGTAAACAGTCACGTTTTGTAATGTAACTGTTTACTTCCTAACAAAAAAAAATGTTGCTCTTTTCATCGAGCACTATCTAACAACCTTGCTGAGTTCAAGGCGTTCAAGGCGTACAGAATTTAAGTACTGCAATCATGAGGGCAAGACGTATTAAAGGTCGGTATTCGTATGAATAAAAATTTGCACAAACATTTGTTTCATTTTCAAAATCAACTTTCAAACTGGCAAAGCCTTTTGCTCCGACCTAATACAACATGTGGAGGACATAACTGCTTAATTTCAACATTGGTAAATATATAAATACATACATTTCTTGAAGGTAGATAAGAACGTCAAGATGTCCGAAAATGAGTGACCCATGCCCGTCAATAACATATTTTTTACGAGTAATATGATAAAGAAATTCGTCAGATTCCATATGATGATGAAATAAGAGGAGAGATGGAAGGGAAGAGCGGAGGTTAACGAGAAAAACGAATGTATTGTGTCGAAGACAGGAAGCGGAAGTGAAGTTGTCGATGAAGGAATTAGCGTTTTTTTTTTTTTTTTTTTTTTTTTGTTGCTCGTGCCGATTCCACTTGAAACATGTTTAACAAAAGAGGTCTGTTGAACAAAAATATTTCTGTTTTCTTTGGTGGTGCCAATATCCAAAGAGATGGTCGAGCCAGAATATGGTGGTTGGTGCGTGAAGGAGGTGCGGAGCTATATGCAAGCAGATGGACAGGAAGACGATCTGATTTGAGGATTGAGTAAAGAATGTGTGTATGTGTGTGTGTGTGAGAGAGAGATATGTATATATATATATATATGTGTGTGTGTGTGTGTAAAAGTAGTGGACAAATGTTTGTTTAAATAGACATTTGGCGAGATAATTTACGAGGCGCTACTCCCGTGGGTCGATCGGTAGAATTGCTGACTGTTAACGCGATGGGTCTAGGTTCAATCCTCGGCTTGGGAGAGGTGCTAGTCTAGCGGCACTGATGAGTTGTGATACAACGAAACAGGACTGTATGTCGATGACTATATATATATATATATATATATACACATATAAATATATATAGGCACGTTTAATTAAATACGAGAGAGTTTCCTTCCTTCTTTATTTTTCTGTTCATTTTCTCAATTTATCGAGCATTTTTCTCGTTTCAGTTGGTAAGTTGTGTATTAGGTTGCCCTAACAGACGACTTAAATCAAAATAACTAAATAAAATTCAACCACTAAATAAGAACCAAAATAAAATTAATTACATATAAAAAGACAGCAGAAAAAACTCTCTTTAATAACAACAAATTGTCCCTGAAGACTATCAAGGACCGAAAGCGCTCAAATAAAATGGCTGACAAAATATCACTCGGCAACCTCAAACGTGCATTGATAACGATTTGCTGTCAAAATACACATATTGTTCTTCCTGTCGGCCTTCTCGCTCTTTCTCTTTAGCTTACTTTCTCTTTAATATACTCTATGTTATGTTCTTGTGCTTCTGTCCGTATATAACTCTTTGCCTTTTTCACCCTCCATTCACTATATAGACACACACGCACGCACACACACACACACACACACGTGTATGTGAGGTCTGCACTAACCCTATTCAGGGTTTAACCGGCTTCCTCCGAAGGAGGAAGTTTCATGGGAGTATGAAATTCACAAGCGGTCCCCAGTCGCATGTATACCCCCGTTAGGAGAGATGACGACGTTAGGTTTTTGCAGGGAGGTATCGACGTCCTCCTACATAAAGCACCTGGAATTCCCAAATTGGTCACCCATTTTAGTAATGACCAGGCTCAACGTTGCTTAACTTCGGTGATCTGACGGGAACCGGTGTGTCAACGTGATTATGCTATATATATATATATATATATATATATATATATATATATATATATATATATATATATATATATATATATATATATATATATAGAGAGAGAGAGAGAGAGAGAGAGAGAGAGAGAGGGAGGGAGGGGAGATAAGGGTGATAGGAAGAATAAAAAAAAACAAAGAGCGAAGTAAGAGAGACAGAAGTAATACAAGATGGAAAAGTGAATATTGTATTATTAGAGAGAGAGAGAGAGACAGAGAGAGAGAGAGAGAGAGAGGGAGGGAGAGACAGACAGACAGACAGACAGACAGAGAGCCAGAGAGTGTGTGTGTGAGATAGATAGATAGATAGATAGATAGAGAGAGAGAGAGAGAGAGAGAGAGAGAGTGGAAGCGTGAGTGAAAGGGAGAGACAGGGAGTGTCTATTGCGAGTGGTTGGTGAAAAAGGGCAGAAAGTTATATACAGACACAGGCAAAGAACATAATGTATAGAAGATTGAAGAGCGAGTAAAAGGAATAGAAAGAGAGAGACAAAGAGTGGGGGGGGGGAGGAAGAGGCGATAGGAAGAATAAGAAAAGAAAAATAAATCGCGAAATAAGAGAGACAGAAAACGTGATACAAGAGGGGAAAAAGGTATTTTGTTTATACAGAGAAAGAGAGAGAGAGAGAGAGAGAGGAAGAGAGAGAGGGAGAAGAAGAGAGAGCGAAAGAGACACAGGATGGGTGAGTTGTCTTATGGTGAGTTAAAGACAAAGAAGGCAGGGAGCTATATAAATGGAGTATATATTATGTGATTGTGGATTATACTTAGAAACTAAGTGAGAGAAAGAGAACAAAAGAGAGCGAGAAAGAGAGCGAGAGAGGGAGAGAGAGAGAGAGAGAGAGAGAGAGAGAGAGAGAGAGAGGGGGGGTTAGGGTTAGAGAAAGTGTAAGAAAAAGACAAAGGCGACGTAAAGGTTGGTTGTTTTTTTTTTACGGCATATCAGCCCTTTTCAGGTTGTTTAATACCGAATTATTTTGAAGAAACGTTTTTTTAATAGAATATATATATATTTTTTGTTTTTTTAAGTCAGTTTCTATTTAACCCATAGTTGGAACCCTAACAGGCACTACCACTCCGGGCCAGAGTAGACCTGGGAGCAATGGCAATTAAAGGGTGGCTCTACACTCTCCAAAGTCCGCAAGCTGGGGCCTCGCCATCGGATATAGTTTATGGTCATATCCAGGATCGCGACGTAAAAGAGACAGAAAAAGTAACCTGAGGATAGGGAAGAAGGGGTATTTCATTAATTCAGAGAGAGAGAGAGAGAGAGAGAGAAGGAGAGAGGCAGACAGAGAGGAGAGAAAAGGAGGAAAAGAGGGAATAGAGAAAGAGAGCGTAAAAAGGTAAAGAACGTAAGAGAGACACACATGAAATAAGATGGAAATTGATAGACTAGAAAATAGAAAAGGAAGCAGAAAGAAAGAAAAGGGAAAGATGATAATAAAATGATAAAGTATAACGACAGAAATGGAGAGAGAGAGAGAGAGAGAGATTGAGAGAGGGATAAAAGAAAGAAAATAAAGGAAGCAAAATAGAGAAAAGAAATGATGAAAAGAGAAAGAATTCAAAAGACAGATGAAAAGGACAACAAAGAGAACGAAGGAAGATAAAAAAGAAAAAAAAGAAAAGTTAAAAAATAAACAAAGAAAGGAAAAGGATAAAGAAAGAAAGGAAACAACAAAGAAAGAAAAGCAAAGAAAGAAAATAGAGAAAAAAGAAAGAAAGATAGAAAGAAAGAAAGAAGCAAAGAAAGAAAAGGAAGGAAAACAAAGACATAAAGAATGAAATATGAAGAGAAACAAAGAAACAAAAGAAAAAAGAAAAATAGATTCGATAAAAATATAATAAAATGGCATAGAAATTTTGATTTCTTTTTGGTTTTCTAACGCACAAAAAAAAGTTTCATAAAATCTAAATAAAATCGAAAGATGAATAGTAATTTTTGGCGGCAAACAATCTAATCATTTCTATTAAAAAAGCAAAAATACAAAAAAAAAAAAAAAAAAAACGAACGCGATTTTTATTTTTTTTCACATTTCCTCGAAGCCAAAACGATTAAAGAAAAACAAACATTTTTTTTTAAATATACAAAATTTTTATGACCGCTGACTGATTTCACCAAATGAAAGTTTCAATAAGAACCAATATTCTTGCGATGCGCCCATTCAATATACTCAATAAACTCGTTTAGTGATGGCACTGCTATTCCAGAATCAAGCGCGACAGACCAACGCAGATGCTATTTCAAACATGCGTGACAAATCAACACAAACGCTATCTTAATTATGCGTGACAAGCCAACGCAAATGCTATTTTCGAATATGCGTGACAGACCAACGTATATGCTATTTTAAATATGTGTGACGGATCAATGCAAATGTTATTTCAAAGATGTGTAAAAAAACAAACAAAAAAAACAAAAACAACGCAAGTGCTATTTTTGAATATGCGTGACAGACAAACGCATATGCTATTTTAAAAATGCGCGACAAATCAACACCTATTTTATCGCAAGGATGCGTGATAATGTAACGCAAGTGCTATTTTCGAACATTTGTGACAGACCAATACGAATGTTTTTATTATAAATATATATGAGACTAACTAAAATACTAATTTAAAGTTAAGTATTACAGACGTGTTAACAAGAGTACCACCTTAAGCTTAATAATTCAATAAAAGTTGCATCCTGTCATGTTGTTTATTTCTCTCATACTATGAGAAAATGTGACACAAGGTCCGCAAAGTGTGATGCAAAAAAACAAAAGAAAAAACAAAAAAAAACAAACAAAAAAAAAAAACAGCGCTCTAGAGAAAGACCATACTGACTGAACAAAAAAAATGCCTCGAAAACTTCGTTGATATTTTCTGGTAGGGGCGTCTCCGGCCATTAAAAAGAACAATTCCTCCTTAATTTGTAAGAAGGCTAAGCCTGGAAGGATAGGCCTTCTAGAACTGCACAGTACATTCTTCTAGAACTGCACAGTACATAGTACATACGCATCAACAGGGCAGCAGGTGTGTGTAGGGTCGTTCAAAAAATGATGCATCTTATTTTTTTTTTAACTTAAAAATGGTTGAAGACTTTTACAACCTGTTACGGCTCGCAAGTAGCCACAAAGAGGAACAAAAAAAAAATGGAGAACAGTTTAAACATGTCTTAGATGAAAAACGGAAAGTTTACAAACGAACAGTGTAGGTAATTCACCGAGTATGCAAGAGTCTCTCTGGAATTAGATCCCGCCTGGGACCGTCATGCGTAAAGTTTATATGGACGATGGATTAGTCCATTTAGAGGGCGGTTCCCCCACAACCTAACCAGAGCATCGTTCATTGCTGGCAAAAGGGCACTGAGAATGGTGGTGACTATGTAGAAAAATAAATTCTAGAGGACAGCATGTCGTTCGTTTAAATGGTACCACTCTAATCTACGTAGCTCTTCAACGTTTTAGTTTTGTAAAAAATAGGAGGCCTTATTTTTGGAACGACCCCCGTGAAAATGTTTCTGCTGTTCTGTTATTCAAAGAAATAATTACTTTGTTAAAAAATAACACTTTAAAAATGAAAAATAAGGATGGCAAATTACTTTGTTGAGTAGTGTCTAATGCCCCGACGCAACCATCTACCTGCAAAAAGAGCCAAATACGTCTTACAACAGAGTACTACTACAACATATGGGGAGGAGCCGCTCGAAGCACCCTGTCCAGTCTTGGCAGGGTTCAAAATCGGTTTCGAAATCTGATAAATTATGCCCTTTTCGCCTTCCTGTAACCCTTTTTCCGCAGAAGAGACGTCCCGGGCTTGGCTTTGCTTTGCTCCATCGTTATTTTTATAGCAAATGCTAGTCTGAGCTTTAATCTATGTCCTCTCCCCTTGTCAAACTTTTACAAAAAAGGGCTCGTCTAGTTACAACCATTATCGTCAATTCCCCCTCTCTATCTGTGCCTAAATCTAAACTTAAGTTCTATTGAACTTCTTTCCTAGAACTTCAATGCCTCCGTTCAGTCTCGAAAGACAAAGGATACCCCCTGTAGGGGAAGCTGCGCGGGTAATTGTGAGGCAAGGGTTGTGCAATCACTTACCCTCCTCTTCTGAATCGGCACTGTTTGATTCCAGTGGCAAGAAATCCAGGACGACTGGAAACAATGCCGAGATAAGCGGAGAGTACATACAGCGCCTGAAATTCCCAAATGGTCACCCATTTAGTACTGACCAGGTTCAACGTTGCTTAACTTCGCTGATCCAGCGGGAACCGGTGTGTCAACATGATTAACTTTCCTAGAACTTCTCGCTTGTGGATTCTGCCCCGCTAGCCTGTTTTTCAGCTGACTACAACACGATTGTCTTCAAGTCTGATGTAAACAAATTTTTGTTGAGCTGTTCCCTTGAATAGTCAAATTCTACCAAGCTTCAATCACTGTACACTCATTAGCCTTTATCTCGGGCTTTGATAACTGGTGATTCCTTGTAAAAAAAAAAAAAAGATAAAAGATACGCATATATTCTCAGTCGAAAATTTATTAAAATTTATACAAATTTATTAAAATTAATTAAAATTTATTAAAATTTATACAAATTTATACAAATTTATTAAAATTAACTCGTGTTTTATTTATTTTTGTCTAACAATTAATTTCCTTTTTTTTTAATTGAAATTCTTTTTCTCTTCGTTTTTGTAAATTGTTTGCATCTTATGAGATTTTGGCGCTGCTTTGTTCAAACTTTATTTACAAATGGACGAAAATTACTGGACGAGTTGCTGAGTTTAATTAATAATTGACTGCTGGGCGTCTTTCATACTGACGCTCATTATTGCCGCCGCCTTCAATTGTTAGCCAAGTTTCCTTGCTCCTTCGAGGAAGAACATTGAGATGAATTATTAATTTTAGACAAAACGGCAGCTGATTAGACGAGTGTACAAGTTAATCGCTTTTTTTTGGTCTTAAAATAGCATAACTAACACCGTCGTTTGAATAGAAAAAATAAACACCTAAGGGTTAGAGGTGACCCTAGAACGGATGTCGACGAAACCATGAGACTTCCGGACGAGAGTTTTAAATCTTTTTTTCTAGCAAAATTTTATACAAAAAAAAACCCGTCTCCAGTGAGCATTTTAAATCATTGTAATTTATTTTATGCATATTGTTATTATTTAAACATATCACCATGATTAATTTATAACTTTTTATTTCAGATTATTAAAGCATCATTCATATTCTCACCTATGCTGACCCCCAGAACGACCTCCTTTAGAAAACAAAAAGGGAGTCATCTTCCATCATGATACTGCTTGTCCTCACACAGCATTACTAACCAAATACCCCCCCCCAGGAGAATTTAGTTGGGAAATCTTGCCTCACTTCGCATATTCTCCTGACCTAGCTCCCTCGGATTATAACTTACATCAAAGATTACAAAACCATTTAGATGGCTTTAGGTCAGCATCACGAGAGAATATCGAACACGAGTTAGATTTATATTTCACATTAAAAACTAAAGAACTTTTTACAAACGAGACATTTACAGGCTCGTTGACAGATGGAATCAATTTATGGAGAGCAAAGTTCGCTATTGTTATTATCATGCATTGCTGATCGTGCGGCAGAAATACACAACTAGTTATTTCACGGCAACAAAATTTATTGAAAACGGAATAAAGAGATTGCCACGTATGCATAACCTGTACATAATGATGAGAGTCGAATTCTTCCCGGTATTTACAGTGGATGCAAGAGTTCTTTGTTATCCGTAAGGCGGACACCACAACAGTAATGAATAAATATACTCACAAACACAATTTTTCATTTTAAAGATGAAACTTTACACCAGCGAAAACTTTTGCATCGACCTAATACTTTCTCGAAAAAAATAATATAGTCGAACAAAAAGAGAAAGAAACGTTCGAGGGAAATACAAATTTTCTCACACACCATTTTGTTTTTTTTTTTGATGAAAGAAGTGGAATTCCTATGAGGATAAGTTGCCGTTTTAGGCCAACATTTGTGTTTCGCATCGGAACGAGTTCACAAACTAATTCTTAAAATATATTCTTCTCCCTTGGTTGCATATCCGACGAGTGCTTATGTATAGTTGTGCTTTGAAGTTAATCAGTTAAACTTGATAACGGACTGAA
>NC_136506.1:77952801-77960301 GCF_053919585.1 Euprymna scolopes | reverse complement strand
AATTTCTATTACTTCCGATGAGTTAAGGACAGAATAGATTCATTGATTGATATAATAATTAAATGAATGATTTTATTCTACGAAACAGATACGAAACAGATGTCAACGGAATTAAAGGAATAAATTGTAAGATGGTCAGCATCATGAAATTTGGAATATAGACGTTTGTCATGCGTTATATATATATATATATATGATTATAGAAACAGTGTATTCTAGAAGAAAACGTGGAATATTATATATATATATATATATATATATATATATATATAGAGAGAGAGAGAGAGAGAGAGAAGGGGGGGAGGATATGCATGACCCTATATGAGAAAACGTGACATGAAAGCACTTAGTAACTCGATAATAACAGTAAGAATCTGTGAAGGCGGGATCAATATATATATATATATATATATATATATATATATATATATATATACATATGTGCGTGTGTGTGTGCGTGTGTGTGTGTGTGTGTGTGATTATAGAAACAGTGTAAGGAGTCAGTGTGAAAGTCGACTAATGTTTCTACACTCTTAATGTATCATCAGGGCTTCAAATAAACTTCGTAGTCACAAAGCAAAAAAAAAAAAAAAAAAAAAAAAAAAACATCGCAAAATTCCAACAAAGAAACAGGAAGTTAGAGACCTTCTGCTTATCTACTTTGCCAAATAAACACCACGCCCTCATTCGGTGGTCAACTGGGTTAGAAGGGTACAACCAAGTTCTCTCTCTCTCTCTCTCTCTCTCTCTCTCTCTCTCTCTCACACACACACGTATATATATATATATATATATATATATATATATATATATATATATATTAGATTTTTATATATGTCTAGGTTTCTTTCCTCTTATCTCTTGCCTATCTGCTATCCAAGGTACTTAATATTTGTTTATATCTCCTATTTTATATGCTAACTAAATAGTTCTCCAGAGGAAGGTTTTAATAGTATTATTATAATTATTATTTACTACCGGGACCTGTGGAAATTCCACAGGGAATTCATTCATGTGTAATATATTGATGTTGGCATTGTATAGATGTTCAGTGTAAATTGAGACGCTCTGGTATTATTGTATCTCTTTTGTTAAAACTGCAAAAGTATTTATCTAAGCTATCCAGGACGCCCAGCGTAGCTCAGTCGTAAAGTACGCTTAAATATGATATTCTAATGCTTGCAGAGTTTGTATATATTGTTACAGAGTTAATGTTCCATCGATTTTTATATATTATAAAGTTGCGATTTAAAAAATAAGAAAGCTATAGCCATATAACTTGGGCGCATCAGCTGTAATCGAAACCGAAACCAAAACTTAATATATATATATATATATATATATATATATATATATATATATATATATATATAGATATATTAAACGTGAGTTTTTTCAGCTATAATCAAAACCGAAACCAAAACTTATGAAGAATTCTTAATAAAATTATTTAAAAAAAAAGGGTTACTAGAGTGCCATCAGCTATAATCGGAACCGAAACAAAACTTATGAAGAATTCTTGTTAAAATTATTTATTACAAGAAATGGAAGTCCATAACAATTAAACGACAGTCACTCGGATGTAAGCGTGACACACAAAATAAATAACACATTCATTCACTTATTCATGTATATTATGTTTTAAATTCATACATTATTGAAAGAGTAACTGGATTATGTCGACATATTTTCATTGGAAATATGATATTTCCCACTTGATAGTCATACATTTTACAGCTGTCCTGGTTTTAAGTCTCTGAAACATCCTCATGGGAAACAGCTGATGTCTTTTGTTTTCAATTGAACAATTGAAGTTATTTTTTTCACTCTCATATAATTGAATTCCATTTTGAAATTGTAAATTTTCTCGTGGTAAGTCGGCTTATGCAACGTTCTAAGCCTGTGATTTGTTGAACTTAATATCCCTGGAAATTTTAACTGCATTCTTAAGTTCATTTTATTGTTATGCTAACGGCCTTGCCTGGAATTAAACAAAAGGTTAAATTTCTTAAAAAAAAAAAAATTAAATTAATTAAAAAAAGAAAAAACGAAAAGAAACTGAGAATGTCCATACGAGTATTATGTTATTTTCTAAACAGTTCACTTCTTGTAAGTAAAACAAACAAAAAAAATACTAAAACTTAAAGACAGTGAGTCAAGTACGAGAACCATTAGGCCAGCGTGCCACGATTTTAAAAATTTTTTATAACCTACTTATTCTTAACATAAGTAATCTGTCATATGAATCCTTTAAGCATGCGCATTCGTGAAACAGTTTACAAACACATAAAAGTCCGATGACGTCATCCCCACATACCGATTTTTCATATTGAGCCAACAGCAGCTTGTTTTCCAGATGGAAACGAATTAAAAAGTTTCGCACACGTCTGAATACCCTATATACCAAATTTCAAGTCAGTAGATAAAAAATGCGCTAACTATATAGGTTGAGAGTTGTCTTCACACACACATTCTCACTTTTATAGATATAGATAGATATTTTATGAAATACGTCAAGCTCTTTAAGAATCTCTCTCTCCGTGCATAAAATCGTTGAGATCTCGTGATCCGGTGTTCAGACATCCGGCTACATATCGAGCGGTGGTGAGTTCGAATCTCAATAAGCTTAGCTTTACTGACGAGAAGTGAAACTTCAAAACATGTCATATCTATAGATAACTTAATTTTATGCACGTAGAAAAAATTAACTATTTATTTAAATAATAAATTAATTACAAATAATATGCCCCATGTGGGGGCGACTAGAATATAAACAAAGGGCAGATAACCTCTCCCTTTAAAGCACTCAGGGAGTGAAAAAAAAACCACCAGATTCGCTTATAAAAATAAATAAACAAACAATATTTATATATATATATATATATATATATATATATATATATATATAAAATATATTTTAGTCATCGACATACAGACCTGTTTCGTTGTTTCACAACTCATCAGTGCCGCTAGACTAACACCTATCCCATATATATATATATATATATATATATATATATATATATATATATATATAGTAATCCACATGCAGTACTGTTTCGCAGCTCGTCAGTGCGGCTAGACAGGCAACTACCTCAAGCCAGAATTGAAACCCGACCACCTGGACTACAGTCGAGGCTCTTAATCATTACGCGAATCGGCGGCTGCCGTGTGAGTCGTGAATTAATGATGTTGCGACATCGTCCGAAATACCTAAGCTCGATTTGTTTATAACACAATAAGCGAGTGATGTGTACTTTAGCATCAATAACTGACAAGATTACAAAGAATCTAAAAATCGAATTGTATATATAGTTTTGATTTCTGAAGTATAACAAGAATGACTTGGGTTCCATCAGCAAGAATCGAATCCAAAACATTTAGCACTCCAGCCGCGTTCGCTACCATGTCAGCTAACTCGACAGATAAGATCGTTATAAAATTAAATCAATTTTAGCTATGGTTAATTCACGCATGCGCAAATTAGTAGAAATGTCGGTAAATTGAAATAAACATTTTGCATTTCAATTTGCCCACCTGTAAGCGTTATTCATCGATCCAAACAAAAATTTTACCCACTAATAAAACTTATACATATATTTATATATATACTAGCATTTCAGCCCGGCGTTGCCCGGGTGTTTGGAGGTGTATGTTGAGAAAAAAAAAAAAGAAAAAGAAAAAGCGGTCAATTTTTTTAAACTTTGACCCCTATTATGTCCCCTTAACATTTATTGTTTTGGACTCAAATCAAGTTATTAAGTTATATCCATGTCCAAGGAACCTATATCTAAAATTTCAAGTGTTTAGACCCAAAATTGTCGGAGGAGTTTGATAGAGTTCTCAAAGGTCAAATCGTTGAACTTTGACCCCTTGCTCGGGTGTTTGGAGGTGTATGCTGTGCAAAAAAAGCAAAAAAAAACAAACAAAAAAAATGGTTAATTTTTTTAAACTTTGACCCCTATTATGACCCCTTAAAATTTATTGTTTCGGGCCCAAATCACTTTATTAAGTTAGATCCATGTTCAAGGAACCTATATCTAAAATTTCAAGTGTCTAGACCCAAAATTGTCGGAGGAGTTTGGTAGAGTTCTTAAAGGTCAAATCGTTGAAATTTGACCTCTTAACAGCCAAATTTCTGGCTGACATCCGTCACATCGATTTTCCCAAATCTCAGTACCCGGTATTTCAAATTTCGAGTCTATAGACTAAAAATTGACAGAGTTATTGCGTAGGGAAATGTACACAGACAGACAGACACACAGACAGACAGACACGTTCACTTTTATATATATATATATATATATATATATATATATATATATATATGTGTGTGTATGATTACTATTTCCTGTTAATTTCAGTGGTATGTGACCAGTATATATACGTCACAATCACGTTAACACACCGGTTCTCGCCAGATCACTGAAGTTAAGCAACCTTAAGCCTACCCAGTACCAGATGGGTAACCATTTGAGAAAGAGGCGCTGTTTGTACCGTGGGGTAAAAAAAAGTACCAGTTTGGGAAACTGACGCGGTCTATCCTTCTTTCGAGGGTAGATGGGCCCCTCTTAATCCGTGGTAGGCAAGTCATCTAGTGATGACGTCACGATAAAAATACCCTTGATAGCCAGGCGAAGCATCAAGTATTTCAATCTATTAGAAAAAACGTGAAAGATTCTGCGGAATTTGTTCAGGTTTTGCCTGCGCCTACTGGATCAACAACAACGTGACCAGTGGTTTAAGAGTTTATCGGTTAAATATTTATGCACCAACGGACACACATACATACATTTATTGTTTTATTTACATAGATAAAATATTTTAGTATAATATCCATAATATGTTGCTTTCTAAACGTCAACGCGTCTTTGTAAGAGTTCCAATGTCACCTTTAACCACGGATTCCATAATCATCCACAGGGTTATATTCGTAGAAGACATAGACGTCGTCCATTTTGATGGACAACCAAATCTATTTTTCTACTGTGTTTTAATCTTGTATTTATGGATGACTTGCATATTAGATAAGCTGGAATTTATTTTCCTGTAAAAAAGAAAAAATATATTTAAGCGCTCTTTTTTTTTCCTCCATTTTCCTCGTATCCTTTACTTTTTATTTAAGTTTTTTTTTTCAATCATTTTATTCTTAATAATTTTTTTTAAAGTCCGTCATCGTCGTCGTCGTCGTCATCATCATCATCATCATCATCATCATCATCATCATCATCATCATCATCATCCCTGCCTTTTCTATCTTTTTTCCTTCTCGTCTCTCTGTCTCCTCACTTTTCATTTCTCTCCTATTTCTTCTGCTTGAGCTGATTTTGTTCTCTCTTTCTTTCATTTCTTTTTATTTATTTATTTTTAATCTTTTCGTCGCATTTCGTCTGTTTCGCTTCCCTGTTTTCTCATTTCTTCTTCTTTTTTGTTTTCTTATTATTATTCCTTCTCTTCTTCTTTTCATTCTTCTTTCCTTCTGTTTGTGCTTTTTTTTCCTCTCTATATCTTTTTCGCTTTCTTTCTCCTTCGTTTGTTCTTCTCCCCATTTTTTCTTTGCTTTTTTTCTCCACATATTCTTTTTCTTTTATTACGTCTTTTTTTCTTCTTTTCTTCATTTTTTTTTTACTTTAATTTCTTCTTCTACATTTTCTT
The DNA here is from genome assembly GCF_053919585.1 of Euprymna scolopes. Taxonomy (NCBI): domain Eukaryota; kingdom Metazoa; phylum Mollusca; class Cephalopoda; order Sepiida; family Sepiolidae; genus Euprymna; species Euprymna scolopes. The sequence goes on along the minus strand of NC_136506.1, from coordinate 77,954,646 downwards.
CTTTTTCTTCATTTTCTTCTTTTACTTGCTTTTCTTCTTCCTTTACTCTTTCATTTTCTTTTTCTTTGACTTTTTCATTTTCTTTTGCTCTTCTTTGATTTTTCTTTTTTTTCTTCATTTTCTTTTTGTTTTGTTTTGTATTCTCCTATTCGTTCTTATGACTTTTTTTGTCTCTTTATACCTCAACATACTTCTAATCTTCATCTTCTTCAACACACTCGCCCTTCTTCCTCCTCCTCTTCCTCCTCCTCCTCCTCCCTCTTCTTCTCCTCTTCATCGTCAAAAGCCTCTTACCTTCTTCAACGCAGATGACGACGAACGCGAGTCGAGTATTTTTAAATAACACGGTGCTCGTCGCCTTCGAAGAATATCCATTAAATAAGTCACGCGTGGTTTGCATAACGCATACCCAGAACAGCTCGAATGCGCCGACGGATTCTTGTTGAAGAGTTGGCACTGGAGGCCCATATGGACATTGCCAGATCTGTCAGCCTTTTTATAGAAACCCAACAGGAACTATTTTCATTATTTCAACACTGGTCTATTTTGGGGCAAGATCAACTAAATAAGGATTTCACCCACAAGCTGGAAATTGAAGTGATAGACAAGAAGGAGACAATTCAAGCGTAATAGCTTGCAATGGTTCTCAACTTTTTTTTTAATCATGACTTGATTTCTTTTTAATGTATTTTGGTGAACCCTTATAGCTTATTTTATTTTTCAGTAATGTAACGAAAACCAAAGAACATATATCACCAGTTTATCTTGAAGGAAGACTGAACAGATATTAACGTTACATGTACCATGGGAGTCCACATGGACCCCGGTTGAAAACCATTGGCTTAGAGCCACGACTACTGATTAAAATTTACTAAGCAAGAGGTCGGGTTTCAAATCCTAGCCTGAAACTATTCGTCACATACATTCATATTGAAGAACAATAATACAACGAAACAGCTGTCTCTGAATGCTTACATCCAACCATATGGATTGACCTAGAGAATAAATACCTACCACATGTAACGAAGTAGTGCGCCCTTTTCGGTAATAGGTTGTATGGCGTGTTTGAGAAAATCAGCAGCAGAGGTAACATAGCTGGCTAGCGAAAATATAGCAGCAGCAGCAGCCGTTAAAGCACGTGATCGAGCAAAGCAAGCAAATAGACTTTGTTTTTAATTACTTATTTACGGCGGGAGTGAAAATGGCGCTGCGTGGACGAAAACGCGGGAAAAATTTTTGAAAAATAATGAAATGCGCTATTGTTAGAGGAACATATAATGCATTTTATTTGCACTAAAAAAACAAAAAACAAAAAAAACTGCCGAGTTGTGGGTTTTTATTTCTCTCCTCTTTTTTATTTGTTCTTTTGCGACGAAGTATCAGAAACGTGCGGGTGCGAGAGGTTTGAAATGTAACGCCTCTGTTAAAAAGTAACGGCCACGTTACGCACATAGCGCACGGCATAGTTACTTGTAAAAGAATAGAGCATTCTTGGTGGTAAATAATGCGTGTGTAACAATATCTATGCATTGTAGTTTCCTTTATTTTCTGCGTAAAACGGCTAGTTAAACATATCACAGAGAACTTAACGATGGAATTTTTAATAAAGTTGAACAAAAGGAAAAGAAATGAAAAAACAAAAAAAACAAAAAAAACAATGACATCAATGTTTGGTGTACTTTAAGTTGAGGAACCCATATCTTCAGACAGCCTGATCTGATAGCACCAATTTTTCTGCCGGAATACACTGTACTAAAAAGGAACTTTAAAGAATATTGTTGATGATTACATTTTCAAAAAATATCGATGCGAGAAGCAATCGCCATTTTATTTCGTTCGTCATTT
>NC_136506.1:77925301-77947801 GCF_053919585.1 Euprymna scolopes | reverse complement strand
GTTCGCGCCTGGCCTCCATAGAATGGAAATAGGCACACACTTTAATAAAGACGTTTCATATCTATCTGCGTAAGTATACTTTGATAATTATGTTTCAGTTTGAAGAAATATGGTATAATAACATTATGGGGTGTTCGTTTCCACCTGACCTCCATAGAATGGAAATATGTCACAAAGTTTAACAAGGTTTTTTAATATAGATCCACAGAATATTGTGATAAGTGTTTCAGTGTGAACAGGTATGGTATAATAAATTATGGGGTTTATCTATTTTATTTTTACTTTCATCATATTTGCTTTGGATTTGATACCCCCAAATCGAAGCTATCTCTTTACAACCCTTCCTTTTCATAACCTATCATACTTTCATAAAACAGAGTCCATTTTCTGTACGCTGTTTTTGAACCCAGTCAACGACGTTTACTTTTACTAGTATATATATATATATATATATATATTCACATACAGTATATATATATATATATATATATATATATATATATATATATATATATTCACATACAGTAGTGTTTCGTTGTTTCACAGCTGATCTGTGCAGCTAGACAAGCAACTCAAGCTAGGATCGAAACCCGATCGCCCAAACGACAGTCGAAGCTTCTAACCGTTGCACTATACAGCTGCTGCTATTCGGGAAGTGAATTAACAATGTTTTGAGATTGTGCAAAATACCTAAGCCTAGTTTGTTTACACAAAGAGCATCGCTTCATACGCTAATGGTAACTTGTATATCACTTCCCGTATATATATATATATATATATATATATATATATATATATATATATATATATATATAAGATGATCGCAGGATGTTGCACGATCGTAGAGTACACTTTAACATGATATTTTAATTTATGCAGATTGCGTATATATTATTATAGAAACAATCCTATATTGATTATTATATATTACGAAGAAGAATTTGGCCGTTGAACTAATTCGCTAAAAAAAAAAAAATAAATAAATTAGATAATGTTGTTGATCAGATTCCGCCTGTGTCTGTTGCCAATATCACATTAGCTGATATTTGGACTTGACGATCTTATAAATCGTCTTTCTTCTCTTATAGATAACAAAGAAGAAATTCTACAGGGGAATATTTTACGTTACACTGCACAAGAGAAATAATTTAGTTAAGCGAAACAATTAAATATAACTAATAGTTGCTAATAATAATAATAATAATAAAAAAAAACAATAACAGAACTTCCATTCGAAAACGATAAAAGCGTGCTCAGTGGTAAAACATCAAACTGTCGATTGGGCGGTAACGAATTCGATCCTTGTAAATAATTGATGACGGGTGATACTCCGAAACACGTGTACACAGATAACTTTTAGGCATGTAAAAATATTTAATATATATTTAAATAAAGACAGATTTAATAAATTAAATAATAATAACGAACAACAGGAAATACATGTCGCGAAAAAATGGGCGGTGGCAATGGAAATAATCAAAGAGCAGTAAGTGAAACAATAAAATACATCAGAATTGTTAATAAAAAAGCAATAACAGATCTTTATATGTAATACAAATGCATCATATATATATATATATATATATATATATATATATATATATATATATATATATATATATACTAGCATTTAAGCGTTGCCCGGGTGTTTGGATGTGTATGTTGAGCAAAAAAAAAAAAAAAAAAAAAGTGGTAGTAGGAAGGCAGGCTCGAACCCGTACCGCAAAGGAGGAAAAGAATGGGGTAAAACCTAACGTTTATGCTGTATGCCTAGTTGAAGGGAAGATATAAATGTTTTAACCAATTTTTCTATATTTGTCGTATGAAAGGTCGAACTTTAAAACGATACTGATCTTGGTAAAATCCGTTGCCTTTATTGAAAGTTTAAGGCAGACATGCAAACATACATACATACATTCATATATTGGTAACTAAACATTTTCGTCCCAAACTGATGAAAAAGCTTGCCCTATCTCTGAATATCCTTTATGCAAAATTTCAAATATTTAGACCAGAAATTGTCAGAGTAATTTGGAAGAGACCGCAGAGATCAATTTTTTTTTATTTGACCCCTATTATGACCCCTTTAAAGTTATTCTTTTAAGCTCGAATCAAGTTATTAAGTTAGATCCATGTCCAAGGAACCTATATCTAAAATTTCCAGTGTTTATACCCAAAATTGTCGGAAGAGTTTGGTAGAGTTCTCAAAGGTCAAATCATTGAACGTTGACCCCCTAATCGACAAATTTCTGGCCCAAAACCGATCACATCGATTCTCCCAAATCTCAGTACCCTGTCTCTCAAATTTCTAGTCTGTAGACTAAAAGTTGACAGAGTTATTGCGTAGGGAAATGTACACAGGCACGCACACACAGAGAGACACACACACGTTCACTTTTATATTATATTATATTATATATATATATATATATATATATATATATATATATATATATGTCATCCACAGACAGAATGTTGCATTATATGAAAGCTCTAGAGAAGCTAGTTTCTCTACAACGGATCGAAACTAGACTGCTGCCGTTTCTATGCTTTCTTCATCCTGCTGGATGCAAGCAAAATCTTATAGTAAACTCAATGTAAACGCTGTAAATGGTCAGAAAAGTGCGAATTGCCTTTAACCCAATAAGCAATATATATATATATATATATATATATATATATATATATATATATATATATATTATTATTATTAATATTAATATATACTTATCATATATTTATATATATATTATTTTATATTAATTTCTTATTTATTTCATATATTATATATATATCGTTTTTAAAATATAATTATCCACTAATATCAAATATATATATATATATATATATATATATATATATATATATATATATATATACATACATACATACATACATACATATAATGTGACCAAAAAAAAAGGGTCCCAACTCTAATTAGGCCCCGTTTCTTAGTGTTTTTTTTTTTTAATGAAATGAAACTTTGGTCATAACTAGTTTATTATATTCAAATCATCACATCAAAACACTAGGGTCTTTGGCCTTTTTTTCTCCGTTCATATGTTCTAGATATACTTTCTTACTTTTTTTGGGGGGGTGGGGAGGGGGGTCACCCTGTATATATAAATAATATATAAAATAAAAAATATGTTAAAATTAAATAAAATAATATTTATCTATTTTTTTTTATTGCAGACTAATATCCTTATCACCTTGTTGTTGTTTCACGATGTTTCGGCCAACTATTGATGAGGTTGCAGTTAGGACACTCCTATTCCTTCGCGGTTAACCACCTGACGAAGTCCAGAGGAATAGTTGGCCGAAAGGTCGTGAAACAACAAGAAGAAGATGAGGAGAATAGTCCGTAATAAATAAATGGATAAATAATACAAATTACTCATCTTAATAAGAATTCCAATTAATTAGATAAAAATAAAACTATTAATAAAAAATAATAAAATAATATGAATGTTATATAAATATACTTGTGATATTGGAATTGTTTACTTATGTATATATACACCCACTTATATATGCATATATATATATTGATATGTATATATATATATACATGTATATGTACATATAAATTATATTGTTTTAGCGTTACATTTTTACTGTGATTTCACAGTACACTTAATCGTAAGACTTTATAAAGAAATTTACTAACGTCTATACATTAGAATACAGGTTTTAAGTAAAGGATACCCTTATAGACACGCACACATACAGGTACACACTCACAAATGTACACCTTCCGCAAACATTACGCTTATAATCAGATGACCTCTAAAACTAAATTTGTTTCTAAGTAGATACGAAATAACGAAGAAAATGTTCTATGCTTCTGGCTATATTTAACGGTTCTCGACCAGTGGGGGTGGGGGCGTGATTTCATACCACTCTATTGAAAAAAAAATGATCTAATTTTAAACGAGCCAATTTTGTTTGCTTGATCCACGTCCAAGTTATCTTTACACGTGCCAATACGGCACGAACTGTGTCCAAAGATTTCAGATCTGACGGCCCTGTCGGTGGGGCATTAGAATACGCCGACTGCCCCCCTCTGCAGAGGGTAAAAGTCCCTCAATGGGGGTCCTGGATATGACCTTAAACTATATCCAGTGGTGAGGCCCCAGCTTGTGGGCTTTGGGGAGTGTGGAGCCACCCTTTAATTACCATTGCTCCTAGGTCCACTCTGACCCGGAGTGGTAGTACCTGTTAGGGTCCCAACTATGGGTTAAATAGAAACCGACTTGAAAACAACAAATATATTATATTAAAAAATTTTTTCTTCAAAATCTTTGAATTCGGCATTAAATAACCTGAAAAGGGTTGATATGCCGTAAAACAAAAACAACCAACCAACCAACAAATCAGATCTGACCAGTTAAACATCTGATTAAACTTTAATGTGAATTAACTTATTTACAATAACCGATCGCGCCATATAACGGGGATAGTCCAATAATGCAACTGATAAGTTGATAAAAAAGAACATATCGATGTGGATGTTCTTGTTTATTGGCCTCTCCACGAGGGCAAAGTTAGACAAAAGGCCAGTTTCTAATCAATTCCAGCTTCAAAATAAAAAAGGAGCACTCTGGATTGGAACAAAAGTAAAAAAAAAATATATATCTTAATCTAGAAGGATTTATCCATTTTTCGAAGATGAAAGTTTTGTATCAGAACAGATAGTACACTTTGCTCACGGACAGAAAAACAATGTTCTTTTATATAATTATTTACGTTCTTGGGATTAGTCGTTTCCTCTTGGTATTTTCACAAAATTCCGACCGATGTAACTTCCGTCCTTCTCCAGGGGTATCTTTTCAACTTTATTTTTTTAAACTTTAACTTTATTTTTTTTATTTTCAACTTTATTTTTTTTTATTTTAACTTATTTTTTTTCAACTTTATTTTTTTTAATTTTATTTTTTTTATTTTCAATTTTATTTTTCGGTTTGCATATTAGAAAGACCTTTCCGCAAACGAGTATGTGAAAATGACTGTTCAAGCCAGCGCAAGTTGGAAAGATATGGGCTCTACGAAAACAATGTGTAAGAAATGGCTGGGAAACCATTTCGTTTCCTATCGAAGTCTGCTGCTGAGGTTTTATTGTCAACTCAAACTTCACGTTCTTGGATCATCTTGATCTTTCTCCATCAAACAAGACAAAATACATTTTAAAAAAATTTCAAGACAAGGCTTTTTCTGCATCAGCGTGGATATGGAAATCCCACTATGACGACAATCTAACAAAGCCTAGTAGTATCGTGATATACTGCTGGGGCGCTATGGGTTAGTGGTAATGAAGCTCCGATCCAGAACCCATGCCTGAACCCAGTGTCATCTGATATAAGTCTTTGTTGGAAGTAATGCTGTATTTAGAGATAGGACAAGCCTTTTCATCAGTTTAGGACGAAAATTTTTAGTTACCAATATATAAATGTATGTATGTATGTATGTCTGTTTGCATGTCTGTCTTAAAGTTTCAATAGAGGCGACGGATTTTACTAAGATCAGTATCGCTTTAAAGCTTGACCTTTCATACGTCAAATATCGAAAAATTGGCTAAAAACATTAATATCTTCCCCTTGAACTAGGCATTTTTCTACAGGGTGTGGGTCACTTTTTTCGCCGATATTTTTGAAAGTTATCCTCTCCTTTCGATTGTCTAGCCTTAATTTTAAAAAATGTCGCTTACGGTTTGGCGGTGGTCGTAACAGCATAAACGTTAGGTTTTATCCTGTTCTTTTCCTCCTTTGCGGTATGGGTTCGAGCCTGCCTTACTACTAACATTTTTTTTTTTGCTCAACATACACATCCAAACACCCGGGCAAGTCCGGGCTGAAATGCTAGTATATATATATATATATATATATATATATATATATATATATATATATATATATAGTCTTTGAAGTTTTTAACATTTGAAACCATACAAAAATTTACTTTTTATCATTCGTTTAAAAAAAAAGAAAAAAAATCTAGTCAGTAAATCATTTAATCACCTGCAATCACTGCATCACTGCATTAACTCTCTCGAATTTACTATAATACCAATTTTTTTTTATTTTTTAAGGGATCATCAGTTGTTTACCATGAAACACTGTTTCGGGGATTCAAAAACAAAACAGTATATTACATCATGGCTCCCCAGCAGTGTTGATCAAACACCACCACCCTTAATCTTAGGAAGAAGACATGTTACAAAAATTTGATCCAATTTCCTATTCTTAATTGCAATTACTAACCTTTTCATACACAGTCATGAGCATGTTTCGGTCTTCTAGTGTTTAGCAACTAGAGACCTCTTCAGGCAACAACGCTTATTTACGAAAGCGAAATTCTAAAAAAAAAAAAAAAAATTTTGAATTCCGCTTTCGTAAATAAGCAGTGTTTCCTGAAGAGGTCTCTAGTTGCTAAACACTAGAAGACCGAAACATGCTCATGACTGTGTAGCAACAAATTACTGCTTATGTAAAGACAAATTGAAAATGTGACTTGGTTCGAATCTCCCGGCTGGCAACAATTATCATTTCTTGCACTGATGATTGCGTAACATGAAAATCTAATGCCAGTAGGTATAAAAAAAAATTGTCAATATTATTTGAAAACATTGTACTTATAAACTCCCTTTTGGAAATTTAAGTGTAACTACCTTTAGGGAATTAAGAAAAACGTGCTAATGAAACATTTCTTTTTTTTTTTTTTTTTACATAGGGCCACCACTTACCAAGGCCGAAGGCTACTTGAGGATAAGAGTTAATGAATGTAAGATCATGGTGTAGTAATCACTTACGGTGTGAATTGGGTAGAATTTGATTATTTATTAGGATGGCTTAACAGGAACTTGTTTACATAAGATTTTAAGGTTACCATGTTGTATTCAACCAGGAAGCATGCCAGTGAAACAGTGTTCCAAAAGCATGCAGTTCTGGGAAAGAAGCTTTGTTCATGGAATCTGCGTTTATATTTGTGCACAGATCCAGTCGTTGAATAATCTCCGAGTGTTTAGTATAAATGCCCGCAGACACGGCATTTACAGGCACTTAATTTGTATCAGCTCTAGTGTTAATTTAGTTGATGTGTGGATAAACGTTTTCATTCTAAGATATCCACGTATACTTTGTGCGCATCTGTGTGCCTGTTAATGTATGTGCGTATTTTGTGAGTTAATAACTCTTTTCTACAACCAAAAGATAAACCTCTATGTAGCTCTGACATTCTTCAATTGCATTCACTGTTTTACGTGGGCCGAGAAAGCATTCGCTAGCGATGGCATTGACTGACGGCAAATCGTGGGCTGCGGCGATTTAATATTGTAAATATGGTGCCACCGCGATTGCGAAAGACAAACGCGATAATTGTCTCCGTGGCCGCCAAAAGCCAGGAGGCGGCATCGCTCATCGGGAGATAGCTCGCACAAAGCTACCCATTGTGATGGCCAAGCTAATACCACGAAACACTACATAATGGAAGCGTTTGTCAATCGACGTGTTCTCGTTTTCAACCCTTCGTGCTCTATACGAATACCAATCGATGTGAAGAATTAAATTTTACGAAGTCTGCCTCAAGATAGTATAATACAGAGTGACCCGAAAAAAATGCCACCTATTGAATCTTTAATAAAATTCATAATCCTTTCTGCAATCCAACGACACACACACATATAAAAATATGAATAAAAAAAATCACTATGAAAAGTATATAAATGTCTATGTCTTTTCTGTATTTATTTCCTACGTGTTGACTGAAAGTCTTTCGAAAAAAAAAAAAAAGAAAATTTTTCTTTCAAAAGCTAATATTTTCGACCGACCCTGCGGTCTTCTTCAGTAGTGAGACTCTTGTCAACCTATGTACTCAACGAAGTTTTGATCAAAATACTTGAAATTTGGTATATAGGGTATTCAGACATGTGGAAAACGTTTTAATCGGTTTTCATCCGGAAAAAGAGCCGTGAAGGTCAAAAATGAAAAATTGGTGCTTAGAGGTCATCAGATTTTTATCTGTTTGTCCACTGTTGACGAGGTTTTAAACACCTTTTAAAGATCGTGGCAAGCTGGTTTAATGGTTATCATATTTGACTCACTTTCTTTATGTTTAGGTTTCGATCTCACATCGAGTATTTTCTTTTTTTACTTACAAGAAGTGAACTGTTTAGAAAAAAAAAACGCATAATACTCGCATGCACATGTCTCAGTTTTTTTCTGTTTTTTACTTCCTTTTTTAAGCAATTTAACGCAACGTTTAATACCGGGCAACGCCGGGTACATCTCGTCTAGTATATATATAAAGTGAGAGTTTAAAACGCCTCTACAACTAAAATATAAATGTTCTCATAATTCGGAGATTCTTCAACTGCGTTTAGTGTTTCTGCAATCCATCCATATTAAAAACTTCCCTTTTGACGTAAGCGACCTCTATTTTCCCATCATCAATTCTCTGACTCATCTGGCATCAATTGAAATGAATGACTCGTCTTGGGAAGGCTCCATGTTTTGACAAGCTTCTGAGCTTGACCTTTACTTCTGATCTGAAATTGAACACGTACATCAAATCCATTGCCAAGGTTGCTGGAAAAATAGTGGGATCCTTCTATCGCTTCAGTAGATATCCCACTGCTGATGCAATTCTCTATCTATATAAGAGCCAAGTACGTCCAAAGATGGAGTATTGTTGATACATCTGGGCAGGAGCTGCTAGAAAGAACTTATCCTCCTTGACAGAGTTCAAAATAGACTTCGTAGCCTCGTAGGGGATGCCCTTTTCTCTTCCCTGTAACCTCTTTCTCACAGAAAAGACGTTGCGAACCTGTCTCTACTTTATCGTTATTTTCATGGCAAATGCTTGTCTGAGCTCCAATCTATGGTTCCCCCTTGCCAAACTTTCGCCAGAAACACTCGTCTAGCTGAAAACACTATCAATAATTTCCCCCACTCTTTATCTGTACCTAAACCTAAACGTAGATTCCATGAACAAAGTTTCTTTCTTAGAACTGCACACCTGTGGAACTATCTTCCGTATCCTGCTTTCCAGCTGACTACAATACGGTCGTCTTCAAGTCCAACGTAAACAAATTCTTGATGAGCCGTTCCCTTAAGTAATCCAATTTACCAAATTTACACTACTAAGGCTTACTATAATATTGTCCCATTGACTACCGTTCACTCTTAACCCTTATCCTCGAGTGGCCTTTGGGCCTTGATAAGTTGTTACTCCTATGTAAAAAAAAAAGGCGGGCTACTATTTGGCATCATGTCTAACAGGGACTGTACAGATTTGAGCAGCAAGGTGTTTGTTCACATTGCATTTAAACTTCTTCAGGTAGTAAAGTCAGTGAAGCAGGAAATAGGGAAGGGATTCCAGTATCTATCAGACTGAGAGAAAAAAATTGTTGGAGTAGAATCTTTCTGTCATCTATGGGTATCAACAGTGAAGGGGTGCGATTTTGCTTCTTTTCGGGTTAGTTGGAAGTATGTACGTCGAGGGGGAACAAGTGGGATGAGTTCATCAGAGAACATTATATTAAAGTACATATAAAACAGGCACAAGGATTCAACATTGCGGCGATGGGACAGAAATTGGAGCGTGACCGATAGTGTGGGATTTATAAGATGTAAGACTCTTTTTATTGGAGGTGATTCCTATATTTTTACAAAACTACATACATGGAGTAGTGTTGGCACATCTGGGCCAGTACATTTGCCACTAGTCTCACTCTTATGCAGAATCAAAAAACAGTCTCAAATTGACATTATAAAGAGAGAATCAAGTGCAAGTGGAGTAATTCTAGGAATAGAGTGTCATCCTCCCCTACATCTCGGTATATCAGCTTATGAAAATGGAACCTTAGGGTCGCTCTCGTCTATAGTCGGCTACTTAGCTTTTGCTTTATATTTCTTGAAATTATTTTAAAACAATGAAAGCTAAGTATGAAAAACGTTATTTTTCCTTCGTTTAAGATAGAAAGTATAAACAAATATAGTCTATGACATTTTTAACAAGGCTAAATCGAGATAAGGCAAATAGTCATATCGGTTTGTGGTGTTTGCTCGCAAATCTGTCAAGCCTTAAATAATATGTTGTTTCTTTTTAAAGAAGGAAACGAACGGGCAATTTGGAAAATTATTTCAGTTTAAACGCGATGGAAATATTTGCTCGCCTCCATCTTCGGATCTTGTGTAAATGGGATCATTAAGTGTAATTATTGGATATTTATCCCCTAATTATTTTTCTTCCCACGAAAAGATTGGGCAGCACTTAAAGCGGAAGGGTGGGAGGAGGAAAAAGAGAGTGGGCAGCACTTAGGAAGACAGAAAGAGAGAGAGAGAGAGAATGGAGGGGGGAGAGAGAGAGTAGGTAACACTTAGAGAGTGAACGAGAGAAAGTGGGAAAGCAGGTGTATGCGAAAGAGAGAGAAAGAGAGACAGAAAGAGTGAGTGAGGATGAGAGAGAGAAAGAGAGAGAGAGAGAGAGAGAGGGAGCAAGAAACAGAGTTGGAGTGTGAGAGAAAGATATAGAGGGGGATGAAGATAAGAGACGATTAAAACTACGCTATATATATATATATATATATATATATATATATATATATATATATATATAACTACTTCATTTACTCACATAAAATTAATATACGAAAGTATAATATAATATAATAATTCGCGCATAAGCCTGAAGAATCCTAGATTGGATGAAATGCGGAATATTCAGTGTAGCTTAATCGCCATATATATTTTATAACTAACTATATATATATATATATATATAATATAATATATATGTGTGTGTGTGTGTGTGTGTGTGTAAATTTATTTTATTTGTACAAACATTATTATTCGGACTATGACAAGAGAATATTCTTTTCATTATTTTGATTCTCGAGTATATATCAGTTAGTATCTTATATGTTTTTTGATTAAGTGGTATGGTTCTCGGTTGATTAACTGTGTCTATAACTGTGTCAGATATATACCTGAGTCAAACAAGGATAATAATATTCTCTTGTCATAGACCTAATTATTATACATTAAGCATTATTTTAATTAAAAAAAAAACTAATAAGCAAATCTAATTATCACTAAGCACTTTTATATGAATACAGTAAGACTTCATGGGCCTTTTACTCCGTAGATGTAAATTTTAAACTGTAATAGTTCTCCCCCTCCTCTCTCTCCCTCTCTCAACGTTTATTTCTTTCAGCATGTTAAAATGTTCAATTTTTGACAGCGTCTGTTTCGTAGTGCAGAAACATTCATATAATTATCATGTCAATTTTTGAATATTTTGCGCCTCGTCTCATCAGAAGAATCGAAACTTATTATCTCCAAAGAAAGTAAAAATTAATATGGCATGATTATTCAAATCCGCTCTTAGTCACAAAATTTCGATACTTTGTTTGTGACCAAGAGCGGAGGGCCGCTTGTAATATAAAATATTATTATTATTATTATTATTATTATTATTATTATTATTATTATTATTATTATTATTATTATTATTATTATTATTAACAATAATAATAATAATAATAATAATAATAATAATAATAAAAAATTAAATACAAAAAGTAACATCGTTTTCATAATCTTTAAATCACTAATATATATGTGTGTGTTTAAATTTCTTTTATTTATACAAAAATTATTATACATTAAACATCATTTTAATTAGGCACCGCCAAAAATGGCCGCAAAATCAAGTTGTTGTTGTTTTTTAAAACGAAATTACATTTATTAAAATCCATTATTTCTGAGTAACTTTTTTTTTCCAGAAAGATAAAACCCTGAATTTTATCATATAGAAAACAGAATAATGTAAAACTTTTTCTACTATTTTTAATTCAATTTTAAATGTTAAATTTTCTCAAAAAGTTGACAATTGACATTTTTTGTCTTGCACAAAAAACGTACTTAAATATTTAAAAAAAAGGGTTTTTGAAATAATTGATTAATTTATTTATTGTCTAACTAAGATTTAGGATGATTTTCTAAGAGAATATGCAAACATATTATAATATAAGTACCTGAATTTCAAATAATTCCACTTATTCATATAGGTAACCAGATATTTCGCGTTGACGTAGAGTTCAGATCGACTCTGTTTACGTTTTCGTTTGATAAAAAGCAAACTATGGAAGACCAAACAGGCCAAAAAAAACTTATTTTTCAGTGACGAAAATTTCAATGTATTATTAAGCTGAGGCTGGCCAGTACCAGATGGGTGACCATTTGTATGCGTTTGGTTTTTAATGTGTATGTGTGTGGGGGCCAGGCTCCCCAAAATGGGGGGGGGGCAATTTAAAGCAGAATAAAAAAAAATTATTTCAGCGCGTTTGGTCCACCGTAGTCGAAAGGCGGCAAACGTTTTCAAACGGGATCGAAAAAAATGATGCTATTTTTAACACAAAAGGCACAATATTTATCGAATTTTTTTTTTTGGTATCGATTATTCAAAGCATGCCCTGTTTAATAATGGTCATGCATTATTCGGCTCGCTAAAAAAAAATTGTTAATTTATTTATCAAAAATTTTAAAATGGCTTTTTTCGTATAAATATTAAATTTTTTTTTTTGTTTTGCCTAACTTAAATTAATTATTTTACTTAACATATTCACCGAATTTCACACTTCAAAATTCAAAAGCGGGATAATTAAACACAATCGAAGTTCTGATATTCAGACGTCAAAATAAGGTATGCAAACAATTTTTTTTTTTTTAATCTATAATTCTGTCCCTTACAACAACACAGTATGTTTTGTTCAGTTTCAGATGATTATTTTAAGCATATTTGTTCCCACTTCAAAACAAGGGGGGGTTTGTAAGCAAAAAAATATATATATATAAATATCGTTTATGAAAAATAAGTAGACTGTTATAAAGTTCATTCTTCTCCTAATAATCGCTGAAAATTTCGTATTGATCGGATAATTACCTGATTTTTGGTAGATTTTTAAAAAGACGGTCCGTCAAAAAGTACTGACCTGCCCCCCCCCCCCAGTTTTGGCGGTGCCTAATTTTAATAAACAAAAATATCTATATAAAAATATATAAATATTAAAACTAATAAGTAAATTTATTTATCACTAAGCACTTTCATATAAATACAGTAAGAATTCATTGGATTTTTACTCCGTAGATGTAAACTTAATCTGTGAAGATTCTTTCTCTTTCTCTCTCTTAACGTTTATTTCTTTCAGCGTGTAAAAATTTTCAATTCTTGATAGCTTCTGTTTCGTCGTGCAGAAACAATAATAATAATTATTATGCCAATTTTTGAATATTTTGCATCGCGACTCATCAGAAGAATCGAAACCCATTATGTCCAAAGAAAGTACAAATGAATATGGCTTGATTATCAAAATCTGAAAGAATCCTAAGAGTAGTTGCAATTGTGTACAATTATTTATATATATATATATATATATATATATATATATATGGGGGCTCCTTCAGTCTTTGACAAACTATGGATACCCATGAAGGGGTGCCTGCGCGTGAAATTTTTGTGGTACGAGGTGCGTAATCTCCAACAACATCTCTTCTGAGACGACATTGTTAAATACAAGCACCAAATGTAGTGTATGTACAAGACAACTGGAAACAAACGCCGAGATAAGCGGAGAGTACATACAACGGTTAGAATTCCCAAATGGTCACCCATCTGGTACTAACCAGGCTGAACGTTGCTAATCTTCGGTAACCTGACGAGAACCGGTGTATCAAAGCAATTATAACGTATATATATATATATATATATATATATATATATATATATATATATATATATATATATATATATATATATATATAGTGATGATCATATTTATTGGCACGGTAAAATAAAAGTTAAATTTTGTCTAATAAATTCTAAAAAAGGGATTTAATTAAAGAAAATAACAAAGTATATTATGTATTTTTAACTGGCCTTTCCGATGCAGCAATCGGATTTTAGAAAAAATAAATAACAAAGGAACAACAAACATAATTGCAAAAAACCCTTGTTCAAAATTATTGGCACGATTTATTGAATAATCAATTGTTTAGCCTTTGGCCTTGATTACCTTCCTCAGTCGCTTTTCATAGTTTACAACCAAGTTGTTGCACTCTTCAGTAGTAATTTTAGCCCACTCTTCCTGACAATAATCCTCCAATTGAATAAGATTCTTAGGCTTCCTTTGCATTACCCTCAATTTTAATGTTCTCCATAAATTTTCAATTGGATTAAGGTCTGGGCTTTGTGATGGCCACTCCAAAACATTAATATGATTGTCCTCAAGCCATTTCTTAGTCAGTTTAGCCGAATGCTTTGGGTCATTATCTTGCATGAACCACCAACGACGACCAAGTGAGAGCTCTTTAGCAGAGTCTTTCAGGTTTTCATCCAATATTTTAACATAATCTTCCTTTTTTATGCTACCTGTGACCTTAACAAGTCGCCCTGGTCCAGAGGCAGCAAAGGATCCCCAAAACATCAAACTGCCTCCACCGTGCTTCACTGTGGGTATGGTGTTCTTAGGCAGGAAAGCTTCGCCAGATTTTCTGTAAATATAAGACACTTTATTATGGCCAAATAACTCTATTTTCGTTTCGTCAGTCCATAGAACACGTTTCCAGAATGCAACATCTTTATCAATATGACGTTTTGCAAAGGCTAGTCTTGCTTTCAGGTGCATAGGCTTCAATAAGGGAGTCTTTCTCGGACGACATGCTTTTAAACCAGCTCTCTTCAAAACTCTACCAACTGTATGTCGAGATACATTCACTCCAGGGGTGCTCTGTTCATCAACAATCTCCCCAACAGAGATCCTTGGGTTTTGTTTTACTTGTCGAACAATTTTCCGTTCATCTCTTGGGGAAAGAATCCTTTTTCTCCCTCTACCCTCTAAACTCATAACGTGGCCTTGCGATTTGAACTTGTTTATTATGGCTCTAACAGTGGATTTGGGAAGGTTTAGCTTCTTTGAAATCTTATCATAGCCCTCCCCATTGGTATGGCATGCTACAACAAGCTTCCTGACGTCTTCGCTGTGTTCCTTAGTTTTAACCATGGCGATTGAAATTATAATTTAGTCACTTATAATAGTTTAAATAAATCGCTATCTAAAAATTATCTGAAAAAAATTATTCACTGAATTAGCGTTAAACAAGCATAATATGGCTATAAAAAAGTTCAGAAAGCACGTAAACCGGAAATTGATTGATATTATACTGATACTAAAAGAAAAACAAAGCCGTGCCAATAATTTTGAACAAGGGTTTTTTGCAATTATGTTTGTTGTTCCTTTGTTATTTATTTTTTTCTAAAATCCGATTGCTGCATCGGAAAGGCCAGTTAAAAATACATAATATACTTTGTTATTTTCTTTAATTTAATCCCTTTTTTAGAATTTATTAGACAAAATTTAACTTTTATTTTACCGTGCCAATAAATATGATCATCACTGTATATATATATATAGTAATTTATAAAATATATATGGCGATTAAGCTACACTGAATATTCTGCGTTTCATCCAACTATAGGATTCGTCAGGCTTATGCGCGAATTCTGTCGTTGCTTCTTGTTTTTATATATGTTGAGGATTTCTAGTTGGCCAATCAGCTTTCTAGTATCCACCGCGCCCCTTCCTATCAGCCAATGGCCATGCATTTTATCAAACAAAGGATCTGTTTTAGAGCTAGGTTAGTGGTTTTAGGTGGCCGTTCTCCTTTTTTTATATACATATAAATATACCTATGTGTACACAATAATGCACATATATATACATATATATATATATATATATACATATATGTGTGTGATCGTTTATGTATATTCATGTTTATTTAATTTATTTATTTGTTTGTTTTCTATTGTTATTGTTAGTTTTAAAGCTATTTTGTATCGCTATCCTAGAGTAAGTTTTATTTTGTGAACACAGTTGTTTGCTATTTCCCGCCTACGGTTTAATAGATTTTGAGGTTCTTTTAAGTACAGGATAGAAAATTTTTCATGGAGGCATAATTTACATGGGTCGTCTAAATGACTGCATGTGGTAGCTTGTCTCATTATTTATATTTTATATATATATAATATATATATAACATTTTTTTGTGGGAGGCAAAATTTAAATCTTGTAATCATGAAGAGAAGACTTATTCATAATTAAAAGTAAAGCACGTTTTAAAGATATAGAGGAAAAAAGAGTAGGAAAAATAAAGGGAGGAGTCAGCTGACCGGTTTCCCCCTCACTTTGGTCAAAGGTGTATCGATGGAATTACGATTAAAAAGGAAAAAAAAAACATGTACATGATTAAAATAAAGTTACGTTGCGTTCTGTTCATGGGTGAAAAAAAGGGGGAAGCGATTAAAATAAAGCAACGTTATATTTTCGAAGATGCTAGAAATGAATCACGCTACAACCTAATAGACATTCCCACTGTTTACAGAGAGGGGGCCTCCTCAACCGAACGTGAATAGGCTCAAATATCTTTAGATGGAATGGGAAGTGAGCACGACTCAGAATTAAAACTGAGTTCGGGCTTAAGTTCGCTGCACATGACGGTTTATTTTTTTTTTTTTTAATGAAATGGTCCGTTATTGAAAACCCGTATGTATTGGCAAGTACGTCTGTGCGTCCTTTGCTTGGTATCTCCTATTTTTGGTTTTGATTTCTGAGATTGGATGAGAGAGTCCAACAGCACGTACCCAGCAAAATCAGAAATGGGACATACCAAGCAACGGACATATTTGCCAATACATACGGGTCATCAGTAACTGATCATATCATATCAAGCGAACTTGAGCACGAACTCATTTTCAGTTCTGAGTTCTGTGCAAACATATTTAGTGATGATTAGCGAATTAAGTTCTTAAAGATTAGGAAGTGTCATCGTCATTTATGTCGGAAGTCTCCCATCTTTTCGTGGAAATAAAGCTTCATCTCAGCATCAGTAGTTCAAGAAGACCCCCTCCTCCGAAGCCTTCGTTCTTCTTCTTCTTCTTCTTCTTCTTCTTCTTCTTCTTCCTCTTCTTCTTCATTCGTTTCTTTCCCCCTTTTCTTTTGCCCTTTTTTCTTCTATTTCTTCTTTTATGCCATCATATTTTCTTGTTTTTCTACGATTCCGCCTTCTCTTTCTTCTTTTTCTTTTTCTTTTTCATCTCCATCCCCTCCTCCTATTTTTCCTCTTCTGCTTTCTTTTTTTTTTTTTTAAGCCAATCTCTCGTCACCATTAGCAACGGGTGCTAGAAAGGCAGATCGACGCCATGAATAAATTAAAGATGGCATCTAAACGGTTAATAGTGACAAAAACAAAAAAAAAACAAAAAACAAAACAAAAAACATAATAACAAACGCGACAGCGCGACACCTACATAGAAATTATTGTGTCAAATCGACGAACTCTGTTCCATTAGTTTTTTGTTTTTTTTTTTCGTTCAAATTCGCTTATTTATTTTTCCTCGTCACACTTTTCATATTTCAATCAATATTTTCATTTCAACTTTCAAGATGCTTCGAAATATGACCATATTTATACGTACACGGTGATCACAATATTAACTTACTCGAACAATGGCTTGTTATCTGCATCATGAGATGACATAGGAAAGAGACGGTGTTAGTCAATATGGAGACTCCGCCCAATTACGTTCCACGATTTCTTGTTTGTTTAATCACAATATTGTCTTTAAGTATAATAAATAATAATGTTTTTTTTTCTAAGAAGTATTTTTATTTACATTTATAATTTCTTTTTCAAAGAAATGTGTTCATTCCACACAACTACATTCCACGGTTTGTTTCGTTTCATAGTCGTACGGTTTTTTGATAAAAAATATTTCTTTTGAATACAATAAATAAAAATATTCATAAGCTTTAAAAAAATAAAATAGACATTTATTTATTTACGTAATTTTTTGCAATTACTTTTGAAATGCTTGCTTTGATAAATCTGAAAACCCGCGCAATCTATTGTGAGCCTATAAATACGGAGTGTACAAATAAACAACAAAATTAGGAGAAAATGGAAAGAAAAAAACAAAGCAAAAACAAGAACTCTATTGCTAAACTTTTAGGTATTTTAAAAACTGGGAATCGGAAGCCGTATAGAAATTATTGGTGTCGTCTCATCACTAATATAATATATATATATATATATATATATATATATATATATATATATATATATATATATATATATAGTACCTATTTACTATGCCTCCCCACGGGACAGAGTTAGACACCAGGGTCGTTTTTTAACGTTGAGAAAAGGTACAAAAATAAAAATTGTCTCAGTCGTGAAGGATTTCTCCTCCACCGAAAGAGAACAAGAAAATAAAGTGCAGCATCTGAAGAACAGATACTACACTTTGATCTTGACCAAGTAATCCATATACAGTACCGTTTCGCTACATATATATATATATATATATATATATATATATATATATATATATATATATATATATATATATATATATACTTCATTTCATCACATAAATTAATATACGAAGATCTAATTTTATGCGTAAATTTTTCAGTATTACATCAACAGTTCTCAATACATAGGTAGAGATAGGTAGTAAGTTATGAAATATATATGGCAATTAAGCTACACAGAATATTCCGCGTTTCATTCTCGTAAGAATTCGTCAGACTTAAAGTCAGGCTTCAGGTAAGCCTGCCGAACTCTCACGAGAACGCGGATTATTCTGTGTAGCTTAATTGCACTACATATTTTCATAACTTATGTGTGTGTGTGTGTGTGTGTGTGTGTGTAAGGATCAATTGATGTAAAGGAATAAAATATAGAAATTGTCAACATCATGTATTTTGAAATATAAATTTTTGTCATTTATTCTATATATTGCTCTGTATTCACATTGAGCTTCTTATATAAGGATTGATATATAATAAAAAAATATATTTCTATAGAAATATATATATATATATACATATATATATGTATATATATATATATATTTTTTTATTGAGATTGTCGGACTGACTTCCTCATCTTGGTTGTTATAGTCACAACGTTTCGGTCGTTTTGTCCTCCGGCCTTCATATATATATATATATATATATATATATATATATATATATATATATATATATATATAAAGCAACTACTCTTACGATGTTTTTTTTTCGGATTTATATAATCATATTTTTTTTTCTTTGATAGTTAATGAGTTCTTATTCTTTTTATGAGAAAGTGTAACCTAGCGCATATGAGCGCGTATGAAAATATCAGCCGCAGCCGAAGAATGGATCGCACACGATTGTATTAGCAGCAGGCGCAGCGTTTAAACGCGTATGCAAATTGGCAAGTTTGATTGGACTTGCGTCTTCAAAAAAACAACAACAACAACAACAACAAAAATGATCACCACATGATCGGAGATAAACAAAATCGGCACCGAAGGAGATGGACGTGTAAAATGAAGGTGAGACTGTGCTGGCTGTGGTCGGCGTACGGTAGAAGGAAGATAAACGCAACTCAGGTGAGATGGACATGTGGCCCCGCAGTGGCTTTTTTAGCTGGTTTCGAGACGGGGAGAAGCAAAAACTGTATTAAACGATGTGTGCTATAAAGAAAAAGAGAGAAAAATGCCAACGCAGGTGTTTATTTATTTCTCTTCTTTGTTTGTATTTGCGACGTTACATATTTTTTAAAAAGTTGACATAATCATTATATGATTGTTTCTGCGCTACGAAACAGGTGGTGTCAGAAACTGAACAGTTTAACATGCTGAAATAAACATCTTGGAATTTGGAATATAAGTTTATCATTTATGTACATATGCATATATATATATATTGAGTTGAGCATATTGAGAAGTGAAACACGAATTACCATTAGCATATAAGCGACGCTCTTTGTGTAAACAAATCGAGCGGAGGTATTTCGGACGATATCAAAACATCGTTAAACTCACTACTCGTTCAAGCAGCCGCCAATAGCGTAATGGTTAGGAGCCTTGACTGCCGTACAAACGGTCGGGTTTCAATCCTGGCTTGAGGTAGTTGCCTGTCTAGCCGCACTGATGAGCTGTGAAACAGCGAAACAGTACTGTATGTGGATGTATATATATATATATATATATATATATATATATATATATATATGAGAGAGAGAGAGGATTAGAGAGAGAAACAGAGATAATAAGAGAGAACGGCAAACAAACAGATAGAGACCAAGCAGAAAGGAAGTAATTATCGATTTCAAGTGCTTATTTTTTTTTTTTTTTTAAATATTTAACTAGCTTTATAAGCTATTTCTTTTTTCATTCAAACAGTTTAACCATCTCTAGATGGATGATATAACGGGTAACGATGATCTTTTTTTTTTTGTATAGTTATCAATGTACGCGTGTCAGTTTGTGATACAACACGTGGCGCTTGTAGTTAATTTCTACGCTCAGGTAAAATCCCTGCCCGACTGCCGATACGACTTGAACGGCTTGCTAGATACCGAAATCCCCCACCAAACCCAACCTAGCACTCAGGCCTACAGGCGCTTGCATACAATACATTTTAGAAGCATTGCATAATATCTTTAACGGGAGGGCGTCTGCGAACTTGCGCCAATGCAAAACATCTGCTTGAAGCATGATTTCATGCAAGGAAAGCACGTAGTCAGGTCGCGTGATTCTCGTGTAGGCGAGATAAAACGTGGTTTTCATTATGAATCGGCAGAGAAAAGAGATTGTATAGAGCGGGGGAGTTTACGAGTGAATTTAGTTGTTTCTGTATCTTTTCTCTTTTTGTCCAGTTGATTCTATCTTTTTGTTCTGGAACGTTGGTTTATACTCGAAATCCATTACTTTATGAAACATTGTTTAATGATTGCTCAATGCCAATAACAAGTGGTGTTTCCTGGAATCTGAATGACAACAAGATTCTCCAGATTTCCGATCCAGATCAACAGTCGTTTACTAAATGATTTCTCATTGGCAACGGTCGTTAGTCTGCTCTGTAAATTGAGTGATTCTAAGCCTTTCCAAGGGTCTAGTACACCCCGCAATCTTCCAGTTGAGATCTGGTTGGTGTTTTTTTTTTTCGTCCTTGATATTTCACAACTATTTTATGTGGTACGAACTGGAGTCACCGCTTGTGTATGTGTGCATTTTAAGGGGGACAAAAATATGGGATTTTTAACCATTTCACTTATTATTATTATCATTATTATTATTATTATTATTATTATTATTATTATTATCATCATTATTATTATTATAATTATTATTATTATTATTATTATCATTATTATTATTATTATTATTATTATCAATCTTCTTCTTCTTATTATTATTATTGGCACACAAGGAGCTTTTACGCAGGTTATCAAAGATCTCATTGAATACAGCTTGTAGTGTTCCCTGGAAGCTGAATGATAACAAGTCTCCACCTCTTTCGATACCATTTGCAAATAAATTTGCATTATCGCAACAGTTGATTGCCATTGATTTCTTGTTGGTAGTAGCCATTGGTCTTTACTGGAATTTGAAAGGCAATAAGCCTCCCCAAGCCCCCAGTTCTATTATTATTGTTATTATTATTATTGTTGTTATTATTATTATTGGCTCACATGGAGCTTTCACACAAGTCAACAAACGATCTGATTGGAAACCTGTGGTGTTCTCTGGAAGCTGAGTGACAACAAGCCTCCCAAGACGCCCAGCTCTCTCCACCTCCTTCGGCAGATTGTTATTATTATTATTATTATTATTATTATTATTATTATTAGAAGATAAAGAAATTATTTATGGTTTAAATAAGCAAATTCTAAATTTTTCATAATACTTATATAGGTTTCAGAAATAGGGAGAAGTAAATATTTAACCAATAAATATAAAATTCTTCGATGCTGTATTTATTTATATTTGTTGTGTACAATTTTTTATCGGTATCTTAACTTAGTTTCATATTGTCACTATTTTCAAAAACAAAACTCTTAATAAGACTTTTGTTTGTTTGTCTTTTTTGTTAATAATTCGCACCAGTTCACTAGTCTACATTGGTAACTTCTATTCACTTTATATTTGTTCATCAGCAATGCTGCAAGAAAACTATACTTTTTAAACGCATTTAATACAAGAAATCAAAACTCATTATATTCAACGAAAAATTATTTTAGTTTTCATGAGAACCAACAATTGCTCCGTCCTATACGTATACAGGATGACCCACCTCCATAAAAACGGGCGCAAACTCTAATTAATTTTCTCCGTTCTACAGCATGTGTTCAAGATGACTTCCATTAAGCTTTTTTTTGGGGGGAGGGGTCACCATATATATATATATATATATATATATATATATATATATATATATATATATATATATATATATATATATAAAATGGAATTCTGCAAAAGAAACAAAAAAAAAACATAACAAAAAAACTTCGCCAAAACTAGTATTTACACATATTTAGGTATCCCCTATTCTCCTATTAATTGAGCTTTATGATTTTAAAAATATTATATTTAAAATAGAAATTT
>NC_136506.1:77910301-77912801 GCF_053919585.1 Euprymna scolopes | reverse complement strand
TATCATATATATATATATAAAATACAAATATGATAAATATAATAATATAAATATAATATATATATAATATAAATGTAATATATATATTATATAAATATAATATAAACATAATATAAACAAACTAAATATAATATATATAATATAAATATAATATATATATAATATTAAAATAATATAAATAATATAAATATAATATAGATCATATATATAATACAAATATAATATAAATAATATATATAATATATACGTAGTATAAATATAATGTATATATTATATATATGATATATAATATATATAATATATACAATATATATAATATAAATATAATACATATAATATAAAT
This sequence comes from Euprymna scolopes, assembly GCF_053919585.1. Classification (NCBI taxonomy): domain Eukaryota; kingdom Metazoa; phylum Mollusca; class Cephalopoda; order Sepiida; family Sepiolidae; genus Euprymna; species Euprymna scolopes. Next base: position 77,912,458 of record NC_136506.1, on the reverse strand, counting down.
ATATGTATATATAATATATGTAATATATAATATAAATATAATATATATATAATATAAATATAATATACATCTAATATAATTATAATATATATTTAATATAATTATAATATATATTTAATATAATTATAATATATATATATATCTAATATAAATATATGTATATATAATATATGTATATATAACATACGTATCGTATACATACAATATAAATACAATATATATAATATAATTATAATACATATACAATATACTTTATATAATATAATTATAATATATAATATAATTATAATATATATATACAATATAAATATATAATATATATATATATAATATGAATATAATATATATATAATCTAAATATTATATATATCACATAAATATAATATATATATAATCTAAATATATTATATATAATATAAATCTAATATATTACATAAACATAATATATAATATAAATATAACATGTATATAACATAAATATAATATATAATATATAAATATAAAATATATATATACACATAAGATACGTATATAAATATTAAATATATATAAATATGTTATATATAAATATAATATAAATAATATAATATATATAAAAATATAACATATGCATATGAATATAATATATATATATAAATATAATATATATATAAATATAATATATATATAAATATAATATATATATAAATATAATATATATATTAATATAATATATGTATGAATAAAATATAATATATACAATATATTTATATATAAATATAACATAATATATATAAATGTAATATAATATATAAATATAATATAGTACGATATATAAATATAATATAATGTATTAATACAATATAATATATTAATATAATATAATATATTAATATAATATAATATATTAATGTAATATAATATACAAATATAATAAAATATATAAATATAACATAATATATTAATATAATATATAAATATAATATAATATATATAATATATAAATATAATGCAATATAGTATAATATATAAATACAATGCAGTATAATATATATAATACTATATATATAATATAATATATAAATATAATATAATATATATAATATTATATATATATAATATATAAATATAATATAATATATAAATATAATATAATATATAAATATAATATAATTATATAAATATAACATAATATAATATATAAATATAACATAATATAATATATAAATATAACATAATATAATATATAAATATAACATAATATAATATATAAATATAACATAATATAATATATAAATATAACATAATATAATATATAAATATAACATAATATAATATATATATAACATAATATAATATAACATAATATAATATATATATATAACATAATATAATATATATAACATAATATAATATATATATATAACATAATATAATATATATGTATAATATAATATAATATAATATATATAACATAATATAATATATATATAACATAATATAATATATATATAACAATATAATATATATATAACATAATATAATATATATATAACATATTATAATATATATATAACATAATATAATATATATAACATAATATTATATATATATAACATAATATAATATATATATATAGCATAATATAATATATATATAACATAATATAATATATATATATATAACATAATATAATATATATATAACATAATATATATATATAACATAATATAATATATATATAACATAATATAATATATATATAACATAATATAATATATATATAACATAATATAATATATATATATAACATAATATAATATATATATAACATAATATAATATATATATAACATAATATAATATATATATAACATAATATAATATATATATAACATAATATATATATATATATTATATATATATATATATATTATATATATATATATATTATATATATATATATATTATATATATATTATATATATATATATATTATATATATATATATATATATATATGTATATATATATATATATATATATATCCGCAAGCGTTGACTGGTCGTTAAATACGCATTAATATTATATTTTACTTCATACGGAAACTTAGACATGTACATGCGAATATTATTATTTTTATTTGCTAAACAGTTCAATTCTCGGTTTGAGTTCGAAAT
>NC_136506.1:77870301-77905301 GCF_053919585.1 Euprymna scolopes | reverse complement strand
CATAATAGTATTTTTTGCGTTTTTATATGCGTTTTTACGGTAATCGAGAAAAAAAAAATAGCAACTTTATAGTTAAATATGAAGAGATTTCAAAAGAATCGGAATCGGTAGTTGTATCGGAATCTGGGAATAGTCCCATCACTAGTAGAAACCCACCCAATAAATATCAACAATCGGAAGAACATGTAATGTTCAACCAGTATTTTGTTTAATTTTCGGTTTTTGAGCGATTATTAAGGTTTCAAACTAGTTGTGAGGAAAGCGCCAGTTTTTCACTCGCTCTAACTTGATACACTTATATTACATTTGCTGCCACGCACACAAAGTTGACTTGTATGAAATTTCTAAAAAATCCGCCCAACCGGCTCCTCATGCCTCGGGGGCAGAACGGATACTAAACCCAATAAATGTGACCGTGACATTTATTGAGTGGGTTTCTGTCACCATTTTGTTATAATTCTTATTTTGAAGTGATTATCAAGTATTCAAAGACGTCGCGGACAGCGTTCAACATTACTTGTTTTTCGAAACGAATAAATATTTTTCATTAAAAAAACAAAAAAACGTAAAAAACTTTTCCAAATATGTAAAAAAAGGTAACTTATCTTGCCTTTGGTAATATTTATTTTTTATATATTTGTTTTTTGGCAACTATTTTTTTTATGTTATTGTTGATGGCCATCATGTTACGCGCGTGGAAACGCCATCCCGAGAAACTATGTGCAAGAACACGCGTACCAAGATGGCCACCAGTAACAGCATAAGAAATCACATTGCTTAATATCCGGAAAACTACTTATTTGCGGAAATTTTAAATGCATTTTCAGTATACTCGAAAATCTATAAAAAGTCATCATTTTAAAGGAAAATGTTCAGGTGGAAACCAAGTAAAAATTGACTGAAAAATAGACGAAACTAAACAGAAATAAAGGGGAGTACCTATTGTCACGTGAGCCCAATACCTGTCCCCTTTCCGCTATTAGCACAGATACTCCAAATTAATAAGCCCTATCTAAAGAGTAATAAGCCAGCTTTTATTTGTAACAAATATTGGTAATTTGTAACCTTTCAAATTTCAAATGCTTATATCGTAATCCTTTTGGTATTTGAAAGTAATTATTTAAGCCTTTAAACTCAGGATAGAAAACAATGGGTTTGTATTACTGTACACATAGATTCGAAAAAGTTGTCAAAAAAACAAATATATAACAAATAAATGTTATCAAAGGCAAGATAAGTTACTTTTCTACCAGACTGGATATATTTTTTGTGTTTTCATTCAATGTAACATGTTTATTCAGCTCGAAAAACATGCAGTGTTTACCGATGTATTGGAAAATTCAAAATGGCGTCGGACTCTCTCTTTAACACGGTAAGTTTGGGAAAAGCTGTTATAAATAATAAACTAGACAAAATACTATTAAAAACCACCGAATATATGTCAAGTTATGTCACGGTAACATATATTGAGCGAATTTCTAGCAGTATTTTGTCTAGTTTATTATTTATAACACCTTTTCCCGAACTTACCGTGTTAAAGAGAGTCGGGCGCCATTTTGAATTTTCCATTACATCGGTAAACACTGTATGCTTTTCGAGCTGAATAAATATCTTACATTGAATAAAAACACGAAAATTATATCCAGTTTGGCAGAAAAATAACTTATCTTGCCTTTGATAACATTTAGTTGTTATATATTTGTTTTTTGACAACTTTTTCGAATCTATGTGTACAGTAATACAAACCCAAAGCAATGTCTGATCTAAATTTAAAAACAAAACAAAACAAAACATGCCAACTATTATTTGTGCTTTTAAAGTTCAGGAAAATATTATTTTTTAAACACGCGCCCCTAGAACATCATTTTTTTTTTATATATATAATTCGAGAATTCGGTTCTTAACAATATTATAATTCGAACATTTCTTTTTACAAACTTTTTACTTATATCTTCATATTTTCCCTGTTACTGAAATATAAATCCTTCCAGACTGAGACAAATTTTATTTTCGTTCAAATCCAGAGTACCCCTTTTTGTGTAGCTGGATTTTTCACACAAAACAATTGTCTGACTTTGCCCTCGTGGGGAAGAAAGTTAATAAAAACCAAAACAAAGATAAATTTTACTTTATTACCACCTCATTGAGGTGTGTCAGAAATTTCGTGAAAATAGTGAATAATTCCACCCCATCTTTCCAAGCTTATAACTCATCGAAAAATGTAATTCAAGCCCTAATTTTTTTTTTCAATTAAAGGAGCAAGGACCAAGGTTTCATTAAAAAAAACAAAAACAAGAGAAACAACGTGTTTTTTTTAAAAAAGGTTTTAAACTTCGCACTTTACAGGTAAATTTCTAAAAAACAGTATTTTTTTTTTGTTTTAAATTTGAATATATTATTCATTGACCTTTTCTCTTCAATTTGTGATATATAAGACTTTGGTACATAAATTAATTATTTACTTTTTAATAGACATTTCAAAATGGGAGGCGTGAAATATTCGACCCCCTGTCTTTCCAAGCTTATAACTCCTCGAAAAATGTAATTCAAGCCCTAATTTTTTTTCAATTAAAGGAGCAAGGACCAAGGTTCCATTAAAAAAAAAAGAAAAAACAAATAACGTGGTTTAAAAAAAAAAAGGTTTTAGACTTCAAACTTTACAAGTAAAATTCTAAAAAACACTACGCTTTTTTTGTTTTAAATTTGAATATATTATTTATTGACCTTTTCTCTTCAATTTGTGAGTAAATTAATTATTTACTTTTCGGTGAGTAAATTAATTATTTACTTTTTAATAGACACTTGAAAATAGGAGGGGGGTCGTGAATAAAAAAAAAACGTTTGTCTAAAATATTATATTCGGTTTATTGGAAAGAACATAAAATTTCACATTGACCCTGAAAATATCGTAAAAATAGAATCAATAGAAAAATTTTGATAGATTTTTAAAGTTTAAAAATTGAAAAATATTGAGTTCGGAAAATTCATTACTGTTTTTAAAAAAAAAGTAAAAAAATATTTCTATTACTTTTAAAACAACTTTAATAGTTTATTTTGGAAGTATAATCCATAAAGAAAATAAACAACCCACTTTTAACAGAGAAATTACGAGATTTTTATATTTTATTTGCAGTTTCGTGTTAGAGGTGTCAAAAATTCCTACAAAAATTCTGATACACGTTTAATAGGTTTCGGTGTGCTGAAAACGAATATCACATTTAAAATTGGCGCAAACAAATAGTTTTCTGGATATTAAGACATTTTTCAAATGCATTACTTAATAAATGCCAATTTTCAGGTGGGGAAAAATGGCCTTCAGTAAAAACATTATAGATTACATTCGATAATAAATGTCTTTATATCCAGATAATTACTTATCTGCGCCAAATTTAAATGTAACACTCCTTTCCAGCATACCCGAAAACCATAATAAATCGTCAACTTAACGGTGAACGCTAAGGTGCAAAGAAAGTAAAAAAATACAAAAAAAAAAAAAAAGACAGAAAACAAACAAAACTAGAAAAAAAAACTTTTAGAAGGGTTATGGTACATTACTTTTGAACACGCATCTATATCGTATGAAAAAAAAACGTTTTTGTTTATAATCTGAGACTTCGATGCATAACTATTTGTAAATCCGAAAATTTCGTTGGACTGAGTAAAAAAAAAAAATAGAGGAGGAGTCTAAGTAACGTCGTGTACGACCGTCTAAAAATGGGTTCATTATGTTTGATCGGGCCCCCCTCTCATATAAAAGAACAATAATTTTATGATTTTATATTGAAACCCGAAGATTTCTCTTCATTTAACTAAGCGAAAACAAAAACAAATAAAAAAGGGGCGGGGTAAATGTCGTCTAAAAAAGGGCATATTATTTTTGAACAGACGCCCCTGTCATATAAAAGAACACCACTTTAATAACTTTATATTGTAATCCGAAGATTTACCCGGTTTGTTTTACTATACACATAGATTCGAAAAAGTTGTCAAAAAACAAACATATAACAAATAAATGTTATCGAGGGCAGGATAAGTTACTTTTCTAACTAACTGGATAAGTTTTACTGTTTTTATTTAATGAAAAATATTTATTTGGTTTGAAAATCGATATATTTGAAAAAGACAAATGGCGGCGAGGTTTCTGTTGAATACGTTAAGTTTGGAAAAATGGGTTCAAACTACAAAATTATACAAAATACTGTTAGAAACTCAATCAATATATGTTATCGCGACATAGGCTGACATATATTGAGTGAGTTTCTAACAGTATTTTGTCTAAGTTTTTAGTTTGAACTCATTTTCCCAAACTTAACGTATTTAAGACCTCGCCGACATGTCTTTTTCAAATATATCGATAAACACTGTATCGAACCGATTAGACGTTTTAAAGTGAGTAAAATCACTAACAACTTTTTCAGATAGGTAGAAGAGTAATTTATCTTGACTTTGATAACATTTATTTGTTATATATTTGATTTTTGACAACTTTTTCGAATCTATGTGTATAGTAAAACAAACCTGATTTCTCTTTATTTAACTAAGGGAAAACAAAAACAAACAAAAATGGGGCGTGAGTGAATGTTTTCTAAAAATGGGCATATTCTTTTTGAACAGACGCCCCTGTCATATAAAAGAGCGACAGCAAAAAAAAAAAAAAAGATGGATAGTTCTGCAACGTACCTGCCCTTCGAATTCGTAAGATTCCGCATTTGTACTTGTTGTACTCATATTTGCAAGTTATTTTTTTTTTCAACTGACGACTTATCTTACAAAGTATATTAATCGCCTGTCTCAGTTGCTTCTGGTTCCAAAAGAGAAGTATCCTTCGTTGCGTTTTTGGTAAATACAAAAACAGTTTTCAAAAAAAAAAAAAAATTTTTTTTTAAATACATAAAAATCGGGGTTCCTTTTATTTGGTTGTTTTGTTTGTCGGTGTTTACTCTGACCAGAGTCTCCCCTGGTATCGTCCCGATGTTGCCCCGAGAGTTTGCCGTGGAGCTGGGGGGACTTCTTTCAGGGGAGACCAGACAACAACCCCCTTTTACGACGCCGATTGCTAAGAATGAAACAAGGGAAGCGGTGAGGTTATAAGCGGAGCCTCTCTTTCGATTCGGGCGTTTTCTAAATATGGAAAACGGCTCGCGAGAGAAAGAGGGAGAAAAGAAAGAGACGCCAGTCTGTGGGGGCCCTCGTCGTATAGTAGCAATAATAACATACCCCCCCCCATCCACAACATTTCTAGCTCTGTTTGTTCCCCCCACCCCCACCCCGTCGTCCAAAAGCCGGTTCACCACCTACTCGCGCTCTTCTAGCTTGCCTGGCCTTACCTCCACCCCTCTCGCCCTCACTGTGTACGCTAAATGCCTGTATATCGCAAAGAGCCACTCTGCGAAATAGGATGACAGAGAGAAAGAAAGAGTTAGATCTTGGGAAGCCTAATGGTAAAAAGGCTGGTCGTATCACGGCAGAAGATAACGGGTTTGCGAAATAAAGAACTGTGACTAAGGAATCTCACACATTTTCGTGCCGATGTGTACGCGAAAGTTGAAAACACAGAACGGAGAATTCTTTGAATGAATAAACAAACAAATATTATTGAAGTGCTTGAACGATTTAAAAGCTATTTCGAACCTAAACGTCACAGACACACAAAGAAAAAAAAAACAAAAAAAAAAAAACGGACAAAAAAAAATTAGTTTCTTTGTAACTTAAGCGTAACATATCAATGAAAATTGCAAACTTAAGTATGACAGACTAGCGCAAAAAACTTAAACGTTACAAACTAATGAAAATATGATTTGAAACAAGCGTGACAAACCGACAATGAAATAAAAAAAATGCTTTTTATATTTCAAACTTATGTGAGACAGACCGACAATGAACTAAAAATATTATTTTTATATTTCTTACTTAAGTGAGACAGACCGACAATGGATAAAAGAACGAAACTTTTTTATAATTACAACTTAAATGTGACAGACCGACAATGAGCTAAAAATACTTTTTTTATATTTCAAACTTAAGTGTGACAGACCGACAATAGGTTAAAAAAAAGCAAACTTTTTAATAATTACAACTTTAATGTAACAGAGTAACAATGGGCTTAAAAATACTTTTTTACATTTCAAACTTAAATGTGACAAACCGACAATGGATTTAAAAATACTTTTTTATAATTACAAACTTAAATGTGACAGACAGACAATGTATTTGAAACGTACTTTTTAGATTTTAAACTTAAGCGTGCAGACTAAAAAAATTTTTTTATATTTCAAACTTAAGTGTGACAGACCGACAATGGACTAAAATACCTTTTCATGTTTCAAACTTAAACGTGACAGACTGCCGAAATTTCTATAAAAAAAAAACAACTAAAGTGTTGCAGACTGACGAAGTGCTATTTCAAATGAAACGAAAAAACGTATTATACTTTCAATGTAAGTGTGACAGACTAACGAAAATGGTATTAGAAGTTTAAACGTGACAGACCGAAGGAAAGTATGACTGAAGCTTAGTATATTTTTTAACAAATCGAAAGTAATATTAAACTTAAGCGTGACAGACAATAAACTTTTTTTTTGGGGGGGGGTCTTTTGGGATGAAGAAGGCCAGAGGATGTGTTGGTCAAAACGTGGTGAACCAACACCTATGAAAATGAGGATAACAGTCCGCAAAAAGAATGCATGCACAAAACTTATTAGAATCTAAACTGACAGACAAGACCGTGACAGACCAAGAAAACTATAGGGATTCTTGGACATGTCCAAACAAACATGTATATTTTTTAAGATATGTCTATTTAATCTGTTCGTTTAGCGATAAAAAAAAAAAAATAATGTCATTAAATTACGTGTGACAGACAAATAGACTGAACAAGACTTTTATAGAAATACTTGGACGCATCTATAATAATATCTAATCAATCTTTGCATTTAGCAATTAAAATATTATTTCAAACATAAGCGTGACAGACCGACGAAAAATTCTAGTTCTAACTTAGTAGGACAGACAAAATCTCTTCTAATCACGGACGCATCTGAATGAAATATGTGAACTTATTGTCGAAAGTGAAAATCGTATTCTTTAAAATAAAAAGGGTGATGAAATGATCATCAGTGTTTTAATTGGGAAAAAGAAGTAAAAATACATAAAATAGAAAAAAAAAAAAAAAAAAAAACTAAAAAAAAAAAATGTAGGACGCACACAGGGAATTCTTCTTTGCCAAACTTTTCATCTGGGGCAAGAACATATTTCAATGGAATCATTCTGTTGGGCGAAAGTTCTTTTTATAACGGTACAAAAAAAAAAAAAAAAAGCCATGGGAAACTTGGGGAAGAAGTTATTTTTTTTTCTGATTTATTTTTATCTAAAACTTGCAGAGATGGCGGGCACCCGGCCTTGCCCAATAATGAAATAACTTAACATTGAAATTAACAGTAATAAGAAATAGATTACTAGGGATATGACAGCAGCATATTCTTTTCCTTGTTTTGATTCTAAAGTATATATATCCATTGAATGGTTGGTTGGTTGTTTTTGTTTTACGGCATATCAACCCTTTTCGGGTTATTTAATGCTGAATCCAAAGATTTTGAAGAACATTTTTTTAGTAGAATATATTTGTTGTTTTCAAGTCGGTTTCTATTTAACCCATAGTTGGAACCCTAACAGGTACTACCACTCCGGGTCAGAGTGGACCTGAGAACAATGGTAATTAAAGGGTAGCTCCACACTCCCCAAAGCCCGCAAGCTGGGGCCTCACCACTGGATATAGTTTAAGGTCATATCCAGGACCCCCATTGAGGGACTTTACGCTCTGCAGGGGGGCAGTCGGTGTATTCTAATGCCCCACCGACAGGGCCAATATCCATTGATATCTTATGTTTTTTTTATGTAGAATGGTGTGGTTCTTGGTTGATTAATTGTGTCTGGCTGTGTCAGATATATACTCGAGTGTCAAAATAATGCAAAGAATATGCTGTTGTCATAGACCTAGTTATAATACAACCCAGGACTGTTTATAACGAGTAAAATCTTTGTTTGGATGGATGAATTACGCATACAAACGTATGTCAACAAGTTCGAATGCAAAATGTTCATTTCAAATTGCCGACATTATTTTATTTCTTTCTGCGCATGTCCGAATTCAATTAATTTCTTCAAGTCATTTAATATTAAATCTTTATTATCTATCCCTCGGTAGCTCAAACGGTAGAGAACACGGCTGAAGCGCTAAATGTTTTGGTTTCGATTCTAGCTGATAGCACCCACTACATTTTTTTATTCTTTTGAAATCAGTACTATATATTAGGTACAATATAATATTCAATAGAGAGTTGGCTGTATTCATTTGCTTCCCCACTGAGCAAAGTAGGCACAAGGCCTTTTTTTAATGTGGAGAGAGGGGAGGTGAAGGAGACCAGCTCCCGAGAGGTGGGAAATGGAAGCTGGATAGTGTGAGCCACTTGTTATATAGGGTTGCCCCTAAATGGGCCAAAAGATTGCCACAAGGACAATGATCTTTGATTGCAGCATCTGCCGGAACAAATACTACACTTTGATCTTGGCCCGAAGACTACAAAGGTCCCCCCACCTGCGAGGTGGGGCATTCAGTAGAGGGTATTTATTTGCTCCCCCACCGAACAAATTAGGCACAAGGCCGATTTTTAATGTGAGGGGCGGAGGGGAAATGGGGACCAACTCCCCGGGGAGTAGGGGAGCTGGATAGTGACAATTGGTATGAAGGGTTTCCCCGACATTGACCAATAATTTATATGTAGGGTCGCCCCCACATATGGTCTTTGCTTGCAGTATCTGCCGGAACAGATACTACACTTTGATCTTGGCCCGAAGGCTTCAAAGCCCCCCCCTCCCCGCTGCGAGGGGGGGCATTCAATAGAGAATTGGCTCTGTAGTAATTCAAAATTAAAAACAAATAAAAATCAATGGATGTTTCACACTTCCAATACTTTTATTGTCGCCAAAATCGGTTAAAATCGCCAATTTTCAAGAAATCGATTGATGACCCACCGCGGTGCACCGGGAGGAAGCTTCAAATACCTCCCTGCAGTAATTCAGGCCACAATAAATTGTAGTCTGCATTGTACGGTGTTTCTACACTATTGGGACGAAATTTCGGAAATCATAATATTGAATTTCACATGAAAACAATGGTATCTACGGATTCCTTTTATTTTTAAGATGATTATGTCCAAAAATTAAGGTTGAAAATTATTGATTAAAGAAAATAAAATATAGAATTTGATGAAAATGATAGTAAAACACAGGAGAGTTCAAAAGGGAGGTAAATTTCCATTTTGGTTTAAACAAGATGGCGGAAAATTTTCCCCTGCTAACACGATTAAAGTTGTTTTGTTCAATAATTCAGTAATATTCGGGTAATTTTGACTACATAATTTGGAAGCCACCATTGTAATTTATTAGAATTGACAAAAAAATTTCAGTTGAAACCGTTGTTTTTTTATCTGAAAACTTCACTTATCGACTACAAAATCACGTCTCAATTCTGTAGAAGCACTTAATTGCACCGTAGAGAACCTACCGTTGGTTTTATAATATTTTCATATAATGGCTTGCATTTTAATTTAAAATGCAAAAGTCAAGTATCATGGTGCAATTGTATTCTAAGCATAAACCTTAATTTCAAACGCGCCCCTGTTTTATCAAAGAACCTGCTGTTGATTTTATACGTCGGGCTTTTGTGTTTGTGCGGTGATAAAATTTCTCAAATGCACTTGTGATGTTAGGCTATATCAGAGTGTTAACCTTGGTTAAAATCGGCCTGCTCCTGCTTTAATCCGATTTTTCGATTCTCGAAAACATTCCAATACAAAACCTATCTAAGAACAGTCTCAGACACATGAAGTATATCTTTGCGAAATTTGAAAATTATAAGCCCAGGCGTTTTGCCGTCTATAGGGAACGAACTCATACGCACTCACACACAACTACACGGACACACATAAAGTGCCTTTTATATATGCGCATTTATTTATTTTATTTTTTTTTTCATTTTCACCTCATCCAAGGCACAGTGCTACTTTGATGTAGGGGTCTATTATCTCGGACATAAACTGCAGGGATACTATATAGGGAGTTGAGCAGCAAGGTGTCTGTTTATATTATACTTGAACTTCTGCATGTCAGTACAGTCAGAGAAGCAGGAACTCAGAAGCTAATTCCAAAGTTTAGCAGTTCTAGGGAAGAAACTATTAGAGTAGAAAGCTTTCTGGCATCTGGGGATCTCTACCGTGTAGGGGTGGGATTTTGCTGCTTGTCTGGCTTGTCGGGGGTATTTACGTTGAGGGGGCACAAGGGATTGTAGTTTGTCGGAGCATCTATCGTTATAATACTTATAAAACCAGCAGACGGATACTGCATTTCGTCGATGGGACAGTGGTTGAAGCCTCGCTGACATTTCGGGACCTATTAGGTGGGCAACTCTCTTTTGACCCCTTTCCAAGAGTAAGAGACAAGTGACACATGCAACAGCCCAAATGTGACAACAATGTGTATATGTGCGTGCGCGCGCGCGTGTGTGTATGTATGTGTTTGTATGTGTAAGCACGTGTGTGAGTACGTGTGTGTGTGTTTGTGTGTGTGTGTGTGTTTGGTGCAGTCATTTTCGATCTCTTTACCTCGTCTCCTTTTCTCTTTCTTTGTCGTTCCATATCTCTCTCTCTCCCCACCTCACTCTTTCTGTATATTTTTTACCTCCTCCCCCGGGACCACGTAAGTACCAATTATGTAAATCCGTATGAAACGGAGCTGACTACGACGACAAAGAAATCGATAGGCTGGGAGTTTTCCCTACAAGATTGTCACGGACTAATTTTGTTGAACCTAAAAGGTCACGCCACACAAGAGGCGACTCGGGAGAGGCGAGGGATGTGGGCAGAGAACCGATCACGTCCCAGTATGGAACCCGCTACAAGTCCCCCACAATCAACCCCTCATCCTGCCCTTCATTACCCACGAAGCACAGAGACTAGCGCGCGGAGTACCGATTAGCACTTAAAAACAGTGCTTGCTTAATAGAAAAACGGATGTCGCAGTCTACACATGTTTCGCATCTGCATCTTTCCTGGCAGTTTAGGAGAGTGTCTGGGACGAGATTTGCGAACGATCGAGAGCTCAATCACTTCAAACATGGCGCACAATACTGTTTTAGCCTTGCGGTATTTTTGTGTCATTTAAAAAATGAGTGACTTTTTAATATTGCGTAACTCTTTTAGAATCTCAGATTAAAACGCTAGATTTAGTATTGGAAACGGAAAAACGACTGCTTGCGGTGATATTTATCATATGCATACAACCAGCGTTCTTAGGTTCAGTAATTTGCATATGGTTTTGCAAAACGACATTTTCATTAATTTACTATTAGTTCACATTGTGTTCGATTTCAATGATTGTTTTCGTTTTACAAGAATCAATTTAGTTTTGGTGGTTGAGACTCGGTTCTACATTGTAAATCAAAAAAAAAAAAAAAAATGCGCTTGTCTGGAAAACGGGTTTATCTAAGGGAGATAATTAGCGTTTACTAAGGAAAGAATGTTATTTTATTGCTGGTAATATAGGACGCTTGCAGATAATTTAGGACCCAATCTAGAACCGGGTCTCAACCACCAAAAATAAACACACAAACACACGCGCGCACAGTTTGTATTCGTCTGCTACAAAGAAGCTAGGCTCGCTCTAACGTGCTAGGAAACTACACACACTTGACAGTATATTGAATTTCTACAAAACCACCATTGACCCATGCCTGGTGTATTGTCGCTACATCTGGGCTGAGGCGTCTACAACTTGTCTCTCCCTCTTAGACAAGGTCCAAAGAGGAGTTTCCAACCTAAAAGATCCCACACTATTAACCAAGCCCCAACATCTGCCTGTTGACAAGGTCAACCGAAGAAAAATTGTCGAATTTCTGAAGGAAATAAAAACAAATAAAAACTTATAACCAAAAGATTTTAGAAAAACAACAATAACCAATTAGCACCTAGCACGATACAATTAACGTTTTGGCATTAAATAACCCAAAATTGGTTAAAATGCCGTAAAACAAATCCTTCGGAGCCCGTGGCGCAATTGATAGAGACGTTGAAGGTACGTCCAAGGATGGAATACTGTTGCCACATCTGGGCAGGAGCTGCTAGAAAGGACTTGGCCTGCCTTGATAGAGTTCAAAATAGACTTCGTAGCCTCGTAGGAGATGTCCTTTTCTCTTCCTTGCAACCTTTATCTCACAGAAGAGATGTTGCGAGTTTGTCTCTGATGTATCGTTATTTTCATGGAAAGTGTTCGAATTTATTTATTTTTCATGGAAAGTGTTCGAATCTATGGTCCCCCCTCGCCAAACTTTCACAAGAAACACTCGTCTAGCTGTGAACACTATCAATAATTCCCCCCACTCTTTATCTGTGCCTAAACCTAAACGTAGATTCCATGAACAAAGCTTTTTTCTTAGAACTGCACGCCTGTGGAATTGTCTTCCGTTTTCCTGCTTTCCGGCTGACTACAATATGGTTGTCTTCAAGTCTAACGTAAACAAGTTCTTGATGAGCCGTTCCATATAAGTTATCAAATTTACCAAATTTTCATTACTAATGATTACTATAATGTCCAATTTCTACTGTACACTCTTTAATCCTTATCCTTGAGTGGCCTCTTAGCCTTGATAATGTGGTGATGCCTATGTAAAAAAAAACAAAAAAAAAAAACATCTTCTCCATCGTCGGAATGTTGCATCCTTGTCCCTGTTTGAATGTCGACAGACACAAGTGTTGCGATATTGTCAGAATGTGTTCTGACAACATCGCAACACTTGTGTCCCTCGATGTAAATACCTCAGACTAACCCTACAATCAACAAAATCCCACCCCTTAATAGCAAAGGTCCATAAATGTGGTAAAGTCTCCTACTCTGATTGTCTCTTCCCGTAAACTACTACACTATGGAATTCTCTCTCTCTCTCTCTCTCTCTCTCTCTCTCTCTCTCTCATGGCTCCTTGACTGTAATGCAGAAATTTAAATGTATTATGAAAAAGACATTTTGCTGCTCAACTCCCTACATAGTGCCTTTTTGACATTGTTCCAAATAGTAGCCCCTTACATCCAAGTGGAAATGTACCTTGTTTGGAGTGATTAAGAATAACAACAACATTATCAAAACTCTCCTGGTGTGCGACTTTTCAAATAATAAAAAAAAAACCCCAAAAACCCCCAAAAACCCCCAAAAACGGATCATTGCGCGACACTCAAAACACCCCATTTACATCCAATTCAGTTCAAACAGGAGTAAATCGGAAACCACAGTGTGTTAAGAGTTATAATTTTCCACATAAACCATAGAGATATAAATCATTGCACATGCAAAATTTCAGCTAGATAAGTCAACTTGAAGTTGGTCAAGGGCATTACTTATTGAACACTAATCGTGCTATACCACAAAAGACAATTTATTTTTGGTAGCTGCTATCCAATTTTTCATTGCAAATTCCAAATAAATCCCTTCTCAAACACAAAAACACGCGCGTGCGCACACGGCAGCCAAGCAAGCAAGTTAGTTTGTATCCGTTCTTACTCGAAATATATTTCATTCCGAAATCGAATTTAAGCGAATACATTTCGATTCCTTTTCATACAAGTCAGCCATTTTACTTTTTTATTTAATTGTACATTAAAAGCAAAGTCACCCCCACACACCACGGTCGCGCAGATATGTGAATAAGTATTCCCCTTCTCCGCGAATACCATTTTCCAAATATGTCTTTAATATCTATCTATCTATCTATCTATCTATCTATCTATCTATCTGTTATGTAAAAGGAACTTTATGTGGTGTGTGTGTGTGTGTGTGTGTGTGTGAGTGAGTTTCCTATGGACTCGAAAAAGGCTGGGCCGATTATTATGAAATTTATCACAGAATAAACATTATGTGCCTGGAAGTGTTCTTAGATAAGTTTTGTATCGGAATGTCTTCGATAAGTACCGATAATCGATAATCGAAATTATCCCATGAAATAAGGAACTGGCGATTTTGACCAAAGGTAACACCTTTCACAGCCCAACATCACAAGTGCATTTGAGAAGTTTATATAAAACCAGTAATGCCATGCCTATAAAACCAACAGTAGGTTCTTTGATATGACAGGTGCGCGTTCGAAATGAATGTTTCTGTTTAAAGCACAATTGAAGCATGATACTTGACTTTTGCATTTTAAACTTTAATTCAAGCCATTATACAGGCTGGATGACAGGAAACTGTGTTTTTAAGGAAAACAAACTCTGCGAATATTTCAACAAAAATTTTATAATGTACATGAAAACATTTACTAAACACATTCTAAACACGTTCTAAAACATCCGTTTCCCGTGACTCACCTTGTAAGGTTCTTTACAGTGCAATGTAGAATAAGTCACTGCGGGATGGCATGTGAAGCTTCCTATCGGTGCACTGCCGTGGGTCTACAACTAGAGCAGGCAATCAGTCGATTCGATTAAAAAATAGGCGATTTTACCGATTTCGATGGCAATAAAAATATGGGAGTCTGAAACATTCGTAGTTCATCATGCAGTCCCAGGCAACGTCGAGTTTCCCTGCTAGTCATGAATAAAAAGGGTTCATTTTGTATGAAAGGCATCTAGAAAGCCCTTTGACATCATTTTAATTATTTTTCCTGATGAACCACGTAACACAGATTCCTCTGGAGAACAATGAAAGAATGTATTTCGGCGAGAGTTCATATTTTATTTAAGTAGTTTAAGGTTAGATGCTTTTCGTAACTCAGTCAAGTGGTCTAGTTTTGAAGAGTTCCGGTTACACAATCAGTATTCTGAGGCCCCATTCACCAATTAAACCAAAAAATAAAACAGAAAGTTAAGAACGTCATTTTAACGTGTTAATTAATGATGGTTTTACACAGAAAACACATTAAAATATACATCGCCGCTTATCTGCCAGCTTATATACTAACGTGCCGCGCATTATCTACAACTTTTACATAAAAGCCGAGTAGGCACTTATAGAACCGTTTAATTATATAATGATGTTGATCACGCAAATAGGTGTGTCTAGAAAAAGCAGTGGTTTTTATTAAAACATAATAAATAGTAGCAGGACCTTTGGAAATTCCACAGCGGCATATTTATATGTAATACTAGAAGTTCAGCACGACTTTGCTCGGGCCCTATCTACTGTTCATAACTCTATGTGCATATATATATATATATATATATATATATATATATATATATATATATATATATATATATATATATATATATATACAGGGTGGCCGAAAAGTCCCAGGACACTGGCCGAAAAGTCCCAGGACACTCTATTTTTAATATTTTAATGCGTATCAAGGAATTATCTATTTTTAATATTTTAGCATATCAAGAAATTCTCTAAAAAAAATGGCACAAAGAACCTGGAGGCGAATGAAATTGTGCAAGAACAACGAGGGCCAACATACTGATTCCCTAGACCACTAAATTACTCTAGTTGTTTTCTGCTTTGTTTCTAATAAAGTTCTCTTTTTTTTGTTGAATATATATGTTTTCTGTGTGTTTCATTAAAAAATAATGTGTTTTATTAAAACTACATGTATAGTGTCCTGGGACTTTTCGGCCACCCTGTATATATATATATATATATATATATATATATATATATATATATATATATTTATTTATTCATTTACCAGTGGTGAAAAAACCGGACTAGAATGCTCAATGTGTAGCCAGAGCAGTATATAGGAAATTTATTACTGTGAGGAGTTTACATGTTGTTTCAGCTAGAGGAAGATCCTCAAAAAGAAGAAGAAATATCCAACTAGCACCGTCAGAATTCATAGATGGACTCCATCTATGAATTCTGACGATGCTAGTTGGATATTTCCTCATCTTTTTGAGGATCTTCCTCTAGCTGAAGCAACATGTAAACTCATTCTGGACTCACAGTAATAAATTTCATATATATATATATATATATATATATATATATATATATATATATATATATATATATATATATTAAAAAGTTTGACTCATGTAATTTGGCGGAGGAGTTTGGTTGAGTCTGCAAATGTCAGCTCTTTCAACGTTGACCTCTTGGCAGCCAAAGTTTCGCTAAAAAAAAACTGATTAAAAAGCTTCTTGCATGTCTGAATACCCTTTATGTAAAATTTCAAATGTTTATATTCAAAATTAATTGAATAGTTTGCTAGAGACCGTAAAGGTAAAATCTTTTGAACTTTGACACCTTGGCAGCTAAATTATTGGCCAAAAACCGATTAAAAAGTTTGCTCTATGTCTGAATACACTTATGTAAAATTTAAAATGTTTAGAGCAAAAATTGGTTGAGTAATTTGATAGAGACCGCAAAGGTTAAATTTTTTTGAAATTTTGACCCCAATTTTGACCACTTAACATTTATTTTCTTGGGGCTCAAATCAAATTAAAAAGTTTGATCCATGTCCAAGTAACCTACATCTAAAATTTCAAATGTTTGGACCCAAAATTAGCGGAGGAGTTTGGTAGAGTTTTCAAAGATTAAACAGATTTTTCCCAAAACTCAATACTCCTTTTGTCAAATCTCGTGTCTAGACCGAAAAGTGAATGAATTATTTGGTAGGGAAATGCACACACACACACACACACACACACACACACACACACACACACATTTTCACTTTTATAGATATATAGATAATAGATAGATATTGCCGCTGGACATTTTGCGGGCGATCAACGTGAATGGAGACCCTGTGATATTCTATCAAAACTCTAAAAGTATTTATCTAAGTCATCTGGTTAATATATTTAGTAATCACGGTTTATCTCCAATATCCTTTAAAGAGTCTGTGACATATTTCAATTGCATGAACGTCCAAGGCGAACGGCAATTCCATGATATCATTATCTTATCTTTAGACTGAACAGGTACTACCCTTGCATTTATTCAGAATATTAAAAAGGTATATTTTAGTTTTACGCACAGCCCAAAAGCGACTTCATTAAAAAAAAAAAATTATATTGCGTCTTCGGTGATCGGGAGATCCTATTTATTAAAAAAACAAAAACATGGAAGGTCGTAACTAGGGCTATGATTACAGAATATTCTTATCATTGTTTTGACCCTAAACTCTTTTTAAATAAACAGGGAAAAGGGCTTTTAATATGAATATCAATACACACAAAAATATAGGTGTATACATATATATATATATATATATATATATATATATGTGTGTGTGTGTGTGTGTGTGTGTGTGTGTGTGTATGTGTGTATGTGTGTGTGTGTGTGTGTGTGTGTAAGCAAAATCCGATCCCGCATTTTGCTAATTCCTACCCTCTGATGAGAAGGAAAGTATTTCTTCGAAACTCCCCGGATTAAGGACTATCCACTTATCAACTGTTTCCTTTTCAGATTAAATATGTTTTTAAGTCTTTTTCCAAGTGTTTTTAACATGTTTTATTAACTGTTTGCTCTTATTATAAGCTCTATCTCCTATTTGGTTTTATCGAGCTTTTACATCTGGTTGAGATTGCTGTATGAATATAAATTCTTTAATATTTATAATATACTTCATTTTACCATCTAGGGACATTTTGGTAATTTAATTGTAATTTTTATTATATATATATATATATATATATATATATATATATATATGTATGTGTGTGTGTGCGTGTATATATATATATATATATATATATATATATATATATATATATATATAGTAAGTTATAAAATATATATGACAATTGTATAACTTAATACCTAGCTCTACCTACGTATTGGGCACTGTTGAAGAAAATACTTAAAGTTTACGCATAAATTTATAATTTCGTATATTAATTTATGTGATAAAATTAAGTAATTATATATATATATATATATTAGTGATGGGACGATTTCAATATAATTGCAACAGTAGAGAAACATGATCAGATGGCATGCCACTTTGAGTACAGTGTGAGACGATCACGTGTACCATATATCCGACTAGTTTGCGAGTTTTTTTGTTTTTTTTAATTATTAATTGTGCAAGGTCACTAGAACTAAGCGCCTTTTAAATTTCTGGTTTAACAGAGTAGTAACAGTTTGCAAAAATAAAACAAACAATTCCACCGTTTGGCGTTTGGGCTTGAATTAATCGTGTCAAATATAAAATAAACAACAAAAATCAAATCAAAATGGCGGAAATAGAAGATGCTGCGAGAAAGGGGCCGGTAAGAAGTGAAGGTTTTCCCCCTTCGCATCCGTTTTTTTTTCCCCCGTTGGACTCCCAAACGCGCAATCCGCTTCTCCAGAATCTCTCTCTCTCTCTCTCTCTCTCTCTCTCTCTCTCTCTCTCTCTCTCTCTCTCTTTCTCTCGAATTTATTTTTTCTCTCTCTCTCTCGAATTTTTTTCCCTGTCTCTGTCTCTGCCTCTCTCTCCCTCTCTCTCTTTCTTCTGTTCTTTCAAACTCTCAACAGTTGGTTTAGGAATGACAGGAATATTAAAAAGGCTCTTTCATGAAAATAGTTCAAACAAACAATAAAATGAAAATAAATAAAATATAGTTCGGCTATAAAAGAAATGCATTTCAAGATGGTGTTTAAAGTCAGCAAAACGCAATTGCTTACCGAGTGGGGGGCGGTTGCGTATGAGAGAACTACATTCTACAATCCTTACTGTTTTCAGGAGAGTTCTAGATTCACTCGGATAAGTAAAAAGAAATAAAAGAATTGATTCTCACTGTTGGTATTTGCCTAACTTCCCACGCAGATAAAATGTACCACAAAGTCGGATTAGTTAAAAGCACTTAACGCAATTAACGGGCCATGGTCATTAAAAAAACATACCCTCTCTCTTTTGACGTTCTCATACTTTCCACAGTATTTATTCTATATCTATACAAAAAGTACTCGGTATTCTATATATCTTAATAAAGTGTCTAGTAGTCTCGATATCTCTATCAATTGTCCAGATTTTATATCGCAACTAGCAGGAGCGCCCGCTGCTGCTCGGTCGTAAAATACAGTTATTACGCAGAATTCGTATTTACTATTATAGAGTTATACGGCATAATCAGGTTTGACACACCAATTCCCGTCATGTTGCATAAGGGGTACATACACACACACACATATATATATATATATATATATATATATATATATATATATATATATATATATATATATATATATATACATTTAATGTAGCCACATAAAATATTATAATGTGCTATAATGCTTTATGCATTGATTTTCGTATATACTTAAACAGTACTTAATACGTGAGAAGAACAAGATGGGAAGTCAGCCTGACGATATATATATATATATATATATATATATATATATATATATATATATATATATATATATATATGCACGGCATCTATATAAATTGAGAGAAGTAATATTCTACACATATAGAATTGGAATATATATACATGGAGGTCACCACTTATCGATGCCCGGAAGTCACTCGGGGATAAGGGTTATTGCGTGTACAGTAATCAATGAGACAGCATCGTAGTAGTCGTTAGTATTGGAGATTTGATAAATGTCTTACTTAAGGGGGCGATTCACCAGGAATTTGTTTATGTTGGATTTGAAGACATCCAAGTTGTAGTCAGGTGGGAAACAGGCAAACGGAAGAGAGTTTCACAAGCGTGCACTTCTAAGAAAGGATCTTTGTGGACAGATTAACCGGGCATGTATAACGGGGATTCAGAACAGATGACTATGATAATAAGGGAGACTGGGATATATGATGCAAGTTCTTAACACAGAAGAGGGGAGGACACATAATCTTGGAAGGGGTTACAAAGTTCCTTCCAAGATGATGATAAAAACACATTTACTTTTTTGGCTGTGAGGAATGACGACACGAGACAAAGTTACAAACATAGATGGTTTCTTTATTATTCTTCAATCGACCGATTGATGATGTCAGGAATTCAAACTTTGATTTACATGCTCTATTTTCCTCCCTTCGCTTTTAAGCGGCTCTCCTTTCAAACTGACTATCTCTCATCAACTGACTAACTTCGAACTCTCAGATATTGAGAAATTTCCTTTGTCTATGACGTCAGAAGTGTGGTTTTCAAACGTGACTAATTTTTACGTGGCTTTACCTATGTTTGTCCAAACACACTTTTGGCAGACAAAAGAATACTCAATTCTAATTCTAACCAATTTTTAAATAATATATTTTAACTCGCATTGTGCATTCATTTAACTGACATATTTCATATCCAGATTTCTAAAAGAATGGACAATCGACTTTTTTCCAACATAAACAACATTTAACTATTTCTAATAGAATTAACAATGGACTGAATTTCTAACATTTCATTTTCCATTATCATTATTACTTGCTTACAGAGTTCGATTCAAGCCTTATCCTAATATCATTTTTACTTATCTAGCTGTCTTCTTAATATCATGAGAAAGGAACAGCCCTTCCATGTAACAGTAAAATAACTGAAGTTAAGAAACGCTGAGCCTGGCCAGTACCGGATGGGTCTTTCAGGTACTGTAAGCACTCTCCGCTTATCTCAGCATTGTTTTCAGTCGTCCTGGACTTCTCCTTGTCACTGGACTCAAACAGTGCCGAATCAGGAGAGGTGTGGTTGGAGATTGCGCAACTATTGCCACACAATTATATGCGCAGCTGCCCCTACAGGGGGTATCCACTGTCTTTCGAGACTAAACGGAGGCATCGTGATTATAGAGCCAATTTTCAATCGATTATTTCATATTATATTGCACCCAATATATAGTCATGATTTCAAAAGTACAGAATATGATTTGAGTGCCATTAGCTAGAATCGAAACTGAAATCAAATATGACAATAGAGATCGTTCAAAAAATTATATCGATCATTAAAAAAGAAAGAAAAGACGAGAAAAAGGAAAAGACGGAAAAACGAAAAAGTAACAAATAGGAAAGGGGATAAAATAAAGAGCAAATAAGAAATACTGATATATATATATATATATATATATATATATATATATATATGCATATATATATATATATATATATATATGCATATATATATATATATATATATATATATATATATATATATATATATATATATCACCTGTCTGTTTACATGTATGTATGAATGTATGTATGTATGTATGCATGTCTACCCTTAGGACGACAAAAGACAAAATATTGGCTAAAAACATTAATTCCTTCACCCTCGACTGGCCACTTCTCTACAGGGAGGGGTACACTTTTTCGCCGATATTTTCGATAGTCATCGCCTGTTTTCGATTAATTAGCCTGAATTTAAACCTCCGTCATTTCCGGTTTGACGAGAAACGCAACAGCAAAGACGTCACGTTGCTTTTTTTGTTTTTCACGTCCTTTTCCTCCTTCACGGTACGGGTTCGAGCCTGCCTGTCTTCCTACTATCATTTTTTTTTTGCTCAACACGCACCTCAAAACACCCGGGTAACGCCAGCCACCCAGGCTAGTATATATATATGTATATATCAATAAACGTGTTTATATATATATATATATATATATATATATATATATATATATATATATATATATATATATATATTACCATGTTCTTGGTAGAAAGAATTCAAAAAAAGGGCGGCCGGACGGTCCAAACTGTTCTAAAATTATATAGATGAAGTGCCTAATCTTCTATTCCTTTTTAAAATTCAGACCCTCGAACAGACAAACTCTGCTGATGAGCTGTAGTACGGTGAAACACGTATACGTAGATAACCGTTTTATATAAAGTTTCCAATAATCTACATCTCAATAAATTACCCAGTACTTTATAACCTATTCCTATTCGACTATATCTTTATAAAACTGTCAAATTTTAATAAGATTTCAACAATAACACGTGTCAGTGGATAATTGCAATTTAAAAATTAACATATACTGCTCCCCATGTGGGGGGTACCAAATTGGTTAAAGGGAAAATTATTCCCAGCTCGCATTTAGGTAAAAATGCGCTTTCGTAAATAATTGGATTCATTCAAAACATATCGCTAAAACCAAAACAAACAAACAACATATATATATATATATATATATATATATATATATATATATATATATATATATATATATATATATAGATAGATAGATATAGATATATATAGATAGATAGATATAGATATATAAAGTAGTAGCGTTCATGTGTGTATGTGTGTGTGCGCACGCGCGTGTGTGCGTTCGTAGCTCTCCTACAGCCCATACCACAAGACCGATCATGACCAAACCTGACATGATTATGATCCTCCATCTAAGGATAGCGCAAACTATTTGCCATGTTAAAGGGCAAAGGTCAAGGTCATAGCCTATATATATTGTTTATGCAAGGAAATCTAACTTGGCGTGGCTGGAATAGGGAGTGATATATAGTCATTAAAAAGTGCTCAATATCCCAAGTATAACGTGTGCTGAAACGCAACTCTATTTTTCTATTTGCTTCATATGGCCCTGAGCAACGTCAAGTAGCCCTGCCGTCGGCACTTCATAAGTGACTTAGGAAATTTTACTTCAAGTATCAAATGTATACGTTGGCTTATGCCACCGTATTATATTTGAACAGTTCTCGATGGCGATGACTTTCTTGTACTCTTTATAAATTTCTAGATAATAACTCTCGAAAATTGCGCCGACCTCTGAGCCGACCATTGGAAATGTGTGAGGAATTCGATCCTTCCGGCTTGCACCGTTTTCTAAAGGCAGGTCGATTCTAATTCAATTTCTCAGCGTTCTTATAAAAAAAAAATCTTTCGATAAACGGAATGAAGTTAGAGATCGATAAATTTCGATTATCTCGGTGGTTCGATTCGCGCCAATTTATTGGCTCCTTTTATTGCTGGTTCTCTTTCCTTTCTAACTTCTTCTTTCACCATTTTTTTTATCTTCTTCCACCTCGTGTACCTCTTTTCTTCTTTTTTTCTACTTCCTCTTCTTTCTTTTCTTTCTTTCCTTTTACTCTCCCGTCTTTTTTTGCGTCTTCTATACTTTACCCGTTTTTCTCTTACCCCTTCTTCTTCTTCTTCTTCTTCTTCTTCTTCTTCTTCTTCTTCTTCTTCTTCATCATCATCATCATCATCATCATCATCTTCTTCTTCTTCATCATCGTCTTCTTTTTCTTCATCATCATCATCATCATCATCATCATCTTCTTCTTCTTCATCATCGTCTTCTTTTTCTTCATCATCATCATCATCATCATCATCATCATCATCATCATCATCATCATCATCATCTTCTTTTTCTTCATCATCATCATCATCATCATCATCATCATCATCATCATCATCTTCTTCTTCTTCTTCTTCTTCTTCTTCTTCTTCTCATTATTATTATTATTATTATTATTATTATTATTATTATTATTATTATTATTATTATTATTATTCTCCAAGTTCGTTATCTATTCCAGATCAGGAGAAAGACCTGCCATACGCCATAAGGCATCATTGACTCTTCACGGCCAGTTGGTGTAGTGCCAGCCGAAGCAGGCGCCGTTGCATGTGTGTGTGTGTGTGTGGTTTTGTTCATCGGTTTCCGCTTGCATTCTGATTTTGTTTTATTGTGACGAGCACTCAAACAATGATAGAACGATATCCTGTCACGTGCGCACACGGGTACACACATACACACGTACATAGAATACACATACACGCTCGGAAACGTAGACCCAAACAATCTGACACAAACACACAAACGGACGCAGATACACGAAGAAACTCACTTGCACACGCACAAACAGACACATAGGTAGGCAACGACACTCACACACAGACAAACTCATACACCTTCATAAACACACAAGCAGATACACATTCACACACATTGTGATCCACATGCTTATAAAGAAAGACACGCAAACGCCCACCCACACACACACATAAATCACACACACAAAATCACACACACACACATGCCCATATACATAAACACGTGGAGGCGTATGAAGTGATTTCAAATCCAACATATCTTGCAGGCACCGAGGCATATAGTGAATACGGTCTTTGATTCTCCCTCTCCCTATAAAACCGACCTTAAGTATCTATGTGTGAATATTAGGGCTATGACAACAGCATATTCTTTTCCTTTTTTGATTCCCAGGTATATATCCATTGATATCTTATATGTTTTTTTATGTAGAGTGATGTGATTCTCGGTTGATTAATTGTGTCTAACTGTGTTGGATATATACTCGAGAGTTAAAAACAATGAAAAGAATATGCTGTTGTCATAGCCCTAGTGATTATATATTGTTAAAACGATAGAGCTGTAAGCAAGAGGAGATAACTCCTTTTCTGTTTCAGGCGGACTTACCTCCTCCATTTTACCTCTGTTAGATGAGTTTTCACGTGGAGACGCGGGAACGACACAAGACAGAGACCGACATGATAAAGTTCAAAATAACATTTAAAAAAAATTACATTTTCAACCCAAACAAGGCAGAGTGACACTTTGATGTAGGGGGCTACTATCGAGGGCATAAGTTGCAGAGACACTATGCAGGGAGTTGAGCAGCAAGATGTTTGTTCACATTACACTTGAACTTCTGCATGTCAGTACAGTTGGGAAGATGAATCCCGGAAGGGAGTTCCAAAGTCTAGCAGTTATGGGGAAGAAACTATTGGAGTAGAAGGCTTTCTTATATCTGGGGATCTCTACTGTGTAGGGGTGGGAATTTGCTGCTTGTCGGATTTATCGGGGGGGATTTACGTCAAGGGGGTACACGGGCTTATAGTTTGTCGGAGCATTCACCACCAAAATACATGTAGAACAGGCAGATAGATGCAACATTTCGTCGATAGGACAGAGGTTGAAGCTTAGATGACAGTTCGGGACCTATCAGGTTGGCGACTCTCTTTTGAACTCTGTTCAGAAGTGAGAGACTCGTAGAAGATGCACCAGTCCAAATGTAACAACAATGCCCCGCGTATTAATTATGTCACGCTAAAGTTGGAAATAATAGTTTAATAGATGGATCACGCTAAGTTCAAAATAGTAGTTGTACGCATGTGTCACGCTTAAGTTTAAAAAAATCACGTCACATTAAAAAGTAAATACGTCATACTCATGTTTTACGTAATAGATATATCAATAGGTAAATTAAAAAATAGCATTTTAGTACAGTATAACCCGGATATAAGAAACCGGAATATAAGGAAAACGGTCATAAGAGAGATTTTCTCTGGTCCCAAATTAGAGCCTGTGTTAATGTACAGTGTAACCCGGATATAAGATAGATTGGGGGGGGGACTGAAGAAGTTTCTAATATCTGGGTCACAATGTATATGTAATCAGGCTCAAGTTCAAATAACAAATAAATATACTACGTTTACGTTTGAAATATTAATAGATATTAGTATCGGGACGATTAATCAGAATCAGAATTACGAATCGAAAACAAAAAAATCGGAGCATTGGGGGTATCGGAATTGTTATCGGAATTAGAAAAGATGTGTGCCTATTTCCTGATGCCGAACACAATCGATCCTGGTTAATACTAAATGGGTGACCATTTGGAAATACTAGGCGCTGTATGTGCTCTCTGCTCATCTCGACATTGTTTCTAGTCGTTTAGCACTTCTTGCTACTGGATTCAAGCAGTGCCGATTCAGGAGAGGTGTGGTTAGGGATTGCGCAACCCTTGCCATACAATTACACGCTCAGCTGCCCTTCTAGGGGGTTATCCATTTTCTTCTGAATATGAACGGAAACATCTTGCGGTAATCCGAATTAGAAGAAAAAAATAATAAACAATAACTCTGTAGCTAACTATTATGAGTTTTTAAAAGAATCGACGCAATTGACTATCGAAAATTTAGAACAGAATCGGTAATTGTATCGGAATCGGGGGAAAAATATTGAGGTCCTGGATATGACCTTAAACTATATCCGATGGTGAGGCCCCAGCTTGCGGGCTTTTGGGAGTGTGGAGCCACCCTTTAATTGCCATTGCTTCCAGGTCCACTCTGACTCAGACTGGTAGTACCTGTTAGGGTCCCAACTGTTGGTTAAATAGAAACCGACTTTAAAAAAACAAATATACTCTATTAAAAAAAATTGTTCTTCAAAATCAATGGATTCGGCATTAAATAACCTGAAAAGGGTTGATATGCCGTATAAAACAAAAAGAACCAACCCAAAAAATATTGGAATCGTCCCATCACTGGTAGATGTGTTACTCCACGTTTTCAATCGCCTTTTAGTAGATGTTTTCTGTTTTAGTTCGAAATAACAACTGTGTATTAATACATGTGTTAAGCGACGTTATAAATAACAGATGTGTACATGTGCTAAGTTCGAAATTGCGTTTTCCTTAACCTATTACGATTTTCATCGCTAAGCGCGCAGATTAAACAGACGCATCTTAAGATTGAACTCCTTCTTATTTTATCAACGTCCTAGATTTGGACCTTTCCTTGCTAAACACGGTCTCCGATCTCTCTCGGATTTATACTTAGAGCGAAGCCTCCTTTACGCGCCCGCCCGGATGAATAGAATTTGGGTTAGATTCTTATCGTGGCAGGAATTTGAGATTTGCAGGCGGTGAGAACATAAAAAAAGGGGGCAGGGTAAAATAAAATAAAAACCGGAGAATGGGTATGTTAAAAAAGAAAGACATAAAATGAGAGAAAGAAAGATTTTTTTTACAAAGAAATCACTATGCATCAAGGCCCGAAGGCCACTCGAGGATAAGGGTTAATTAGTGGTCGTTAATCATGTCATCGGGATAACAGCGTTATTAGAGGGAAAATTGGTATAATTTGATTATTTAAAGAGGGCGGCTCAGCAAGAACTTGTTTACATTGGACTTGAAGAAAACCATATTGCAGTCAGCTGGAAGTAGACCAGCGGAACAAAGTTCCACAAGTGGGCAGTTCTAGGGATGTTGATGGAATCCACGTTTAAATTTATGCACAGATAGAGAGTGGGGGAAATTGTTGACAGTGGTTGTAGCTAGATGAGTGCTTTTTGTGGGAGTTTGGCAAGAAGGGACCAAAACTTGGAGGTAAAAAAGAGTGAAATAAATACAGGAAGAAAGACAGAGCGAAAAAAATTAGAAATAAGGTTTCAGATAGAAAAGGGAAAACGAGAAGGAAAACAAGAGAAAGGCAGCAGGAGAGATAGATAGAAGTAAATATAGAGATAGAAAGGGAAAATTGAGAGGAAAGAAGAGAGAGAAAGAAATGGAGAATGAGAGAGAGAGAGGGAGAGATACAAATAAAGAAATAGAGAGAAAGTAAAAAAGCGAGAGATAAAAAAGAGAGAAAGAGGGGAAGAAATAAAAATGATGAGAGAGACGGAGAGAGAAAAACGTAGAAAGAGTGAAAGTGATAGAAAAATAGACAGACAGACAGATAGACAGATAGCTAGCTATATAGATATAAATAGGGAGGGAGCGGAAACTCTAAAATAACATGAACACTAGAATGGGCATGTTAAAAAGATAGAGAAAGTGAATGAAACTAAGAGTTGTTGTTGTTGTTGTTATTATTATTATTATTATTATTGATAATAATAATAATAATAATAATAATAATAATAATAATAATAATAATAATAATAATAATAATAATAATAATAATCGTCCAAAACTACTTCTTGCCAACTCTCGACTTCGACTGTAATCCTCTCCCCCCTCTCTCTTTCTCTCTCTCTCACCTGCCCAAAAAAGAAGACTGTCTTGTGCTTTCTCCTTAATTCCTTTTCACAGCAATCATTTTAATGCCATATGTATATTAATAAACTGTCTATACACAAAAGTTTTTCTTTGCGTTTTGCTTTCTTGATTTTGTCACGTGACAGAATCGACAGAGGCGCCGTCGCTTGTATAAGTCACATTTTTCATTACTTTCACCACAAAGGGATATATATATATATATATATATATATATATATATATATATATATATATATATATATATATATATATATAGCTGTGACTTTACCCATCCCATTTTCCGAACCTTGTGTCACATCATTCCGCCGTAGGAGATAAATAATCAGACAAACGTATAGATAGATTACTCGTGTAATGAAATCCATTTATCTCTATTATCTCTACTATCATATAAGAGAAACTTTGTGTGCGTACGTGTGTGTGAATTCGTTCCCTATGGACTCGAAAACGACTGAGCCGATTTTTATGAAATTTCAAGCGAGGGAACAGTGGAGTTCACCAAACGTTTACACCTTACACAGGCTAACATCCCAAATGCATTTGAGAAATTTTATTACCATACAAGCAGAAAGGCCCACCATATAAAATAAACAGTAGGTTCTTTGATATGACAGGGACGCATTTGAAATCGATGTTTCGGTTTAAAGCACGATTGCACCATGATACTTGACTTTTTCATTTTAAACTTTAATTCAAGCGATTATCGCTGCACAAGAAGTAAGGTCCTGCATATAAAATACACAGTATGACTCTTTGATATAACAGGGGCGCGTTTGAATGAATTGTTTAGAGCAAAATTGAAGCATGATACTTGACTTTTTATAAAATCAACAGTATGTTCTCTTATGGTGCAATGTAGATTAAAATATATTGTGGACTATGTCACTGAGGTGAGGTAGGTGAGACCTTCTCTCGGTGCACCACGATGTGTCCCCAACTAGAGAAGGCAACTAATTGATTAGATTGAAAAATGGACGATATACTGATTTCGATGACAATAAAACTATGCGAACGTGGAACGATAGTTGATCATCATTCAATCCCGGGCAACGTCGCGTTTCCTTGCTAGTAGATAAATAAATAGCGATAGGCATACCGACAGATAGAGAGATAGATAGATAAAATTAAAAGTGAGAGAAAATAAAGCAATCATATTATGACAGAGAGCGAAAGATAGAAATATTGAGAAAAAGAGAAAGAGAGAGAGAAGGAGAAAGAAAGAGGGAGATAGGAGGGGCAGGAAAAGTGAGAGAAAGAGAGAAAAGAAGAAAGAGGGAGAGAGTTAGCTTAGTAAGGCACTGGATTATTAATAAGGCGTATTCTCATAGATCATCGCCTTAATAATTCTTACACTTGGCTCTAAACTTCAGCTAGAAAACAATTGAGGAGCGAGATACAAGACGAGGCTTTCCTATAGAGTGCTAGTATGGCACAGGGCTTTAATCGTAAAGAGTTCCCGGCGAGGCTCGAATTCCCTAAACCAGTTGTAATCAATTTGTTCGACGAGGTTATGTTTTACTTTGTTTTTGTTTGTAATGAGGCAACTTCAAAACCGACCCATATTGGGTATAGGAGTTGAACACCTCTGCTCATAGCTGCGTCATGACACGGCAGATGTTTTATATGCTTAATGAACAGACATCTTGGCCTCTTGCAACATCGAACATCTGCCACAGTTAATTCATTTATTCCCCACGCTCACCCAAAAATATTCGTGTTTTATCGAAAAGATTCTATATCCCCTTATTTAAGCGTATATATATATATATATATATATATGTGTGTGTGTGTGTGTGTGTGTGTGTGTGTGTGTGTGTGTGTGTGCGCGTGTGTGTGTATGTGTGTAATAGAAAATATACCGTCTATATAAGGTGATCTCTACAGAGCTCTGTGTGCTTCATTCCCGATGGAAAATACTGAACTATATATATATATATATATATATAACTACTTAATCACATAAATTAATATACGAAAGTATAAATTTATGCGTAAACTTTAAGTATTTACTTCAGCAGTGCTCAATACGTAGGTAGAGCTAGATAGTAAGTTATAAAATATATATGGCGATTATGCTACACAGAATATTCCGCGTTTTATCCACGCTAGGATTCATCAGCCTGATGAATCCTTGCATGGATGAAACGCGGAATATTCTGTGTAGCTTAATCACCATAGATATTTCATACCTTACAACTTACTACTACTACTCTCTCTCTCTGTACACACACACACACACACACACACACACACACACACACACACGCACACACATATATATTAATAGATAGATAGAAAGGTAGATCGAGCATAATTATCATTTATTAATATAAACATTATTGGCCACATATGTACATATATGTTTCAGTCAATATTTAGAAATCTAACATCATCGGGCACTAGTTTACAATTTTAACTCAAATATAATATAACATATAATAAACTAAATTAACCAAATAAAAATAAATTAATTAAAATATAATAACGCTCTGCTTGTCATTGAGCACTTTTCGCTAAGCACCGAGGTTTCATGGGGTTTACATCTATAAAGTACAGCTATAAAATCATTATATATATATATAGGTACACACGAGGGGCGTGCAATAAGTAATGCCCCTGACCCACTTCCAGTTGTCTGATCTAGCTGAAATTTTGCATGTGCAATGATTTATATCTCTACGGGTTATGTGGCAAATTACAGCTCTGAACTAATTGTGGTTTCTGTTTTATAGGTGTTTGAACTGAGTCAGGTGTGAAATGGAGTCTGTTGAATGTCGATCAGTTTGTATTTGAAAGGACGCACACCACAGGAGACTTTTGTGAAATGAAAGAAACTTATGGTGGTAATGCCCTATCATATGACCTTGTAACACGCTGGCATCGTGAATTAAAACATGGCCAGAGGTCTGTGGAAACAGCTCTCAGACCTGGTCGCCCCCCTTCTGCCATAGATGAGACATCTGTCCGTCAAGTTATGGTTGCCATTTTGGAAGATCGACGCATTCTTATTCGCCAAATAGCCCAAGATGTCAAGATTAGTACAGGGTCTGTGGAAACTATCATTCATGACCATTTGCATATGCATAAGGTGTCTGCCAGATGAGTTTCCAGGTTGGTCACACCATTCCAGAAGCGAGAACGCGTCGAGTGCTCGAGGATGCATTTGGAGATGTGCCCAGAAGATGAGTCAAAGTTTTTCAAAAGACTGATTACACAGTATGAAACCTGGGTCGATCACTATGATCCAGAGACCAAAACCCAGTCAATGCAGTGGAAGCACTTGGACTCACCACCTCCAAAGAAGGCAAGGATGCACTCCTCCGCTTGCAAGGTCATGCTCACAGTCTTCTGGGTCCATGACGGAGTAGTGATGACAGATTTCCTGGCAAAGGGTACCACAATTACAGGAGCCTATTATGCTTCTCTTTTGAGGAAATTAAGGGAAGCTATCAAAATCAAGAGGCGGAGCAAGATCAGCAAAGGTACCTTCCTCCTGCAGGACAACGCTCCGGTTCAAAACTCGCATGTCGCCAGATCAGAAGCACGGGCGTGTGGTTATGAAATCCTACCCCATTAACATTACGTTAGTGTGGAGATTTGATGAAGTGTTTACTTAAGGGGGCGGTTCATTAGGAATTTGTTAACGTTGGGCTTGAACACATCCAAGTTGTAGTCAGGTGGGAAGCAGACAGACGGAACAGAGTTCCACAGGCGTGCAGTTAGGCTGGTTTTGTACATGATAATATATATATGGTCAGTTATAAAAATATATATAGCAATAAAGCTACACAGAATATTCGCGTTTTATTCTTGTGAAAATTTGTAAGACTTGTCAGACGAATTCTCACGCGGAATACTCCGTGTAGCTTAATTGCCATATATATTTTTATAACTTATTAGGTAGCTCTACATATGTATTGAGCACTGTTGAATAAATACTGAAAATTTTCGCATAAAATTATATTTTCCTTTAATAATTTATGTGATTTAGTGAAGTAGTCACACACACACACATACACACACACACACACACACACACACACACATATATATATATATATATATATATATATATATATATATATATATATAGTCATTTTCTGTGTTGAAATATGCTCGAACACACTCACCAAAGACCATGCAGTGTGCTTTATTTGCAAAAATTCACAGACGGCGTTCATATTGAACATTTGTGAAAATTATGACATCGGTCATAGAATCTACAAATCTTCCATTTTTGTTTTCTTTGAAATGTTAACTAACAAAACTTATGATGTTCAACATAAAGTTTCTGCAGTTTCATCAAGCTGTACTGAGTTGTTTCCGAAATATTGGTATTTAAAATGACGTCAAAGTTTCAGGAAACCCTGTAGATCGACCATCAGCAACTATTAGTTCATGCACTGATGATTGCGAATGCATGAAACACTAGTGTCTGTAGGTATGCAAGTAATTATATATATATAACTACTTAATTTACTCACATAAAATTAATATATGAAAGTATAGATTTATGCGTAAGCTTTAAGTATTTACTTAAAAACTGCTCAATACGTAGGTAGAGCAATTTAGTAAGTTATAAAATGTATATGGCGATTAAGCTACACTGAATATTCCGCGTTTCATCCACTTTAGGATTCTTTAGGCTTATGCACATAAGCCTAAAGAATCCTAAAGTGGATGAAACGCGGAATATTCAGTGTAGCTTAATCGCCATATACATTTTATAACTTACTATATATATATATATATATATATATATATATATATATATATATATATATATATATATACTCATGAGCAAAAACAAAAAAATGGGTCAAGAGTTAAAGAAGGAAGAAATCGATTTTTAAATATTTTTCTATGAATTTTCGTTAATTTTAACTGAAAATTTCTATTTTGCAGATCATTATTATTATAGCATATAATAATAAGTGGAAAAATTAATCCTAAAAATGAACCGCATCTTGGCGAGGATATAAAACACCGAAGTGCAGGATTAAGGCAGTCCAAAATGATTTACAAGCAGATTTTTTATATTTTAAGAAAAGAAAATTTGAAAACATCTTTTTTTGTAGTGAAGCGAATTATTCAAAGGTTCGAAGTCGAATGTTTGGTAAAAGGGAAATCTGGATCTTGTCGCCCTAGAGCATTTACCTTGAAGGACAACCACAGGCTTAAATTAACTGTTTTGAAGGATTGAAAGAAAACTTATGTTGACCTGAGCAAAGAATTCAAAACAGGGGCTGGAAATTCTATTTCTAGATATACAATATCTAGACGAATGAAAGAAATGGGATTTTCTTCTTAAAGGTGTGCAAAGAAGCCATTTTTATCTAAGAAGAACATCAATGACAGAGATTTTTCTCGTATTATGGTAAGAAAGATACAGACTGGTTCAGGAATGTTTTCTCGTCAGATGAATCAAAATTTTGTCTTGTTAGTGATGCTCCCAATGCTCCCGAATGGGGCAATCGAAGAACTGAAGAAAGATTTTCACCAAGTTGCATGAGAACGACGGTTAAACACGGGAATGGAAAGATAATGGTATAGGGAACTTTTACTGCAGCAGGAGTTGGCGTACTTATGAGATTTGAAACGTCAACCAATGCAAAGGAATACATTCGAATATTAGAAACAGGACTGTTACTAAGTATTCAGAAGCTGGGAATATCACAGAACATTATTTTTCAACACGATAATGCCCCTGTGCACACTGCTAAAGTCACAAAAATGGTTTCTGATAATTCAATTAATGTGATATTTTGGCCAGGTCAAAGCCGAAATTTAAACCCAATCGAGAATATTTGGTCCATAATATTTCGTGCATTGGATGGAAGAACTTTTTCGAACAATGACAAACTGTGGAAAGCTGTGCAAAACGAATGGAATAGTATCTCCTCTTCACAGTGTTCCACTTTGGTTGAGAGCATGTCTAAAAGGATTGATCTTTTAAAGAAATCAAAAGGGAATGCAATTCCATTCTAAGCATTTATTAAAGTTTATGTCTTGTTCTGTGTTATTAGTCTTTTTAAAGTTTTCTTGTTCAATTGTTCTTCGTTCAATATAGCTTTTAAATAAAATGTATAAAATTTGTTTGGCCCATTTTTTTTGCGCACGGGTATATATATATATATATATATATATATATATATATATATATATATATATAACTACTTCATTTACTCACATAAAATTAATAAATTTATGCGTAAACTTTAAGTATTTACTTCAAAAGTGTTCAATACGTAGGTAGAGCTAGTTAGTAAGTTATAAAGTATATATGGGGATTAAGCTACACTCGCACACACAGATATATATATATATATATATATATATATATATATATATATATACATATACATATGTGTGTGTATGCGTGTGTGTGTGTATACATATGTAAATAGGAGAATGAATAGATAGATAAATAGAATCAATGCACATTAACTGACATTTTTGTGCTAGCGTATATTTAGTGTTGTCTATTTATTAACTTAATATCAAACTGTCTGAAAGAAATGAAATATATATATATATATATATATATATATATATATATATATATATATATATATATATATATACGTGTGTGTGTGTTTAAATTTTATGATTTGAAAAAGTTAATCTTCAAATACAGAATATTTTATTGTTTGAAAACATAATTTTGATTCATTTGCTCTGTCTTCTAGATTAAACAATTTCATTGAGGTGGGCATGTCTTATATAAAATATTCCATCTAATGATATTTTATAAGACCGAAAACCACTGGATCTAAATATCAGTGGATATATTTAATTTCATTTAATTATTCTGAATATATATATAATATATATACATATATATACATATATATATATATATATATATGTGTGTGTGTGTGTGTGTGTGTGTGTGTGCGTGTGTGTGTGTGTATATTGTACTAGTAAAAAAGGTTGAATCTATATAGCTTATTCAACTTTTTTATCCATTTTCTTATCAGTTTGTTCAAACTGGGGATGGGACATTCTACCGGATGCCAGACATTCGGCCGCTATCTCATACGTTCCAACCGAGATATCATCTTTAAGAGTCTAACATTCATGTTATGTACATTTTTAAAAAAATCCTATGCACTTGGTTCACCGGGTACATTTGCTTTTAGAATAGTTTTTACATTAGTCTAATTGCTCCGATAACTACTGGACATTGTTACATGTCTTTCTTTGTTTAAGTTTATGCATATCCGTTACACCTTTGCATTGTATTACTATCTATAAATTTCCTTTAT
>NC_136506.1:77855301-77862801 GCF_053919585.1 Euprymna scolopes | reverse complement strand
CCCTCTATAAATTTTATATACAAGAACCCAAGTTTGCCCAGCTGGACAAACTTGAGTCGTTGTACCAGAAAAATATCCAGTAAATAAAACGTTGCTTAGTAAATCGTTATTTTTTATTATCATTATAATTATTATTTTTTTTTTTTTGCAATTCCATACACCAAACTATATAATTATTGATACATGGATATCGCTGGACCATAAGCTTCATTTCGGTACCTTACTTGCCTGGGTGGGTTACCTGTAGGCTGAGATAAACCGCGTCACACACACAAACACACACAGACAGTAAATCGAACTTACTAAGGGAGATAATAACTTACGGTGAATACCGGAAAATATCCAGTGAATAAAACGTTGCTTAGTAAATCGTTATTTAAAAAAATTTTTTTGCATTTTCTTTTGCACTTCTATACACCAAACATGGATATAAATATCACTAACACACCCGCTGGGGCATAAGCTTGATTTCGGTACCTTATTTGCCTGGGTGGGTTGCCTGTAGGCTGAGATAAACCGCGTCACACACATACACAGACAGACATTAGGAAAATTTATAATAAGATACATATACACCAGTCTCGATTGATAACCGAAGTTAAGCAAAGATTAGCCTGGCTAGTACCAGATAGGTAACCATTTGGGAAGGCTAGGCGCTGTATGTACGACGTCGAATTGTAGAAATTTCCAGGTTGGTATCTGAAGGCGTGTTTAATTCACTGGAGGAGATGCACCTCCGAATAAACTCGCCTGGGGGTAGGCGACAAGCGCGGTACTCCACGTAATGAGATAGTGACGACCTGCTGCAAATCAAGCACATGTTTGCCAGAGCGAATTGTGACATTTGAAGTGCGTTTGAAAGTGACACTTGAAGTGCGTAGCTGGGGCTGGAACAATCCTAATGACCAAAATGTATATATATGTATATATATTACACACACACATACACACATACACACACAAACACACACACACACACACACACACACACACACACATATATATATATTGTCGTAAGCAGAACTCTGATATGAGTATATATATATATATACTCATATCAGAGTTCTGCTTACGACAATATATATATGTGTGTGTGTGTGTGTGTGTGTAGTATATATACATATATATACATTTTGGACATTAGGGTTGTTCCAGCCCCAGCTACGCACTTACTTGCCTGGGTGGGTTACATGTAGGCTGAGATAAACCGCGTCACACACACAAACACACACAGACAGTAAATCGAACTTACTAAGGGAGATAATAACTTCCGGTGAATACCGGAAAAATATCCAGTAAATAAAACGTTGTTTAGTAAATCGTTATTTAAAAAATTTTTTTTGCATTTTCTTTTGCATTTCTATACACCAAATATGGATATAAATATCACTAAAACATCCGCGGGGGCATAAGCTTCATTTCGGTACCTTATTTGCCTGGGCGGAAATATATATATATACAGTAATCAATAATAGTGGTATAGAGTAAAATAATCATTGTACAAACAAGGCTATCACGATATCAAACGCTTTACACGATTGTGTGGAGCAATTAACATAAGAAATAAAGAATAATAATTTAAGCTTAAATCAACCTTTATTGCTTCAACAGCTAAATAAGTAAAAAGAAAAAGAACCAATTTTAGCCAGGGATTTCGAAGGCAAATGCTTCTCATCAGAACTGGAGAAAGCCCCCCCCCAGCTTTATGTATCCACATAATAACTGATATAATGATATGAGTTTAGAAATGAAATCGAGATAAAGTATACGCATATAGAAACATGAAGGATGCTGACAATATGGATAAAAAGATAGGATGAATAGGGACATATAAAGTAGAGTAAGGAAATGCATAGGGAGACACATGTAGAGAAATTTAAAGAAATACATATAAAGTACAGTGAAAAAGTACAGGTATTAAAACATATATGACAAAAGCTAGTCTACACTTTAGAAATTTAGCAAGCAAAGTCCACACACACACACACACACACACACACACACACACACACACACACACACACACACACACATATATATATACGTATTTAATTTAACAAGTAAAGTATATATATATGCATATATATACATATATATATGTATATATATATATATATATATATATATTTAGCACATATAATTTTGCAATTCTGGTTTGGTTCCTTAAAAAGATTTAATCTTTAATATATTTTCTATGCGTGTGCTGAATAACAAAAATATATGAAACCAGATTTAATATTTTGCTAATGACATTTCTTGAGGAGCTGAGCCTACATCGAGAAGGAAATTACTTTAAACATTGTATTATTTGTTTAAATAATAAATTTTCGTTTTACAAAATTTGAATTTTCTGAATAAGATTTAAACAAACGACCCTCTAAATTATATATATATATATATATATATATATATATATATATATATATATATATATATATATATTTGAAATCAAATGAAGCACGTATATGAAATACGTTTTCAAGCCATGCAAAGCAAAGAATATACAGTTTAAAATAATGCTTATCGCTATATTTCGGCGAAGAAACTCGCCCTTATCAAGATTTTTTTTGTTCTCTTTCGCCTCACGGTGGTACTGTCAGGGGGGGGGGGGGTCAAGTCCGCTCTTTTGTAGTTGTTAAACGGTGTTTTTCTTTATAGTCCAGGATTGCACTTGGCGTGTACTAAAGACATAATTGGTTGGTTTCCTTTGGCATTTTAATAATCGTTTATCTCTTGCGATGCATGGCTTCAAAACGTATTTTATATACGTGTTTTATTTAATTTCCTATTTACCAACGCCTTTAAAACAGGAAACCAACCAATTATACATATATGTACGGAGAGAGAGAGAGAGAGAGAGAGAGAGAGAGAGAGAGAGAGAAAAAGAGAAAGAGATAGATAGATATAGAGAGAGCGATAGAGATAGAGATAGAGAGAGAGATAGAGAGAGATAGAGAGAGAAAGAGAAAGAGAGAGAGAGAAAGAGAAAGAGATAAATAAATAGAGAGAGAGAAAGAGAAAGAGATAGATAGATAGATAGAGAGAGAGAGAGAGAGAGAGAAAGAGAGAGAGAGAAAGAGAAAGAGATATATAGATAGAGATAGAGATAGAGATAGAGAGAGAAATAATATATTTAAAAAAAATAAAGGGAGATAATTGTATTTGGCTAGGAAAATGATCAAAAGGAGATAATCAGCTTTTATGTTGCCTTATATAAGATAAAAGAATCTTAGTAGTAGTAATTAAATAAAAGTAATAATACTATTTTAATTATTTATGGAACTTGTAACATGCAAAAGTTACATTTAAATAGATATTTAAATAAGATAGAAAATATTGGTAAATATATCAGATAAACTAATAATAATAATAATAATAATAATAATAATAATAATAATAATGATGACCCAATTTTTATTAATAAAGTTATGAATTTATAAATTACAAATTCTAAGATAGATTATTAATAATAACATTTTTAATGACTTATGGTGGTTTATATTTGTTTAATCTAAACCAAAGTTTATGAATGCATCCAGAGAAAAATTCGTCTTTTGAGTTTAGGAAAATGGTTTTATTTTTTATATCATTGTATTATAAAATCTTAAGGGATTCATATCTACAAAGAGCACAGAATCTGTCCCCCGGCATATATGCTTTATATGATCCTATTATTTCTCATTTCAAAATTAAGGGAATATTCTTATCCCAGAGTAACCCAATATTTTTGCTGATGAGGAGACTTTGTTTCAAAAACTATATGTTAAAATTATTGCCCATAACTTAATGTATATCTCAATAAGAAACGATCGTACAATTTATTGGATTTGTTGTGTTCCTTCTTATGAAACAGATTTTTTATTTTTAATTTCAATCATAAATTATGAATAATCTTACTACATATATATATATATATATATATATATATATATATATATATATATATATATATATATATATGACGTTTCTGAAATTTTGAGATAAGAATTGGTTATTCGTATTATTTGGACTACTGTCCTCATTTTGAGTGCGATTTTCACAACGTTTCGATCGATGTAACCTCCGACTTTCTTCAGGTGTATCTTGTAAAAGTTTAGAATGTTTCTGCCCAACTCAGGAATTTGGACGGAATTTCGAACGGAACCTTTAATTTACTTTGGTATTATGCTCTTATTCCGTCAGCTATGAGTGGATAGAGATCTCAAGTTCGACAGAATCATTTCTTAGTTCGACAGGATACACCTTCAGAAGGTCGGAGGTTACATCGGCCGGAACGTTGTGAAAATCACACCCAGCATGAGCACAGTAGTCCGTTGAATAAAATAATCCATATATGTGTGTGTGTGTGTGTGTGTGCGTGTGCGCGCGCACGAGTGTATATATATACATATACATACATACATATATATATATATATATATATATATATATATATATATATATATATATATATATGCCTGTACTTATTTATATCCGAAGTTATCTACTTTGATTTGTTTACAAATATATCTCCTGTACATGTTTTCTATCCTTGCATAAAAATACCTAAAATTTCTTCCTTGCCTTTGTTTCGTACATTCTTTACAAGAAGCAAATCTTTTCAAAACAAAAAGAATTATGTACTTATTAAATTACATATATAAATACACATATTATATATATATGAAGGTGAAATGGTGGAGAGGTGGTAGGTGTCGCACACAAACGATTCTTTCGTTCTGCATGCTCCCCATCCTTTCTCCCCTCTTTTCATTTAAACAAACAAACCGGTCGTGCGCACGCTCGTTTGCGAACGGCCTCGTTTT
Organism: Euprymna scolopes; assembly: GCF_053919585.1. Taxonomy (NCBI): domain Eukaryota; kingdom Metazoa; phylum Mollusca; class Cephalopoda; order Sepiida; family Sepiolidae; genus Euprymna; species Euprymna scolopes. Next base: position 77,857,996 of record NC_136506.1, on the reverse strand, counting down.
CGAACGCTACGCCAAGGTGTGCTTCGCTTTTAAACAAATCCGTGGCCGCCATATCCACTAACAACAAAAGCCGTTCGCACACGCTTGCACTCATCGAGATCCTGCCCCCCAACGCCGCCTTGCCCCTCTCCCTATTTATTCATTCATTCATTTATTTTTTTTTTTACTCCCCCATCTTTATTTCATTTGAAAAGCGACACCCCAAAGCGTTTGATGGTTGCAAGATGAACTTAATGATTCATCCGAACGGAATGTTTATTTCTCGCTTTTGAAACTATCGTCACGCTCCGAAACGAAGTGATCCTCCTATATTGGAGTAAGACTGGATAATTCGAAATACAAACAAAGTCATCTGGGGATACGTGAAAATATTTTTTTTAACCAAAAATTAATAACTTATCTTTTTAATCAAATTGTGCCAATTTCTATCTCATAATATTATTCATTGTCTAACAGTTGGGCTGAGATCCGAGTGCAGTATCTGTTCTGATGCTACACCTAGTCAATGTAAGGGAAACCCTTCTGTACTAAGGCAATTTCATTTTTGCCTACTGACAGAGTGCCCTTTTTGGGAGAGCAGGGTTTCCCCTACATTAAAACCGATCTTGTGTTACATATGCTTTTGTGGAGAAGCAATTAAATACCAACAATAATTCCCTAATAAAATACAATATGCATCAAGTGCGCTTGAAAGCCAAATCACAACGTAATAAAATAGGAAAATAAACAAATATTTTTACTTGATATAAATTTATAACAAATATATTTCGGAGTTAAACTCCATCCTCAGTATGTTGTTTTCTTTCTCGCTTTCTTTTTTTCTTCTTCCTTGCCATGTTGTAAAGTTGGAAAATGACAAGTCTGTTTGTGAATAGCCACGCATTGTATCTCAGCGGTTGCATTTTGAAATGTTGGAACTGTGCGTAGGCACGCGAGAATAACAACATACTGAGGATGGAATATAGCTCCGAAACATATTTGTTATAAATTTCAAACAAGTAAAAATATTTATTTATTTTCCTAATATTACGTTATGATTTGACTTTCAAGCGCACTTGATGCGTATTTTATTTTATTCAAATTAAATCAACTTTTCTATATAGAATTCACACCCTTGAGGTTATTCTCGCGTTGCCTACGCATAGTTCTAACATTTCAAAATACAACTGCTGAGATACAACGCGCGGGTCTCCACAGGCTTTTATTGTTCCAACTTTACAACATGGCAAGGAAGAAGAAAATAAAGAAAGAGAGAGAAAAAAAACAACATACTGAGGATGGAGTATAGCTACGAAATATATTTGTTATAAATTTTATACAAGTAAAGTATTTGTTTATTTTCCTAATATAAAGTTATGACTTGGCTTTCAAGCGCACTTGATGCATATTTTATTTTATTCAAATCGCACCCTAGACTTATATTCTCCTGTTTTTTATTATTAATATTTTGTGAATAGTCTCGCTTAGAGATTGTGTATAACTTCTTGTTTGTAATTCACCAAGCTAAATTCGAAGCTTTCAGAAGTATTAAATCAGATAAATGATGCTATAACATAACGTCTCCTAGTTATGAATCCAATTGTGCTTTGTTTCGGAAGGGTATCTATATACTCTATAATAAGTAAGAGTTTTTCTTTATTATTAAGATTTTCCGAATTTTTAAACATTTCCCTTTCCCTTCACTAACATTCTTCCTTTACTATATGCTTTTTATTTGAAGAAAAAAAAAATCATCCAGTTGTTTTATCCGAGGGACCACATATTTGTCTCTGATGAGTTGTTTGATAAACTTTCGCTATGAAACTTGTATGTAGTACTACATATACATATGAATGAAATGATATTAGTGCGAATTAAATACATCTTCAGGCTTTGAAATGCTAACTAATTATATATATATATACTAGCATTTCAGCCCGGCGTTGCCCGGGTGTTTTGAGGTGTATGCTGAGCAAAAAACAAAAAAACAAAAAAGAAACAAAAACGGTAAATTTTTTAAAATTTTGACCCCTATTATGGCACCTTAACATTTATTGTTTTTGGTTTAATTCAAGTCATAAAGTTAGATCAATGTCCAAGTAATCTATATCTAAAATTTCAAGTGTTTAGACCCCAAATTGTCGGAGGAGTTTGGTAGAGTTCTCAAAGGTCAAATCGTTGACCTTTGACCCCTTAATCACCAAATTTCTGGCCAAAAACCGATCACATCGATTTTCCCAAATCTCAGTACGCTGTATATCAAATTTCGAGTCTGTAGACTAAACATTGACAGAGTTATTGCGTAGGGAAATGTACACAGACACACACACAGACACACACAGACACGTTGACGTTCACACACACACACACACACACACACATATATATATATATAATTTTTATACAAGTTGAAAATATTTAAATAAATATTTAATAATAAATTAATTAGAAATAATACGTCCCAACAATCTGGGGGTGACGAGAATATAAACAAAGGGCAGATAACCGCTCACTTTAAAGAACTCAGGGAGTGAAAAAAATACACCACAGAATCGCTTATAAAAAATAAATAAAGAAAAAGATCAATTTTCCTCAATATGGCGAGAAAAAAGAAAAAAATATAAAAGACTGGCGAGGGAGTTTTACTCCGAAATATATATCTTAAAAATAAACACTTGTTTATTTTAATAATTTCGCGTTGTAATTTGGCCTCAAA
>NC_136506.1:77845301-77850301 GCF_053919585.1 Euprymna scolopes | reverse complement strand
CTTTATAGGGACGGTAGCCATAAAGTGGATGCTAATTGTACGTTTAATTAATATAGTACGGTAATCCCACACTTGCTTAAACAGTAATGTGCGACCTTAAGGGCAAATGTCACATAACCCAGTACACAATTCAGGTCATTTGCTTTCCAATTAACCTCTACTTATTAAATTCTGTTCAACAGTCGCCGAGATTTCGAACTTATGAAATTGCCAAAAAAGTGGACTATATATATATATATATATATATGTGTGTGTGTGTGTGTGTGTGTGTGTATGTGTGTCTATGCTCGTAGCCAAATTGAATATTGAAATGCTCATATCTTTAATTCTATGGTATAAAACTACGTGAAAATTTGCAGGCTTTTTGAACATTATACTACTATTCTATGGTTAAAATTTTATGATAATTGGTAAAAAAGAACCTTTATTTTCAAGCCAATAAAATATGCCCAAATTTGCCTGTTTTTTTTTGTTTTTTTACATAGGCATCACCACATTATCAAGGCCAAGAGGCCACTCAAGGATAAGGGTTAAAGAGTGTACAGTAGAAATTGGACAATATAGAAATCATTAGTAATGAAAATTTGGTAAATTTGATCACTTATATGGAACGGCCCATCAAGAACTTATTTACGTTAGACTTGAACACAACCATATTGTAGTCAGCCGGAAAGCAGGAAAACGGAAGACAATTCCACAGGCGTGCAGTTCTAAGAAAGAAGCTTTGTTCATGGAATCTACGTTTAGGTTTAGGCACAGATAAAGAGTGGGGGGAATTATTGATAGTGTTTAATATAAAAGGCTATATATCTGTCTGTCTGTCTGTCTGTCTGTCTGTCTGGCTCCATATTTTCAAGCTCTATCTCTTCCGAAACTGAAAGTCGCAGAGCTGCGCTAGGGACCTCAAATGATTGTTTTTTTTTTATAAACCGTTCTTTTATGCGTCATTAGTCAGTTAAGATAGTTTGTAAGGGGTCCAAAATGGGTCAAAATTGGAAAAAAATCGCTATACATTTTGTACATGCATCTTAGTTTATTTTAATTTTTTTTATTTTTAACCAGTCCAAATGCGTGTCACGTTGGTACAGTGGTAACGTCACCAGCTTTGAATGCAACAGTTTTGCTTTCGGTTTCGATTCTAGCTGATGACACCTAAAATACATTTTACTTTTGAAATCACGACTCTATAAAAATTTATACGAAATCTGAACAAATTATAATATGATATTTAAGCGTATTTTATGACCGGGCAAAGCCGCCCCCTCCCGCTTATATATATATATATATATATATATATATATATATATATATATATATATATAACTACTTAATTTACTCACATAAAATTAATATACGAAAGTATAGATTTATGCGTAAACTCTAAGTATTTACTTCAAAAGTGCTCAATAGTAGGTAGAGCTAGTTAGTAATTTATAAAATATATATATGGCGATTAAGCTACACTGAATATTCCGCGTTTCCTCCAATCTAGGACTCTTCAGAAGAGTCCTAGAGTGGATGAAACGCGGAATATTAAGTGTAGCTTAATCGCCATATATATTTTATAAATTACTATATATATATATATATATATATATATATATATATATATATATATATATATGGGTGTGTGTGTGTGTGCGTCTGTGTGTGCGTCTGTGTGTGTGTGTGTTTATAAAAAATATGTTTATTTAATTATATTTCCGCCCTTAACTCATGCAACGAAACAGGTGCTGCCAAGAATTTCACATTTCAATGTACTTAAAGTACCAAACGGTAAGGTAGTCAACATCTTGAAATGATATATATATATATATATATATATATATATATATATATATATATATATATATATATATATAAATATATATATATATACATCGTAAGTAATAAGTAGTAAGTTACTCAGAATCTTCCACGTCTTTCGGCATTTTAGCCTGACAATTACCGACAGAAATAAAACACAGACGCTCCTGTGTGACTTAAATTCCATATATATATACATAACTTACTACTTAGCTGCGCTCACGTATTGAGCACCGTTGAAGTAAAAAATGAAATATATCTCCTTATAACATTTTATATGTAAATATAAAATAATTTCTCCTCCCTCTCTCTCTCGCTCTCTTTCTCTCTCTCTATATATATATGTATATATATATATATATATATATATATATATATATATATATATATATATATAGAGAGAGAGAGAGAGAGAGAGAGAGAGAGAATGTGACAGTGAATGTAAGAGAAAGAGGGATGCAAATGAATGTACATAGAGAAGGGAAATCTATATATCTATAAAAGTTAACGTGTCTGTGTGTGTGTCTGTGTAAATTACCCTACGCAATAACTCTGTCAATTTTAAGTCTACCGGCTCGAAATTTGATATACAGGTTACTGAGATTTGGGAAAATCTTTGTGATTGGTTTTCACCCAGAAATTTGACTGTGGAGGGGTCAAAGTCCAACGATTTGACCTTTGAGAACTCTACCAATCTCCTCCACCAAATTTTTGGTCTAAATACTTGAAATTTTAGATATAGGTTCCTTGGACATGGAACTAACTTAATAACTTGATTTGAACCCAACACAATAAATGTTAAGGGGTCATAATAGTTGTCAAAGTTTAAAAAATATTGACCTCTTTTTTTTTTTTTTTTTTGCTCAACATACACCCCCAAACACCCAGGCAACGCCGGGTTCGAAATGCTAGTGTATTTAGAAAAAAAATAAGATAGATTGAAAGAGAAAGAGAATGGGAGAGATAAAGATAACGAAATAGAGAGAAGAAGAGAGAGAGAGAGAGGAAGAGAGAGAGAGAGAGAGAGAGAGAGAATGATGACTTCTGTTAGGTAGAAAAACAACAATCTCTAAAAGCTAAATGGTGGGCAGGAAAATGGCGAATTGATCGATGATAATCCAATCATTGTCGTAAAAGCAGTTAGGATGGCGGAGTGGCTGAGAGGAATTTTAAGAGAAACTAAATAGACGCGTTTTGATTTAAACATTTTTTCCGTTATTGGCGTGGTTGCTCATCAGCAATACCTGTCTGTTTTCGATAAAAAGCAAGACTCTACTTCCGGCCTTTCTTCTTAATACTTCCGGTTCCTAAACTATTATCTTGAAGTGTGATTAGACTCGTTGTGCAAAACAAACTTTTAAATCACTTTAGAACTTTCATTAGCTTAACAAAATAACGCAAACACTTGGTCCAAAGAAATAAATTAATAACATGATTGTGCTTGATTTTGTAGAATCTATAATCGTGTTATTGATAGTGGCAAGTCTGCTATTCCTCCTTTTTATAATGGTCACCAGGTCATGCCATCTTCTTACGATAAGATTGAGCTCTCTGCTCGTCATTTTAGCTGACAATTCTCTCTCGATAATTCTGGTGCCGTTCTTCCGGGGTTCTCTTCGAAAGCCGATAAATCTCTTGATTCTGCAATTAGCACCTCAAAGACGGTTGCTGTTAGTTCCTGTGATTCTTGACTTTATTTGTTTCATGTTGTTCTCAAACGTTCCTGAACCATATTCTATCCTCTCTAAATTATTCAATCTTAGCTTCAGTCCTGTTTCCGTTAATGTGGAAAAAGCCGTCGTGTAGAATTTTGGTATTTTACATAATCTTCGAGGTTATGGTATTTCTTATAATGTTCTGTGCAGTAGTAAGTCTTTTCTTTCTGATCGAAGCTTGCAAGTAATTCTCGGTGGTGTATCTTCATGTTCTTTTCCTATTAATAATGATATTCCACAGAGCTCTATTTTACGTTCAACACTGCTTCTTCTTTATATAAACGACTTTTTAGAGAATATTGTTAAGAAAATTAAAAATTTCTGCCGATGATACCACCTTACATTCTGGTATTGCTTCTTACGCATCTTCCTGAATCAGTTGAAATTCGATACTGATGTAGAAGTTGATCTCGGTTCAGTTATGGGTCAGGATAAGAAATAGCTTGTTTCATTTAATCCTGTTAAGGCCCAGCAATGGTCTTTCAATCGTAGGCGTGTCAGTTTCCTTCCTAGGATTCATATGGATCACTCTATCTCGACTCTGAAACTCCTTAGTATTTCACTTTTTAATCAAATCTTTCTTGGAGTTCAGATATTTGATCCATTGCTCTTTCTGCTTCTCGTTAGCTCAGTTTTCTCTATCGCTATAAAAATTTCTTACACCTGACGCTATTCTCTATCTCTACAAATATTTTATCAAAGTTTTGTTGTCATATTTGGGCTGCTGAATCTCTGGCATATTTGGAGGGTCTTGATAAGATGCACAAACGTATCTGTAACTTGATTGACCCCCAACAACCTTTTCGTTTTTACAACAACCTCTCTTTCAGAAACCTAATGTTGCTAGTCTCTGTCTTTTTTTTTCTATAAATAATATTATGGCATGTGTTCTTCAGAATTGTCCTATCTATTTTCTGCTTCTTTTGTTCCAGCTCGCTTTACTCGTTGGTCCTGCGGTCTTCACCAATTAACTGCTTTAATACCCTATTTTAATACAGCTTATTATTCCATAACTTCTTTCCAAGAACTCCAAGCCCGGGGGAGTCTATTTCTGCTCAGTTTTCTCCTCTCTACATCCTTGGTCTTTTAAAGACTAAGGTAAAAAAAAAATCCCCTGTCTTTGCGATAATCATATTTCGTTCTTATTAGCTCGTTACATCAGGTGGCTTTATACCTTGTCTCGAGCGATTTCCATAAAAAAGATAATGTATTTACTTTCAGGATGTTAGACAAATGTCAGGTGTATTTTTTTTTAACCAACACACATGAATAAGTGCACTTCGGTCTATAAATCTGTCTGCATAGTCCCGTTAGCTATCCCTAATAGAAGAGCCTCAGGTAATTAGAGAGAAAGTCGAGTCTGGGAGGATAGAAAGAGCCGTACTTTAGCCTCAAATCAATTGATTGTAAAGGACCTCTCACCAACTGGTACGAACATCTACTCACGTTATATCAAGTAACGTCATTTGCAATAGTTAT
>NC_136506.1:77770301-77840301 GCF_053919585.1 Euprymna scolopes | reverse complement strand
AGAGAGAGAGAGAGAGAATGAGAGAGGGAGGGAAGGGAGGTGTATATTCCTAAACAGATACTTGTGTAATTAGATTCGTTTTATTTTAATGGTTGCGTGAGCACTAAAATTCTCTGGAATGTTCGTAGGAACAATTTCGGTTGGCATGTGCCGTCAAGAGAAGATAACTCGTAAATAATTTTATTTTTATCACCCGAACTTGGCAAGAAAGAATGAATTAAAAGTTAATAAGAAAATCTGGAAATTAACCAACTACTACGACGACCACGACCACCACACTCCACCATCACCGGGAAGAAACAACAACAATGACAATCGTCCTAGCTTAGATTTCGACCATTTCCGATTCCGATCTGAACAAATGGTGAAAACGCATTTACCTTTTTTCTTTTTTTTTTTTATTTACACAGTGATCACCACTTATCAAGGCCCGGAAGCCACTCAGGGATAAGGGTTATTGCAAGTACATTACGTTAGTGTGGAGATTTGATGAAGTGTTTACTTAAGGGGGTGGTTCATTAGGAATTTGTTAACATTGGACTTGAAGACATCCAAGTTGTAGTCCGGTGGGAAGCAGGCAGACGGAACAGAGTTCCACAGGCGTGCAGTTCTAAGAAAGAAGCTTTGTTCATGGAATCCGCGTTTTGATTTAGGCACAGATATAGAGTGGGGGAAATTTTTCACAGTGGATTCAGCTAGACGGGTGTGTGCGTAAGTATCTGCGTGTATGTATATTTATGTATATGTATGTATGTGTATGTATATATGTGTGTGCATGTAATTATATGTGTATGTATGCATATGTGTATGTAAGCATGTGTGTATGTATGTATGTATGTATGTGTACGTATATATATGTGTGTATGTAATTATATGTGTATATATGTATATGCGTGCGCATGTAAGCATATGTGTATGTATGTATGTGTATGTATGTATGCATATGTATATATGTATGTGTATGTATATATTAGGTATGTGCATATGCATATATGTGTGTGTAATTATATGTGTATGTATGTATGTATGTATGTAAATGTGTGTGTCTGTATGCATATGCGTGTATTTGTGTCTATTTCTGTATGTATGTATGTGTGTATGTATATATATATATATATATATGTATTATGTATGAGTGTATGAATATATGTGTGTATGTATACACACACACACACATATATATATGTGTGTGTGTGTGTATACATACACACATATATTCATACACTCATACATAATACATATATATATATATATATATATATATATATATATATATATATATGTATGTAGGTACGTAGCTAGGTAGGTGGGTACATAGGTATGGTATTATCTACCTTTGATGGCGACAAGAATGTGAGGTTTAATAAACTAACATCCTAGAGGAGCAGTAATCTGGCATAAAAAATTCTTGAGCAGCCCGGTCGGCATTCCCTTTTAAGGGGGCCTCATACGATTAGCAATAAAATAACCCCTTCTAAAAGGGTAAGAAGTAATGATAGGACGATTCCAATATTTTTCCCGATTCCGAGACAGTTGCCGATTCCGTGATAAATTCCCGATTCCGATACAATTACTGATACCGATTCCGATTCTTTATAAATCTGTAATTATTTAACTATAAGATTGTTATTTTCCCCGATTTTCGTGAAAACTCGTTCAATATTTAAATAATTTCCTAAACGCCAAAATACACTTGTGGAGAGTGATCTATCTGTTTTAGCTTCACTGGTATTTTAAAACCAATAAATATTTACTATTTTATCATTATTACCAGCAATGGAAGATTTTACTTTAAATAAAACAAAATCAAATAAAAAAGACAATTAAAAGAATCGTTTTGGCATCGGAAAATAGACATCAATTTTTCCGATTCCGATACCGATTACGATACCCCAAAATCTTCCGATTTTTTCGATTCCCGATTCCGATCCCGATTAATCGTCCCAACGCTAGTAAGAAAGCATTAACTTGGACCTCGTAGAGCTACACAGGACAATACCTCGGCCAACTGAGGGTAAACCACCCAAATTAGACCCTAGTGGCTGTGGTGGTGGAAGCAAAGGGAAATATCGATAGATACGTGTGTGTTTATTATTCTTGATAATAAATTTCAAATGTGTTTAAAAATTTGTTTAGTAAATTTTCAGTTTGCATCAGATTGCTCTCTTACTTTGACTTATCTAGCCTTTTTATTTTCAAAGCAAACAAATAAAAAACGCTTGTTATCTTCTATAATCTATAATATAAATTCCACCTGTCTGTTGAAATGTATGTATGTATGTATGTATGTATGTACGTATGTATGTCTAAAACTTTCGACAAAGGCAACGGATTTTCACAATATCCATATTATTTTGAAGCTCAACTCTTATGACGACAAATATCGAAAGATTGGTTAAAAACATTAACTACTTCACCCTCAACTGGGCACTTTTCTACAGGGAGGGGTCGCTTTTTTTGGCCGATATTTTTGAAAGTCATCTCCTTTTTTCGATTAACTAGCCTTAATTTAAACCATTGCCACTTTCGGTTTTGCGATGGTCGCAACGGCAAAGACGAAACGTTTTTTATTTTCATTCTTTTCCTCCTTTGCGGTACGGGTTCAAGCCTGCCTGCCTGCCTACTACCACTGATTTTTTTTGTGCTCAACACACACCTCCAAACACCCGGGCAACGCCGGGCACCCAAGTTAGTTTTCTTTTATAATATCCTTACGTCTTAACGCAGTATTTTTCATTATTCCCCATAGTAGCTATACAATATAACTTTAACAGAATCTAAATTATATATATATCATCGTCATTGGCAGAACTCGGATACGAGTAAACATTTTGCTCATTCGGATCGAACCAGCCTCATCTACAAAGTGTTTTAGATGATCCACTAGGCGCAACTTGAGATGTCACCATTCGCGGTGGCAAACATGTGGTTCGGTTCAGGAATGCATCGTGCAGCAGGTTGCCGGTACACCATCACGTTGAGTACCGCCTTGTCACCTACCCATCAGTGAGTTTATTTGGAGGTGCATCTCCCCAAGTGAATTAAACATGCCCCCACACATCAACCTGAAAATTTTTACAATTGCGTACGGTACATACACCGACTAGTCTTCCCACATGGTCACCCATCTGGTACTGGCCAGGATCATCCTTGCTTAACTTCAGTGATCTGGCGAAAACCGGTATGTTGGCATGATAAATATATATATTATGATTGAAACGTAAATCGGTTCGTACGTATCAATCATAATAGATTTTTAAAAAAATTATATATATAGAAATTTTCCCATTAATTTTTTTTTAACTCGAAAACTTTCTATTTTTATGTAAAATCAATAATATTTAACGCAGACAATTATATATATATATATATATATATATATATATATATATATATATATATATATATATAATCTTTTTCCATGTTTAATACTATATATATGTGTGTATGTTTGAGTGAGTGTGTGTGTGTGTGTATCTTGTGTGTCTTGTGTGTGTGTGGTCTTCCGGCTTACTTTTACAAGGTTGATGTTTCAGCCAAATGGTAATTTCTGATGCAGATTAGTAGATACTAACATACATACATACATACATACATACATATATATATATATACATATATATATCAAATTAAAATGTAAGATCCATGTCCAAGTAATCCACATCTAAAATTTCAAGTGTTTAGACCCAAAATTAGCAGAGGAGTTTGATAGAGCTTTCAAAGGTCAAATCGTTGAACTTTGACCACTCGACAACCAAGTTTCTAGCCGGAAACCGATTAAAAATATTTTACTCAATGTCAATACCCCTTATGTCAAATCTTGAGTCTGTAGACTTAAAATTGATAGCATAGTTTGGTAGGGACACACGCAGAGGCATTTTCACTTTTATAGATATACTAGCATGAGTTTCCGGCGTTTCCCGGGTATTTGGAGGTGTATATTGAGCAAAAAAAAAAAAAAAAAGAAAAAAAAAGTAGTAAATTTTTTAAAACTTTGACTCCTATTATGACCCCTTTAAATTTACTGATTGGAGCTCAACTCAAGTTATTAAGTTAGATCCATGTCCAAGGAACCTATATCTAAAATTTCAAGTGTGTAGATCCAAAACTGTAGGAGGAGTTTGGTAGAGTTCTCAAAGGTCAAATCGTTGAACCCTTTAACAGCCAAATTTCTGGCCAAAAACCGATCACATAAATTTTCCCAAATCTCAGTACCCGGTATATCAAATTTCGAGTCTGTAGACTAAAAATGAGAGAGTTATTGCGTATGGAAATGTGCACAGACACACACACACACAGACATACACTTTCACTTTTGAAGATATATAGATAGATTGATCTTCGATGAATCTATCTGCTTATCTTTCTATCTACTCATTGCTATTTATCTTTTGATCTATCTATCTATCTATCTGCTCATTTATTTCTGCCTATACATCTATCTATTTATCTTACATTCATCTGTCTATCTCTTTTTGTCTATTCATTTCAATCTCTCTCTCTCTCTCTCTCTCTTTCTCTCTCTGTATATATATATATATATATATATATATATAAAGAGAGAGAGAGAGGGGGAGATATCTGTCCTTCTTCCTATCTCTCTAGCTATGTATCCATCTGTCTATATGTAATCTATTGATTTATCTGTCTGTCTGTCTGTCTGTCTCTCTCTCTGTATATATATATGTATAGCTTTCTCTCTCTCTCTCTCTCTTACAAATGAACTTAAGGTTCATATATATATATATATATATATATATATATATATATATATATATATATATATATATATATTAATCTTAAGTTCATTTGTCTATGTACCCGGCTATCTTACTCTAATCATCCTATATTTATCTATTTTCTTTATATTCCTCAATCTATCAATTTTTCTATCTATCTATCTATCTATCTATCTATCTATCTATCTATCTATCATAGTGCTAATTTCTTCACCACTAAAATAAACTTCGTAATTTCCAGATGTTGGTTTCGTCCAGGAAAGCTAGCTGGAAAAACAGGAACCCACTCGGTGTATCCGTTTATGCTCAGTGGAGTTTTGGGAAAAAATAAAAAGAGAAAAAAAAACAAAAAAAAAACAAAACAAAAAAATAAACGGAAATGTTTTGAAAATACTAGAACCGGAAGTACTTATTTGCATTTGGTTGGTAATTTCGCTACAAGTGTTACAAAACGCTATAAATATCTCCAGGCTGTCTAATCACACAGGAAAACCAGATGTGTTGAATACTAGTTGATTTATCAATCGTCGACAGCTAACATACATAATCCTCTATTTTCATCATAAAGAACAATGTACACTCAAACACACCCACACACACACATACACACACAAATACACACACATACACACACAAACACACACACGTATATATACGTATATGTATATATATAAATATATGCATATAAAGTAAATGGACCTGATAAGATATCTTAAATATAGAAAATCTATGAAGATAGTAAAAGCTCTACACGATTAAGAGGAGCAATTGATAATACAGTTAAGTTCTATGTAACTTTTATTCCTTATCTCTAAATTATATATATAAGGGAAACGCTTGTGACTTTCATACTACAATGAAATTTCCACTTTTTGATTGTGGCGTCTTTGTCAAACCCAAGATCGGTGTTTACTCGACCTGTGTACTCTCTGTTTTGCTTTACTCATCTGAATGGTGGACAACACAACGTTGGCACTTGAAGCAACTCGAGAGATTCCATCAGAAATGCCTCAAGCGGATTCTAAATGTTAAATGGCAGTCACTGACACCTGACCCGGATGTTGTCTGGAAGGCTTAGTGTTTGAGCATCGAAGCAATGGTGATGAGGAACCGATTGCTTTGGGTAAGTTATGTTGTTTGAATGAAGGATATGAAACTGCTTAAGCAGTTGTTTTACGGCGAGCATAAGACTGAGAAACGTCCTCAACAGCGACCAAAGAATCACCTTAAGGATTGCATAAAAGACGATCTTAAAAGCTTTCAAGATTACTGTTCAGAACTGGGAGACCCTGGCATATATATATATATATATATATATATATATATATATATATATATATATATATATATATATATATATATATATAATCAGTTTTTTTTGAAAAAGAAATCCAGCAGAGTGCTCAATAATAAGGAAAATCCGAAAATAAGAGGGTTTTTTTTTGTTTACAGAAAGTTTCTAGATGAGACGAGTCATTGGTACCGTTGGTTTCAAACCCAATAATTAGGACCGTTTTAGATACTCATATCCCGGTCTCTTCAGCCAGTACTCAGCAGGGGTGAGTATTGGCTGAAGAGAGCTTGATATAGGTATCTGAAACGGTCCTAATCCTTGACGAGTATTGGCTGAAGAGCTTGATATGGATATCTAAAACGGTTTTAATTATCGGGTTTGAAACCGACGGTACCAATGACTCGTCTCATCTAGAAACTTTCTGTATATATATATATATATATATATATATATATATATATATATATATATATATATTCTGTATATATATATATGTATATATATATATATGCGTTTCTGTGCCTACGCATCTACGTCCTACTCGCGCAAGTGTTGCTATATAAAAACTCTCTCATAAGATATCTTCCATTATTATCGTTATCCCTCTCACTCTATCAATCTGTATTCACTTACTCATATGTATTTTGGAATCAAACTACTAATAACCACAGCGACATACGTAAATACTTCATGTATTCCTTTCTATTATGTATCGTGAAATAGCCGAATAAAAGACATAAGGCGAAATATCGATCCATATATTATACCTCAGTGTTAACTTTACTATATTCAATTCGTGATTTTTTAGCGTTTATTTTCACTCTTTTATTACATTAATTTTTATCCACTAATGTATTTCACATATGTTAGGATTCAGACAAATTCTATTTGTGGTTTAGATATCCCCTTTTAAGTATGACCTTTCTCTTTTAGTGATCAAAATGCCGGCCTCTTAAGTGCTGCAATTCGAGAATGTTAGATTTCTCATTTAGAATTTAACGAAGAGACCCTTTTTGAAAAGATCGTACAGAGTTCTTTTACTGTTTTGTTTTTAGTATTTTTAATTAAGTCTTATCATCTAAAATTAATAATAACGTCTCCGTTTCAAACAGAGAGATTAATGACACTTAAAACCGTATGCTTTTAACAAGCGGAAGTATGCCGACGAAAGACCGGAAGTAGTTTGCCTGCTTCAACGAAATCTACTCTATTTATCCGGACGGTGAAATGCTGAAATTGGTGTAATTAGTGGGGACTGCATTATATTTCGTAGCCGGAAGTACACTTACTAACATTTTTTTTTCAGAAAAGTCTCATTAAGTTTCGTGGAATAACATATCAACATGCTTTTTCATAATATGTCAACATTGTATTTGTCTCCATATTGGACGAACACGCAATTGAGACTTTGAGAAAACTTCCACTCTTTAATACACTAGCTGGCAGACCGGCGTTGCCCGGTCGTACAATACGTTTAAACATGATATTTTAATTTATGCAAATTGCGTATGTATTATTATAGAATCAATCCTCTATTGATTATTATATATTATGAGGAACAATTTGCTCGGTGGACTTATTCGCAAATAAATAAATGAATAAATAATGATGTTCATCAAATTTTGCCTGTGTTGGTTTACAATATCAGGTCAGCTAACACTTAGGCTTGACGATGAATGCCTAGAAAAGTCACTGATGATAATTGTTTACTTTTAAAATAAGCAAACGAAGAAATGATTTGCGGCGATTTTAAATGATTCCTCTTTTCTATCGTAAATTGAACTCATTTATAATAATAAATAAATAAATAACTAATAAGAAAAAATAAAAGGTGAGACACATACTTGAACAGGCTATATCTCCAGATTATAATGGATCTGTTTTTTTTTTTTAAAGAAGAAATGATTTTCTGAAATTCTATATCCTCCTTTTGCCGGTGTAATGTAAAACATTCCCTTGTAAAAATTCTTCTTTTTTTTTATCTATACAAGAGAAAAGCCATTTTTAAGATGGGATTTTTTTTCGATTTTCAATTCTTATCGGGTCTATTTCTGTACAAAACATATCTAAGAACACTGCCAGGTACATAAATTAGCTTTGTGTGAAATTTGCAAAAGATCGGCTCAGCCATTTCGGAACCTATGAGGAAGGAACTCACACGCACACACACACACACATACACACACATACACACACACACAAACACACACGCACACACAAAGTGACTTTTATATAATAGTAGAGATAGAGATAGAGATACGATACTTCAAAAGAGGAGATAATGATTTTAAGAAAAGCCGCATTATAATAACATAACATGATACACTATACACATAGAAGAAGGTAATCCTGGGGAGGAAATTATTATGAAAACTGAAAAGATAAAACACTACTTTCCCCCAAAAGAAAAATATAATCCCTGGCAAAATGGCATCATGATCACGGAGCAGACACTACACTACCCACCATCAAAATAGGAGCAAATAATAACCTGATGGGGGTGGTACATTGACAAGTCTATTTTCTTTTACAATGGAGTCACCACTTTTCAAGGCTCAGAGGCCACTGGAGAATAAAGGTTAATGAGTGTAAGATGGTGAGTTAGACGTTAGCTTAGTAATCATTTTTGGTGACAATTGGGCAGAATTTGACTACTTAAGGGGACAAGATATCAAGAACTTGTTCACATTGGACTTGAAAACAACCGTGTTGTAGTCAGCTGGGAATCAGGTCAATGGAACAATGTTCCACAGGCAAGAGGTTCTAGGAAAGTAGTTATGTTTATGGAATTTGCGTTTAGATTTAGACACAGATAGAGAATAGGGGAAATTGTTGGTAGTGGTTGTAGCTTGACGAGGGCTATTTGTGAAAGTTTGAGGAGGGAGGGGGGGGGGAACCATTGCATGAAGCCCGGGCAATAACAGAGACAGGCTCGCAACGTCTCTTGTTTGGAAAGATGTTGCAGGGAAGAGATAGAGGCATTAGCTGCTAGGTGTCGAAGCCGGTTTTGAACTCTGTCAAGACAGGATAGGGTGCTCCAAGCAGCTCTCCAGCCAGATATGGCAACATTACTCTATCTTAGGGCGTATTTGTCTTATATAAAGGTATTGCGTCGGGAGTGAAATGCTTTCTGAAGCGGTAGGGTAATGCAAAAAAACAAAAACAAAAAAAAAAACAAACATGACAAACATATAAAAAGTGCTTTTTTAAAAAAAAAACTTTAAAAAAAAATATGAAAAATACAAAATAATAGTTTTCTTATTGATTTTGGTCGACAAATTAAAAATCGTTGCAAAAAAAAAAAAACAAAACAAAAAAAAACTAGTTTGCTTACTTTTTTCACTTTAAAAAATTGTTACAAAAATATAACAGAAATTGTTACGGTAGGTTGTTTTTTTTATTTTCGTTATATTTTTTTTCTGATGATTTTATTACATTTAAATGTTTTCTTCAATATTTTCCTTGAGTAGTGTTGTTACGATTTGATAATTCGTGATTCTCAACGACGCTCGGCGACGCTCGGCGGTTGACGTCATGTTCCAAGCAAAGCCGAACGGACGGTTACTTACACCTGGTTCAAATTCTACGCAAGCACCCACTTTACTATTTGTAAGACTATAGCAAACCTTTAGCATGCTATTATTACATATACTGTCTCCTAATCATGTTGACACATTGTTTCTCGTTAGATCACCGAAGCAAGCAACGTTGAGCCTGGTCTCTACCAGAAGGGTAACCATCTAGGAATACCAGGCATGTAGGAGGACGGCGACTCCTCGTTGCAAGAGCTGCAAATACCTAACGTTGCCATCTCTTCTGACGAGGGTATGCAGTGTACAGTGTTAATGTATAGATGACCCGGATATAAGAGAGTTGTAGTGAGTGGATAAGAAGTCTTATATCCGGATCATCTGTACATTAATACAGGCTCTAATTTGAGACCATAGAAACTCTCTTATATACGGGTTTTTATATTGGGTTTCTTATATCTGGGTTACATTGTACATGCGACTGAGAACCGCTTGTGAATTTCATATTCCTATTAAATTTTCTCTTTCGGAGAAGCCGGTTCAACCCACCTAGTGTGAGTGTTTCTTCGGTATAGTACGGTACGGTATATTCTTTAATTATCCGTCGTATTTTCATCTGGTTGTTGACGCTATGTGATTTGTCTGCTGAGCAGATATATAACAATAACATCACGTTAACAGTTAATTCATGCATTAGTAGGTAGGGCGCTGCGCTCTCTATCAATCCTTATGTTTTCCTGAATGTTTTAGAGTAAACTCGTTTTCTCTTACTGGTTCATTCTCCTGCGTTCTCTCTGGTCTTTGTTTTAAACTGCAGTGTAACTCGGATATAAGTGACTTCGTATCAGGTCCCTACGAACTCTTATATCCGGGTTACGCTCACATCCGGGCTTCTTATATCCATTTTCTCTGGTCTCAAATTAGAGCTTCTATCATTTGCAGTGTAACCCGGTTCTTATATCCGGGTTACACTGCACATGATAGAAGCTCTAATTTGGGACCAGAGAAAATCTCTCTTATATCCGTTTTCTTATATCTGGGTATCTTATATCCGGGTTACACTGTAATATGGTTTACTTAACTATTACGTCACAGTGCAATGCAATTTCACACTGTAATATGGTTTACTTCACTATTACGTCACAATGCAGTCTTTGTTTTAATTTAATTTAATTTGATTTCAATTCGATATTTATACGAATATCAAACCGACCTGAAAACCCAATTCGTTTTCTATAGTTCGCTCGTTACGTCACCAATAAACAATATACGCTTTCATAACTGTTTTAAATTCTCCGCTTTCATTTTCATTGTTTCGAGGTCTTCGTCAGTATTTTTTATGCTAAGCTACTCGTCGTCTACTCGCTCATTCCTTTTTACAATATCACTCATTGTGAGCAAACAATAAGCCGACTGACAATAACAGGTTTAACGGGAAAATCGTTGCTCGTTTAAAATCGAGACTCTTCCCCATTTAGTTTTTTTTTTTTTTTTCGAAATTTCCTCGGTGCGTTCATTCGCACTGTTTCTCCTCTCTCCTCCCGCTTTTCTTGACACACATTGATTGGATTAGTATCGATCTCGTACTTCTGCTTTTGTTATTCGAACCAGTTCCCGTTATTTATTGTCTGACTACTTCTTATTACGCGCGTTTCCTTTTGTGTCTCCGTTTCTTGGTTGCTTGTCGTTTACTCTGCGCATGTGTTCTGCTCAGACTCAACCGCCAGTCAAACATGACCCACTTCTTAACTCGCCATACAAGAACACCAAATTCTTCGATCTTATCAATCATGGACGAACGGAACCAAGAGCCAATCTGATTAATCTACAAAGATTTGTAGAAAAAAACAAAACAAAAAAAACAAACAAAATAAAACAATACAGTAGAACCTTGGGATACGGCATTAAAAATTAGTAACAAAATACAGTACAGTATATAATTCACATGCACATAATCAAATAACGTTATAAATACCACGGGGCAAATACCGTAACCAGGGGCCTGGAAACATCGTATTCCATATTGTAACCTGAAACAAAAAATATATCCTTGGACCACCGTATCCCGGGGTTCTACTGTATATGATTTAAAGTTCTTTTGCTTTCTCCGTGTGTGTCTAGTGCAGAATTTCCGAACCTGGGGTTCTTAAGAATTTGCTAAGGGTTCCTTCAAGAGATACTGATAAATAGACAGAGATAAGTAAGCCTTTTGTGCCTATTTTTAATATATGAAACGAATTCGATTTGGTCTTTTGTCGGCAAAAAAAAAAAAAAAAACTGCTAAGGGATTTTATTTTTGAAAAAAAAAAAAATTAACTTGGCAAAATGAAGTCGACTAAACCTGTTGCTTCTTCGCATACGCAAATATACTGTTATAGGTTAAAGTCGCTTACTTTTACCGTTTCTTATCCATCTGTCGATAGCAGTAACGGCTTATGTTGAATCGCTAATGTTTTGGTTTCGATTCTAGCTGATGGCACCGAAGTTATTTAAAAAAAAAAAACTTTTGAAATCATTACGAAATATTCGGTACAATATAATAATCAATAGATGATTGGCTCTATAATGAAAAATGGCATAAATTAAAATATCAAATTTAAACGTATTTTACGGTCGGGTAACGCTGGGGGGGCTTGCTAGTTGTTAATAAATCATTACAGGTAAAGTGGCAGTTTTATTTATTTAGAACTGTTTTAAAGCTTCGCCGCTCACTCATTTTTCGACCAAATTTTAAATAATTATTACAGTTTATAGATCACTCTCTTAGCTATATTGTGAAAAAAATGTTTTCTTTTTACTTTTCGTTCAGTAAAACAAAAGTTATGATGAATTTTCTGATGTTCAAAATCGTAAAAATATGTAAGGCCGTGAACGACGCTTTTTATGACTGGTTTCCATAGCAACTGTCGCGAAACGAGAAGTAACTCGTGAAACAGACAGAATGTAAGCATAAAAGGGTAATTGGGGGTAATTTATTGAAAGCAGACGAGTGGCGTACATTGTTTTACATATGTGTTTATGCGGGCAAAACCAAAAACAAAAAACAAAAAAAATCTTACATCAAACAAAGAACGAGTGAATTTATTGGAAATCTGGAAAAATCATAGATCACAATAGAAAAATGCGAGCATGAAAAGTAATATGGTTAAACTTAAACATGGAAAAGTATAGTCTACTTGTTAAAACTGGAAAAGAAAATTTATAACTTAAAATATTGCAGCATTAAGAATTTTTTAAATTCAATTTATAAAATTATATAATCAATTCTTAATGCTGCAACTAGAAAAGACAACAGAAATCTTTCTAAAGGAAAGACAGTACTTTAAAAATGGTATCGCTATTACCAACGTTTTTGAAAATTAAGAAGTTACTCCGAAAAAAAAACTAGCTATCGAAAGAAAATATAAGAGAATACTAAAGCTAAGTGCTGATTTAATTATTCAAAAAAGTAAGTGTTAAAGTTTAAGCTATTCTTATTTAAAAAAAAAAAATTTTCCTAGCATGAAAGGATTCCACAAAAGTAAAAAAAAAAAAAAATAGGAAACTCACGTCGGAACTCGAGTTCTCATTAAATCTCCGAAGTTCAGCAACATTGAATCAGGTCAGTACCAGATGCGTAAAAATTTAGGAACACTAGACTAATAACCAGACAAAATGGCATTCACCCTGGACATGTTGAACAGGCTTCCTCCAAAACTGGAAGTTTCCTGGAAATACCAAATTCATCAATAGTTCCTAGTCGCTGGTATATCCTGATCATTTGAACTGACAACGTTATGTTTTTTTTCTCTTTTACAAAGGAGTCACAACCTAACAAGGCCTAGAGGCTAATCGAGGATAAGGGTTAACGAGTGTACGGCAGTTAATGGCGCAATATCGTTGTAACCGTTAGTAGTAGAGAATTGGTGAATTGGATTACTAAACGGGCGGCTCATCAAAAATTTGTTTACGTTGGACTTGAAGACAATCATATTGTAGTCAGCTGGAAATGTTCTTGTAGTTCTTGCAGGAAGGTGTGGACATTGTTCTACATAAAACGCCAGCTATTACCAAATCGTCAGCTATCTTGTACTGATCAGGCTCGACTTTGCTTAACTTCGATGATCTAACGACAACCGATGTGTCAACGAGATTATACCGTATAGAACACTATATGACACAAATTACGTGCATGAAATAAATAAAATTCATCTTAAAGTAAATTAAAAAGACAAATATCCATGCATCCTTCTACGGTTTCACGGGATATTCGATCTTCATAATTTTGTAAATGATATACTTAAGGTTTTTACACATTTAAAAACTCTTTCCCACAGAAGAGATATTACGAGTCTGTCTCTGCGATATCGTTATTTTCATAGCAAGTGCTCAGCTGAGCTTCACTCTAATAGCCAAACATTCACAAAATAGCACTTATTTAGCTACAACCACTACCAACAATTTCCCCCATTCTCTATGTATGCCTAAATCTAAACGCAGCTTCTACGAACAAAGCTCTTTTCCCAGATTAGTCAACCCTTGGAACTTTGTTCCGTTTGGCTGCTTTCCAGCTAACTACAACATGGTCGTATTTCAGTCCAATGTAAAGAAGTTCTTAAATAATATAATAATACCAAATTTTTAACACTAGCAATCATTACGCTGTTGTCTCAGTGACCACTGTAAACTCATTAACTGTTATTCCCGAGTGGTATTCGGACCTTGTGATAATAAACTAGCCTCTTTTATTATAAATCGACATAAATATTGATGACTTCTGTAAATAAAATTTAAAATAACGCATAGCGGCTAAATGTGCGAATTCTAAATTGCGCTGTTTACTGTTCATAACTTATGTGCATATATATATATATATATATATATATATATATATATATATATATATATATATATATATATATTAAAAAGGTTGACTAATGTCCAGATAACCTACATGTAAAATTTTCAAGTGTTTAATGCCGAATCCAGTTATTTTGGAAACAATGTTTATGCTTCAAGTTATTTATATCTTCAATTATTTATTTGCAGAGTTTGATTTGGTTGGCGGAGGAGTTTGATAGAGTCTGCAAAGGTCAACTCTTTCAACTTTGACCTCTTGGCAGTCAAATTCTCGCCCAAAAACTGATTAAAAAGCTTGCCGCATGTCTGAATATCCTTTATGCAAAATTTAAAAGGTATAGACCCAAATTTTGGTTGAATAGTTTGAAAGAAACCGCAAAAGTCAAATTTTTTCAAATTTGACTCGTTGGCAGCCAAATTGCCCTATGTCTGAATACACTTTATGTAAAATTTCAAATGTTTAGACCAAAAATTAGCTGAGTAATTTGGTAGAGACCGCAGAGGTAAATTTTAAAAAACTTTGACCCCAAATTTTGACCACTTAACATTTATTGATTTATGCAAAAATCAAATTAAGAAGTTTGATCCCTGTCCAAGTAACCAACATCTAAAATTTCAAGTGTTTAGACCCAATATTGGCGGAAGGATTTGGTAGAGTTTTCAAAGGTCAAACCGTACAACTTTGACCCCTTGACAGCTAAATTTCTGATCGAAAACCGATTAAAAAGATTTTTCCAAATCTCAATACACCTTATGTTAAATCTCGAGTATGTAGACTGAAAATTGACAGAGTAGTTTGGTAGGGAAATGTACACACACAGACACAGACAAGTTTACTTTTATAGATGTATAGACTTACATACTTTTACAAATGCATGTAGCGTTGATGTCATCAGGCTCTTTATCTTTCATTTTTGTTGAAATTCATTTTTTTATGTCAATTTATATTAAAGGAGGTTAGTTTATTGAGTATTGTCGAGCTTTTCGAAGGGAAGGTGGTAGAAGCTTTCGCATCCAATTTCCATTGGATCCGTAGTGTTTTTTTACTCCCGGATATTTTCCGAAACAACATGTACCTGTAATTATCCCCTATGTTTTGTGAAATAGCAACTAGTTTAATTAATCGACTCATGCGAATCTACATAACAAACGAAACTTTGTGCCTTAGTTCTTTTATATAGAACAGCAAACTCGAGCAAGTATATCAAAACAGAGTCTCGCGAGGCGCATAGGCGTCATTAGAGCTGAATTCCTACAATCGTAATATAGCACAGACCGGCGTATGCAAATGCATTCGAAATGACGCCACCGGTATTGAAAAATTAAGACTTTAAAAAGGAGATCACGTTAGATACGTGGAGCATATTCGAGAAGGCGATCACGTGGGTGACACCACGGCCGTGACAATGAGTAGATAAATGTCGTTGTTACAAAGAAAAAGCGAGTTGAAGTTCTATTCTACTGTTCGTCAACTTTGCGACTGAATCTACAACGTGTTGGTTCCAGAAAACGTTACATAATTATAACGGAAGTCATTCAATAAAATCTATTACAAAATATTTTTCTTTTTAAAATTTGAAATTTAAAAAAGCCATAAGGAATAGGATTACACTTTAAAAAAACATATCGTCATAAAATGAATATTAAAGTGTAAAACTGACGGAATCCTAAAAGAAATATTTTTTTATGTTTTAAAGTATGAAGCAAGCTTTCGCCTAAATCAAGACTTTTTCCAAAAAAATATTTTCGCATTATTTGGATTCATCGGACTACAATTCTCATCTTGAGTGTGATTTTCACAACGTTTCGGTCGATGTAACCTCCGACCTTCTTCAAGTGAATCTTGTCGAACTCGAAAATGTTTCTGTCGAATTTGGACGGAATTTCGAGCGGAACACTTTATTTGCATAACGGGGGTAGCATGCTCTTGTTCTGTCAGCCATGACTATATAGAGGTCCTAAGTAATTCGCAATTGTATTTTCGGTCGCCCACACTGAGGATTGAACCTTCAACCTGCAAGAGAATATCACTTTTTACAATTGTTTTTTTCAAGTACTCTAACCACTGTGCCAGGGGTCCTTGCGGACAATTCTAGCACAAATTTTAGGAGCCTTAAAACTTATATTTCTTTAGTTTTAGTTGTAAATATCATTATTTATTACTAATTATTTCTATTAATATATAAATATTTTTTGTTAATTATTTTTGTATTTTTTCTTCGAAACGTAAAAGTCTTTGGATAGTAGTCCGTTGGTATGTTAAATGGACATCGTTCAAGTCTCTTCAATTGCAAGCACTCAGATCACGGGACAAAGTTCTATGAAATAGAATGGCACTTATTTTTTGTAATGGCACTTATAAAATTAATATTAAATTTGGAAGAAAATTTGCAAAGAAAAAAAGCACATATCGTTTTGGCGTTTATATTTGTGCATTTCGAATGTTAATATTAATTTCAAAAAAGTACAAACCTATTTCTTATATTTTTCTTTTAATTTAAATACATGGACTAGTGCTACCAGATCAGGCTGTCTGAAGATATTGGCTTCCTGAGATGAAATGCATCTAACATTGATGCTTTTTGTTTTTCTACTTGTTTTTGCAAAACTTAATTATGTTCTGAAAAAAAAAAAAACAATAAAAAAAAAACACTTTTTCCTCCTTTTCCTTCTTCCCATTTTCCCCTTCTTTTTTTGTCTCCCCCCACTTCCTGACTGGTTTCCTAACTTAAAATATACCAAATATTAATACTGTAATCCTTTCCCCCCTTTCCCACTGCAAAACTCATTCATGTTCTGCTGGACAGGGAACAAAACCGATAAACTCCACTATAAAACAACCAAACCAAACATTAAAAACTATCGATTGAAGATACAAAGAGCTTGAAGAATAAAAACCCTCTATAAAATAACTGATAAAGCAAAACAACCAAACCAAACTCTGCAAATAAATACTTGAAGATATAAAGAACTTGAAGCATAAACACTGTTTCCAAAATAACTGGATTCGGCATTAAATAATCCGAAAAGGGTTGATATGCCGTAAAACAAAAACAACCAAACCAAACGCTGCAAATAAATACTTTATTTAGATTGTGTCAACATTTAATGCGAGTAAAACTAAACTGCTCTTCTTTAACAATTCTCTCCAACCACCGATATCCATGACAACACCCCAACTGAGAGTTCTTCCTTACAGGTGCCCGGTTTGGACCACCTGCAAGAAAGCGGGTGGATATAATCAAGCAGGCGGAAGAGATCCGCCGCCTCCTGTTCCCCACTCCCTCTACCGCTGGAAGCGCGCACACGAAGCAAGAAATAAAATACTTTTATATTTTTCTAACAACCGAATTAGTGTTGAGAGTTTTTTTTTGTTCTTATTTTTGTTTTTGGCTGACGAGAAACTATTAATGTTAAACCCGGCTACATCATATGAGTTCCATTCCAAGCAAAAACAAACTGTCTTTAGAAAGTAAAATTAAATAATCTTAGAAGGTCTGGAGAAAGGAATATGAACAGTCTTCCATCATGGTTCCAAAAAGGGATTAGGTTAAAAATTCCATGACGTAAGGTAATTGAAGGCAACTGAAGAAGGCCAGATTGTTGTGATAGGAGCGAGTAGAGATTAGAAAACCAGACCTAAAATTATAAAATATAATGGGAATTCCTCACACAGACATATTTTTGTCCCTGTTTAAATTTTTAGCCCCACCCAAATGGTCCCTCGAGAGAATCGCTGGAGGCAATAATAGGATTCGGAACTTTTCCAAGATTTATTAAGCCTTGTACTGAACGTAATGATCCAGTCAAATTTGGACTAACCTCGGGTGGTTTGTGTTTTCAGATTCTTTCCCTGCCTCCTCATCCACGATGGGCCGATGATAGTATCACTGCATGCAATTCATGCATTTTTACACTTATTAAGTGAACGTAACGGTCCGTCTGCATATTTTCTTCATCTGTATCAGCAACTTTATTATTTGTGACTAGAAACAGTACCCCAGTTATTCCCGCCCTGCCCACCAGAAGAAACGCAAATCTAATTAGACCATGATCCGCACGAAAATACGTCTAATTAGTAGTGTTATTCGTCGAAAAGAACTATTACGTTAACGGGACTTACCTAAAAATGGTAGTCAACGCCCGAGTTAAAATCAAAGCTGTTCATTGCAGTCTCTTTCTCTATCTCTCTCTTTTTCTCTCTCTACGTATCATCTCCTTCTGTCTGTCAGTCTATCTCTATTTCTCTGTCACTTCGTCGGTGCCCGCTTCTTCTCAGTCTTATTGTCAGTGTCTGTTTCTGTCTCTCCTTCTCTCTTTCTCTTTCCCGTCTCTCTGTATGCAGCTGTACGAAAAAAAAAATATGGGCGTTGTTTGCAATAAGTTGTGGTCGAGTTGCATCTAGGCTGATAAAACAAGGCGGCTACTTATTACTATAACGATGCCAAATCTAAATAAATATAGAATCTCCATCCTCCATTGACAGAAAGCAATATGCATGAAATAATCTAATGACCAGGTCTTACATCGGAGGAGGTGCCGCTCGGAGCACCTTTGCATGGTTTGACAAAGTACAGAATTGCATTCGCAATCTAATAGGGTGATGATTCTTCTCGTCCTTGTATCCTTTTTTCATAACCGAAGAAATGTTGCTAACCAATTTCTATTGTATCATTATGCTCATATTAGGCGATTGGTTGATCTCCAGTCACTGGTCGCTTTGTAAAATATTCATAGCAAGAATTCTTCTGAATAAAACTAGGACAAAGAACTTCTCTCTCTCTTTTTTGTGTTAATATACAGATTATTTCTTACGGCCTCCGTCCTGTCTGAAGAGACAATGGATACCCCTTGTAAGAGGACCTGAACATGTCATCCTGAAGCAAGAGTTGCACAGTTCCCAATCACACTTCTCTTGAGTCGGCAGTGCCTGATTCCAGTGGCAAAGAGAAGTCCAGGACAACTGGAAACAATGTTGAGATAAGTGGAGAGTACATACGGCACTTAGTATTCATAAATGATAACCCATTAAGTACTGATCTGGCTCAACATCGCTTAACTTCGGTGATCTAACAGGAACACACACACACACACACACACACACACACACACACACACACACACATACACATATCAGGCATAAGCCTGAAGAATCCTAAAATAGATGAAACGCGGAATATTCAGTATAGCTTAATCGCCATATATATTTTATAACTTACTAACTAGCTCTACCTACGTATTGAGCACTGTTAAGTAAATACTTAAAGTTTACGCATAAGTTTATACTTTCGTATATTAATTTATATGAGTAAATGAAGTAGTTATATATATATATATATATATATATATATATATATATATATGTATATATTTAGTATAAATGGTAATTAATAAAAACTGAAAAAAGTGCCAATACTGTTGTAGAGCAAATATGCATTTTATTTTTTATTACCGTATCTTTCTGTTGTTTTAGCTATCCGGCCGTTTGTTTTGGCCGTCTGTAGCTTCCTCAGACTTTTACAGAAATGTTCGTTATTATGGGATGAAAGAGTGAAAGGATGAATGAGGTCAGGGGAGGGGTGCGAGAAAAGCGGAATATATATATATATATATATATATATATATATGACAGAGATTATCTCTACTTAGATATAAAAGGCACTTTGTGTGAGTGTGTGAGGTCGTTCCCTATAGGCTCTGAAAATACTGGACCGATGTTTTTAAAATTTCACGCAAATATGTTTAATGTGTCTGTGAGTGTTCTTAGATAGGCTTTATATCGGAATACCTCCGATAAATATCGATAATCGAATAATCTGATTAAAGACATACTAACATTGCAAGTGTATTTTCAGAAGTTTTATCACTCAGTTTTATCATTCAATCTCGGGCAACGTCGGGTCTAGTTTATTTAAAAACTATATTATGTATAAATTATTTAAATGTATAGTTTATGCGAAAATAACGTGCATTTTAATTCTAACATGCAATTGAATATTTTATTGCTTTCTGTCCAACATATTCCGAATCACTAGCATCTATTTGTGACACCAGTCCCGATACTTTTTCGACACTTTTCGTATATTAGTCTCTTCGTAACCTAATACAATTCCTATTTGGTATAAAAAAAGAATTCAGTTGATTAGTAATCAAATATGTACTTGTTAACCTGGAGGTCCCGTTACAAAAGACCGACTGTTCCCGGCCTGCCTTGCGAAGCGGAATATTCACTGTATAAGCTTATTATCTTCAAGACAGAACTACCGACCCTTTACCTTCTTTCTGGTTCGCTGGACGTGAAAGATGGCAAAGTGGAAAGTTCAACGGCACCGGTTTGGATTTAAAGTTACAGCTTGTAAGAAGCGTGGTTCATTTGACCTGCAGGTGTGTCTACTATTGGTATTAACCGCAGAAGACACCGTTCTAAATCGAAAGTCATAAATCTACGAAGATCGTTCCAAACGTAATGCCTTTTTTTTTTTTATTCCACGCCAATAGATCAGATCTATTCTGAAGCTAAAAAATACTGCTAGATAATATGTAACATAATCTATATCAACCGAAACTCCTACGAATCGTGAATCTTGCAACAGAAATTGTACCATGCAAATTAATAAAAAAAAAAAAAAAATCAGAAATGCAGAAAAATCTTTATGAAGTACGTATCGTCACGGAACGAAAATAGCATATTCCAAAAATCACGTGTATTAATAAAGTTATTTTTTAATCGTGAAAAACATATTTTATGACGAAGCGAGACGTATTTTGATCTACCATGCTTAATCAATAAAGGGAAAAACCCAATTCGAACTACCGAGATTAACACCAGCGTATAATGGCTACAAACAACTGTTAAAATCGCCGTAGATCGTAAAACATGATCTTTTTTCTACATTTTTTGAATATATATATATATATATATATATATATATATATATATATATGTATGTATGTATATATATATATATATATATATATATATATATATATATATATATATATATATATATAATCTACTAGCTTTTTTCGAAAATGACATTTTCATTCTCTAACGAGTACGGACAACACTTTGAAGGCCGGAAATGATGAAGATCTATCTGACTCCCTCTGCTATGATCTTGAGCACGTCGTGCAATGGGGAAAAAGGTGGCTGGTTAATTTTAATGCATCTAAAACCAAGCTTCTCTCTTTCCATTATCAACGCTCTGACCCACATCTGACCCACATCTGACACACATCGAGCTCCATATGAAATGAACAGCTCGCGTATTGAGGACGCTCCATGTTAAGACAAGCTTCTTGATCTGACCTTCACTCCTGATCTGAAATGGAGCACATACATCTCAAACTCGTTGCCAAGGGTTCTGGAAAAATAGTTGGATCATTCTATCGCTCCAGTAGATATCTTACTGCTGATGCAATCCTCTTCCTATATAAAAGCCAAGTGCGTCATAGGATGGAGTACTGTTGCCATATCTACACAGGAACTGCTCGAAGACCTATCCTGCGGTGACTGACTTCAAAACCGTAATCTAATAGACGATGACCTTTTCTCTTCCATCCAACCTCTTAGCCACAAAAGAGACTTTCGAGTGTATCTCTGCTCTATCGTCATTTTCATAGTAATTGTTCGACTGAGATCTAATCTATGGCCCCTCTTGCCAATCTTTCACAAAAACACACTCGTCTAGAGTAAATCACTATCTTAAATTCCTTCCCCACTCTATCGGTGCCTAAACCTAAACACAGAGTCAATGAACAAAGCTTCTTTTCTAGAACTGACAGTCTGTGAATCTCTGTTCTACTGGCCTGCTTTCCAGCTGACTACAATATTGTCGTCTTCAAGTCCAACATAATCAAATTCGTATTCAACCGTCCTCTCAAATAGTCTAATTATACTAAACTAGCAGGGGTGCGAACATAAAATACGCTTAAATATGATATTTTAATTTGTCCAGATTTTGTATACATTATTATAGAGTCGTGATTTCAAAAGTTAAATAAACGTATTTAGGTGCCATCAGCTAGAATCGAAACCGACAACGTAGCAGTCAAAACTGGGGACGTTACCACTGTATCAACATGACACGAATACAAACAGATTATAAATTAAAAATTAAAAATAAACCAAGATGAATGTACAAAATGTTTAACGATTTTTTCAATTTTGACCCATTTTGGAGCCTTTAGACACAATTTTAACGATTAAAGACCAATAAAAGAACGGCCCGTAAAAAATCCCATCATTTGAGGCCCTTAGCGCCGCTTTGCGACTTATAGTTTCGGAGGAAATAGAGTTGGGAAATATATAGACAGACAGACACACACAGAGACAGACTGACTGACAGACAGATATATAGCCGTTTATATATTAAACTAGTCTGGATGCCCGGCGTTGCCCGGGTGTTTGGAGGGGGGTACTTTAAAAAATATCAGCAAAAAAAGCGACCCCTCCCTGTAGAAAAGTGCCCAGTTGAGGTGAAGGAATTAATGTTTTTAGCCATTTTTTTTATATTTGTCGTCCTTAGGGTCCAGCTTCAAAACGATTCCAATTTTCGTGAAAATCCATCGCCTCTGTCGAAAGTTTTAGGCATACATACATACATACATACATGATGATTGCAACGTCTTGTCAGACGAGTGCCACTCCCTCAGACACTTAAAGTCCATGAGCCCAAATGCCTGAGGGAGTATCTATACAAAAATGATGTTACAGAGTCTTAGCTTTGTACGACAGCTAAGTCTCTCTCTCGGTTCAAAATGTTGAGATCCAGCAACAAGCAAGAGCAAGATAGCCAGCAACAAATTAAACTGCAGACCAGCTTAATGCGGGTACTGGTCTTCCGCTTTATGGTTTTTTAAATCAGTGATTTGCTTCTCCTAGAAAGGTTGCCTTCACCACGGCTTACGGGAGCCCTCTCTACCGCAATACATATACACACACAAATATACACGGTGCTAGTTGGCCGTTGACCCAGAAAAAGAGTTCATTCGCCCTTTGGAAGGTCTTGTTTTTAATCCTTCAGGGAGACTAGCCGCCCTCCTCACCAAACAAGTCTGGTGGGGGAACCAGTTTAGTCGCCGGTGACCCGACCATGAGGCAGGTAGTACTGGGTTACATGGTAGCAGTAGCATATGACATGACCTGACCACAAACATACATACATACATAGATACATATAAACAGACAGCTATAATTTATTTTATAGATTTCTACTACTAACGATTGCTATGCTATTGACACAATGATTACCATACACACATTAACCTTAATCCTCGAATGGCCCTTTTTTTACAAAAAAAAAATAAATAAAAAAAATAATAGAGATTTTTTTCTGTATATTTTAAAATCAAGTTAGTTTCTAGATAAAAAAAAAACAAAAACATTTATAACATTGAAACTTTCTCCTATGGTAAATTGTGGGAATCGTTAATGTTCCATGCCGTTAAATGCTTTTGCAATTAATAAAGATGCGATCGACATAAAATACTCAGCAATTAAAACGATTTAAGGTCAATTTGTCGGTTCATAGGCAAGTGGCGGCGAGGCAAATTGACCTTACCCGGGGGAAATATCACTTCCGGTTTCTTGGCAAGGAGGTTATCCGGTGCTTCGTTACAATCACATACAGCCATGAAAAGTGGGCATACATTTTTTATAAAGGAACATTGAAACATTTCCTTCCAACATTATTTTCATTAATAATTACGTAGTGGAACCTGTGGAAATTCCACAGGGAACTCATTCACATGTAATTTATTGATGTTGGCATTCTGTAGATGTTCAGTGTAAATGGAGAAGCTTTGATATTATTGTAGCTCTTTTGTTAAAACTGCAAAGTATTTGTCTAAGCTAGTAGGGACGCCCGGCGTAGCCCGATCGTAAAGTACGTTTGAATATAACATTTTAATTCTTGCCGATTTCGTATATATATATATATATATATATATATATATATATATATATATATATATATATATATATGACTTGGATGCATCAGCTTGAATTGAAACCGAAACCAAAACAATATATATATATATATATATATATATATATATATATATATATATATATATATATATATATATATATATATATAACTTGAGTTCCTTCAGCTATAATCGAAACCAAAACCAAAACATATGCAGAATTATTGGTAAAATTATTATCACAAGAAATGGAAGTCCATAACAATTAAACGACAGTCACTCGGATGTAAGCGCGACACACAAAATAAATAACACACACGTTATCCTATTAATATATAGATGATGACGATGATGATAATAATAATAATTGGAGCACTAGGAACAATACCGAAAACTTTGAAAATATAATTGAAGAGATTGCAATCAGAGGGATGGCCAAGAAGTTACAACGTACAACGACAACGGTTGAAATATTAAAAAAAAAAAAAAACCTTGAATACGGAGGCTAACACACAAGCTACGGGCTCAAGTCGGATATACAGAAACTGCAACAGATGTAAAACAATGAGAAGTGAAAGTGTATGTAAGTTAAGCCCGCGCCCCAGTACCCCTTTTCTTGTATGTATCTCCATAAACTGGCGCAACACCAAATAAGTGAGGAGGGTCAAGGAGGATGGGAAGACTGAAGTGAGGAAGTACTAACCAGACCTCCGCTGGATGAATATAAAAGAGGGCTGAGACATTGGAGAGGCTTATTGCCATCCAAATTACAGTAAAAACGAATGGTCACTACCAACGAGAAATCAAGGGTAAGCGGTTGTTGCGATAACGCAAATTCATCTACAAAGGTGGGGAGTACTGGGAATCTGGGGAGACTTGTTGTCACTCAGATTCCAGAGAAGGCCACCAGCTCCTCAAATCTTACTTTCCGACACCTGTGTCACATATTATCGCCATGGAAAAGAAATAAATATATCGATAGATAGTTGAAATAATTCGACAGATTATTTACTGTTCTCGCTTATCTATCTCTATATATAAAAGTGACTTTCGGTGTCTGTCTGTCCCAGGAACAGCATCTACTAAAATTCCTCTTCTATTTTTTTGTCTACAGATTTAGAACATGATATATAGGGGATTTGGACCTGTAGAAAAATTTGATTTGGTCATTAACCCGTAAAAATTGCTGCTAAAGGGGGAAAATTGAAAACTAAAATGGAACTGGCCAGGCGTAAGTCGGCTTAAAGATACTCTTGTACGCATATCAGGTAGAAAACGTTAAAATTTTACGGACTTTAGCGTATAGATGTATATTTATGCATTTATACGCTAAAGTCCGTTAAATTTTTATCGTTTTCTATCTATCTGACGATAGCTGAAACGGTAACAAGTAAGATCGAGCTCTAAGTATTTTGGTTTTAATTCTAATTCTTAGTACCAAAGTCATATATCATTTTAAAACTTTTGAAATCATATATATATATATATATATATATATATATATATATATATATATATATATATATATATATATATATATACGAGGGGTGTGCAATAAGTAATGTCCCTGACCAACTTCCAGTTGTCTGATCTAGCTGAAATTTTGCATGTGCAATGATTTATATCTCTACGGGTTATGTGGCAAATTACACCTCTGATCTAATTGTGGTTTCTCTTTTACAAGTGTTTGAACTAAGTCAGGTGTGAAATGGAGCCTGTTGAATGTCGAGCAGTGATCCGGTTTTTGTTTGAAAGGACGCACACCACAGGAGAATTTTGATGAAACGAAAGAAACTTATGCCCCATCATATGACCTTGTAAAACGCTGGCATCGTAAATTCAAACATGGCCGGAAGTCTGTGGAAACAACTCCCAGACCTGGTCGTCCCCCTTGTGCCATTGATGAGGCATCTGTCCGTCAAGTTAGGCTGCCATTTTGGAAGATCGGCGCATTACTATTCCCCAAATAGCCCAAGATGTCAAGATTAGTACAAGGTCTGAGGAAACTATCATTCATGACCATTTGCATATACACAAGGTGTCTGACAGATGGATTCCCAGGTTGCTCACACCATTCCAGAAGCGAAAACGCGTCGAGTGCTCGAGTATGAATTTGGAGATGTGCCCAGAAGATGAGTCAAAGTTTTTCAAAAGACTGATTACACAGGATAAAAGCTGGGTCCATCACTATGATCCAGAGACGAAAGCCCAGTCAATGCAGTGGAAGCACCTGGACTCACACCTCCAAAGAAGGCAAGGGTGCAGCCTTCTGCTGGCAAGGTCATGCTCACAGTCTTCTGGGACCAGGACGCAGTAGTGATGACAGATTTCCTGGCAAAGGTTACCACAATTACAGGAGCCTATTATGTTTCACTTTTGAGGAAATTAAGGGAAGCTATCAAAATCAAAAGGCGTGGCAAGATCAGCAAAGGTACACTCCTCCTGCAGGACAACGCTCCGGTTCACAACTCGCATGTCGCCAGATCAGAAGCACGGGCGTGTGGTTATGAAATCATGCCTCATCCTCTCTACTCTCCTTACCTTGCACCCTCTAACTTTCACCTCTTCCCAGCCATGAAGGAAAGCGTTTCCTATATGATGCAGCCTTGATTTCTGAAGTCATGTCGTGGTTGGAGGACCAACCTGGGGTGTTCTAGAAAAACGGCCTCCAGAGCTGCATCAAACGATGAGAGAAATGCATAACTCTGGGTGGTTCCTATGTAGAGAAAGACTAATAACTGTGCCAAGTTTCGTTGCTCTACTGCTATGTGAAGTGGGTCAGGGGCATTACTTATTGCACGCCCCTCGTATATATATATCGGCCTTACGTTCACAGAGAACATGAGTTGGAACAGATACATTGAAAGCCTTGCAAAGCCGCTGCAAAGAAGATGGGTTCTCTCTACCGTGTTCAAAAGCTACTTACGCCTGAAAGTATCCTCTACCTCTATAAGGCCACCATTCACCCATGTATAGAGTACTGTTGTCACATTTAGGCTGGTGGATCTGCTACTATTCTCTTCCTCCTGGTTAGAGTTACAAAAGAGAATCACCAACCTGATAGGTCCTAAACTGTCATCTAAGTTTCAGCCTCTATACCATCGACGAAATGTTTCATCCCCCTGCTTGTTCTACAAGTATTTTAATGGTGAATGCTCTGACGGAGTACAAGCACGTGTACCCCCTCGATGTAAATACCTCTGTTAAACCCGACAAGCAACTAAATCCACCCCTTCCGGAATTCTGCTTTCCCAACTGTACTGACATGCAGAAGTTCAAGTTCAATGTGAACAAACATCTTGCTGCTCTTTTCCCTTCATACTGTCCCTGATAGTAACCCCCTACTTTAAAGTGGCACTGTGCCTTGTTTGGGGTGAAAATTGAATAATATATATATATATATATATATATATATATATATATTTATTTATGTGTGTGTATGGATGTGCATATATGTATGTGTGTGTGTGTGTATTGTTGTTTTTGTGTATATGAACAAATAAATTACAAAAGTCTGTATTCCAAATTTCAAGATGTTGACCATCTTGTTTTGTGCTACGAAACAGGTGCTGTCAAGAACTGTGTATGTCAACGCACTTAAAGGAATAAATTGTAAGATGGCCAACATCTTAACATTTAGAATATATACTTTTGTCATTTATTTGTTATATGATCTGTAATTAAATTGAACTTCATAAATTAAAGAATCAATATGAATAAAAGGTGAAATATAATTGAAAATAAAAACATATTTCCACATATATATATACATACATACATACATATATATATATATATATATATATATATATATATATATATATATATATATATACAGTTTTGAAAATAATAAGGGGAAGTTTCTCGAGAGCTCTCTCGGCTATCATCTCGTCAGGAGAAAATCGATAGCGAACAAATATTGTGTCGAAAATAAAGAGTTCTAATGGGGAACTTATTAAATGTGCTAAAAGTAAGGGGACACTAAAATAAATTTATTAACGTTTAAAAACGATTAAAATATTGGCACAACGAGGAAGGAAAAAAAAAGCGGGAGAAAAGATTCAAAGTTCCCCAAAGAGCAACAATGCGTTGGATGTTCCCTTTTGCCGGCACAAAGAAGGTTGACGCACCGCAAATAGAGACAGACTCCAAAATCTTTAATTGGTTTTTGGAGTCCGCTCTATGTTCGTTGTGCCAATATTTTAAAACTGTATATAAATTCTGTACCTCTAAACACACACACACACATACACACACAAATATATATATATATATATATATATATATATATATATATATATATATATATATATATATATATATATATATATATGCTAGTGTTGAGACGAGTAATCGGAATTGGAATCGGAAAATAGGGACTTTTGGGCGTATCGGCATCGGTTTCAGAATCGAGAAAAAATTGTGCTTATATTCTGATGCCAAAAACGATTCTTTTGTCTTTTTTATTCGATTTTGTTCAAAGCAAAATCTTCAACTGCTCCTTATGATAAAATAATAAATATCTATTGAATTTAAGCTTCCAATTAAACTAAAAAGTTTACATCACCCCTTGCAGTTGTGTTTTTATGTTTGAGAAAGTATATGCACATTTAACTTGTGTTTTTACGGTAGTGAGAAAAATTAACAGCACTATAGTAAAATATTTAGAGATTTATAAATTATCGGAATCAATAATTGTATCGGAATCGTGAAAATATCAGAAAACGTCTCATTACTAATATATACCTTAAAGAACTAATATAAAACACTTATCTATACTGCAGTTCCTACACATATGGTCGGTTCCCAAATACAGCATTATTTTTTATTTTTTTCTCTCTAACAATAACAACCAAACCAGACTAATAGAAATGTTACTAATACGTTTCACCCCAAAACCACGTGCACACTTTCTCCCCCTCCCTCACCTACTCTTCCTATTTCTCACGTTTTTTATTTTTAGCTATTTTCCTTCAAGACGCGCACACGTGCATACACCCCCTCGCTGTCTTTCCATAGCCTTTCCCTCTATCGCACTATCTCTCTTGCTATATAGAAACATGCGCACACCCACGCACTGTACTGCCCCTACCTCACTGTTTTTTTTTTCTCATTCTCTATCACCTTATCCCCTATTTTATACCTACATATACGGGCTTTCCTTTTAAAATACATTCTCGTGCACTCACCGATCCCTGTCACACATGCGTACGCACAGTGCGCTGTACACACTCTTTCTCTTTATTAATCTTACTAACAGGCTGCTCGGCATTGTCCCTATTTACAATTTCTTTCCACGGGACAAAGTTAGACACCAGGGTCGTTATTTAATGTGGAGAAAAGGAACAAAAAATAAAAATTTTCTCAGTCGTGAAGGATTTCTCCTCCACTAACAGAGAACAAGAAATTGAAGTGTAGCATCTGAAGAACAGATACTCCACTTTGATCTTGACCAAAAGGCTCGGCATAGTCCGGCCGAAGGTGAGAATCTATACTCCTATAATAGATAAACAAAATTCCACCGCCAGTTTTGGTCTAAACGCTTGGAATTTTAGATGTAGGTCTTTGGATATGGATCAAACTTTTTAATTTGATTTTAGTTAAAAAAAAAATGTTAAGGTGTCAAAATTGGGGTCAAAGTTTTAAAAAGTTTAACCTCTGCGGTCTCTACCAAATTACTCAGCCAATTTTTGGTCTAAACATTTGAAATTTTACATAAAGTGTACTCAAGCAAAAGGCAAGCTTCTTAATCGATTTTTGGCTGCCAAGACGTAAAAGTTCAAAAGGTTTGACATTTGCAGTCTCTAGCAAACTATTCAGCCAATTTTGGGTCTAAACATTTGAAATTTTACGAAAAGAGTATTAAGACGTGCAGTAAGTTTTTAATCAGTTTTTGGGCGAAAATTTGGCTTCCAAGAGGTCAAAGTTGAAAGAGTTGACCTCTGCAGACTCTAGCGAACTCCTCCGCCAATTTTGGGTCTAAACACTTGAAATTTTAAGTGTAGTTTACCTTGGACATTTTTCAAAGTGTATATATATATATATATATATATATATATATATATATATATATATATATATGTGTATATATATTATATATATATATATATATATATATATATATATATATATATATGCCCATAAAGTTAAGAACTTAGTTAGTTAAGAACATAGGCCCGAGCAAAGCTGGGCTGAACTGCTAGTATATATATTATAAATATATATCCAGTTTTTCCCCCTCTCTCTTTATACGCGTTAAAACACGCACCTACCTATATAATGACACATCTACTGTATCCTCCATCTTCTCTGTCTTTCATTCACGTTAAAACATACACGTGTGAGCGCAGAGATGCATACAAAACACCCCCTTTCTCTTTGTCTCTCTACATACATCAATCTTTCTCCCCTCTCTTTCTCTTTCATCCAGTTTAAACACGCACCTTTATATATATATATATATATATATATATATATATATATATATATATATGCTCTACTCTTTTTATGTACTTCCTCTCTCTTCGCTTTTCTCCTTCTCTCTCTCTCTCTCTCTCTCTCTATTCCAATCATATTAAAACACGCACACACCTGTCTGTATAAAGACGTGCGGGCTACTTTCTTAGTCTTTCTCTATCAAGATCTATGCCCCCATCTCTCTGTCCTATACACACACGTTCGTTTACGTATACAAGTATGAGATGCGCTCGCACACATAAACATTTCACATAAATACACGCATACAATATCCTTTCCTTTTTAACTCGTATTTACACACGTATAAACATCCGTTTTCACGTATACATACACACACACTCTTCTTTGTCTCATAAACTCATAAATGCGCCCCCACTTTGCACATACACGCGCACACACCTTACACGTACGCAACACGTATACACACTATTTAAAATGTACTCATAAATGCACATGGCACATTGTTCCTTGCTTTGTATACTTGCAAACGTTCATTCATTTCCGCACATACACGCGTGTGTACGAATACACACACGTTTCGCATACACGTGTACCGCCGTCTTTTATGCGCACATGCGCAGCCACTGAAATTTCCGCGGTATTTCACACATATGCACGTAGTAATTATTCGACGGTGATTCATCCCCGTCAGGTTGGGTGCCGCTATTTGTCATCTCGTTTTTGCATTGTCATCCCCACCCAGCATCAACCTTCCCCATACCGGAAGTCATCGAACAACGATGACTTTTCATAAAAGTTCTTCAAGAACCCACTTTAAACGGCAGCCCACCCAGACCATTCGCCTTCACTCATAACTAATAAATTAGGGCGCATACCGTTGCGCACACCGCCGGCAACTGTGCGTGTTTATTATTATTATTATTATTATTATTATTATTATTATTATTATTATTATTATTATTATTCAGTCGTATATAAAAATAAAAAACAATTAAAAAAGCGCTCAAACTTTGATCTGCAAAAATAAATAATCATATGAACAATCGATGCATTGTTCGACATGTCCTAATGATTTAGTTTAAGTTTGATGTATGTTTGAGGTGGTTGTTTTATAAAGATTTCTAAGTGCTCTGCAATCACTAGGGCTATGACAAATGCATATTCTTTTCCTTGTTTTATTTTTCATTGATATCTTATATGTTTTTATGTAGAGTGATGTGAGCCTCGGTTGATTTATTTTGTCTAACTGTGTCGGATATATACTCGAGAGTCAAAACACTGGAAAGATTATTCATTTAGAAATCACGTATACGTACAACTATATGTAATAAGGCAATGCTATCCACCTATTTTTAGTTAGAGAGAGGGGGAAGAGAGAGAGAAAGCAAGAGAGAGACTGTGTGTGTGAGAGAGTTTGTGTATTTGTGTGTATAAGTTAGGATATTAAAAATAAGGACAGCATTCTCAGCCTTTAAATTTTACAGACATGTTTCGTTTACATAGAACAATCAACACATTTATGTTAATACTGAATTTTTCCTTACATATACTCATCAGAAAATGAAACAATTTTTTTCTTAGAAAGAAATATTGAAAATGAAACCAAATAGAAGAACTCATATCTTTGTTATACTTGAAAAGCTATTCATGTGCTTGTTTTTGTATGGGTTCATATATAAATATGCAGGATGAGCCAAAAGTAGGTAAACAACATTGTCCTATTACATATAGTTGTAATTATATGTGATCTCTAAATGAATGTTGAGATCACGTATATGTAGGACTATATGTATTACGACAGTGCTATTTTTGCTAGTAAGAGAGAGAAAGAGAGAGAGAGAGAGTGTGTGTGTGTGAGAGAGAGAGACAGACAGACAGACAGAGATTGTGTATTTGTGTGTATGAGTTAGTATATTAAAAATAAAGACAGCATTCTCAGCCTAATGCATTTTTAATTTATAATACTATAGAATTATAGATTGATTAATGATCAGTAGGGCTATGACAACAGCATATTCTTTTCCTTGTTTTTATTCTCCATTGATATCTTATATATTTTTATGTAGAGTGATGTGGTTCTCGGTTGATTAACTGTGTCAGGTATATACTTGAGAGAGAAAACAATGAAAAAAAAACTATATAAAAGATATATGTATGTGATAACTATTGTCATAGCATAGTAATCACATACATATATCTTTATCTCTATGCTTAAGTTTCATTAATAACTCATTGGGTAACATGGCCATTTCGCTCAAACCGTGTTCATTACAGATCAAACCTCTCCCAGACCCCCCAAACCGTCTGGTACTGTCGAAAAGCAAAAAACAGGCAAAAATAAATCTGACTTAGCATTTTTTTTTCTTTTTAGCAACGGGCATTTATATCATTACTTTCCAAAGCTTTTTTGTTTCAAACTGTACATTTCGTTTGCCTTGATATTGACAACATCTCCGCGGTCTAAACGCCAGCTTAAAATTCTCTCGCCACCACAGAGCCACACGTCCATCTTATCCGATAGTTTTTCCTCTCCCGACCTCAAGCCGGTTACAGCCAGCCATTTTTGTCATCGACTTTACACGTCTATCTTTCGCGGGGCGCATCTTGCTTCTCTCCGACCACATGCAATCCTTTTTTCTTTTCCATCATGCAGGGCCCTCCACACTTGCAAATTTGCATACGTGATCAAATAACATTTGCTGCTGCTGCTAATACCGTCACTAGCAATCTATCCTTCGGGTGCTGTTGATATTTTCACACGCGCTCATACGCGCTCCCTTACAATTCGTTAATTTTAAACTTGTTATTAATTCGCTGTACTAACTATATGATTCGATATCAATACAATTATATCGTCTTGGAAACATTCGTACACAAACTTTTTCGTTTATGTTGAATTAAAGCGTATGAAACTGATTATCTAATCATTTCGTATATATATATATATATATATATATATATATTTACATATATATATTACTTCATTTAACCACATAAATTAATATACGAAAATATAATTTTATGCGTAAAATTTCAATATTTACTTCAACAGTGCTCAATATACAGGTAGAGTTAGGTAGTAAGTTATGAAAATATAAATGAAACACGGAGTATTCTGTGTAGCTTAATTGCCATATATATTTTCATAACTTAATCTCTCTATATATCTTTCTTTCTCTCTCTCTCCTTCTCTCTCTCTTTCTCTCTCTCTCTCTCTATATATATATATATATATATATATAGATAGATAGATATAGATATAGATATATAAAGTTACATTTTATTGAACTAAAAGTCTATTGCTTTCAAAATGTTGAATATGTATGCTCAGCTTTTATGAGTAAAATTATATAAATATCAGAAAAGTCCCTACGCGGATCGGTCTATGTTTCGACGTTAAACGATTAATGTCAAAACGGAGGTCGGTTCGAGTAAGAGCTTTTCTGATGGTTATGTAAATTTACTTATATGTATATATATATATATATATTAGTGTTTATTGGGACGATATCGGTATTGGAATCGGGGAAAATTACGCGTGTATTTCGATGCCGAAAACGATTCCTTTAAGTACCTTTTTTATTTGATTTTGTTTAAAACTAAATTCTTCTACTGCATGTAGTAATAATAAATTAATAAATATTTATTGATTTTAATCTACTAGAAAAGCTAAACACTATAGATAATCCATCAACACAGTTGTGTATTTTTGAAGTTTTAGAAAATATCTGCACTTTTATCGTGTGTTTTTACAGTCCTCAATTACAGTAATCGAGAAAATAATAACTTTGTAGTTAAATATTTAGAGATTTATAAAGAATCGGAATCAGTAATTTAAGATTTAGTACGGAATCTGTAATTGTACTGAAATCGGTAAAAATATTGAAATCGCCCCATCTCTAATATATATATATATATATATATATATATATATATATATATATATATATATATATATATATATATATATATATATATGTATGTATGTATATAACTACTTAATTTACTCACATAAAATTAATATACGAAAGTATAGATTTATGCGTAAACTTTAAGTATTTACTTCAAAAGTGCTCAATACATAGGTAGAGCTAGTTAGTAAGTTATAAAATGTATATGGCGATTAAACTACACTGAATATTCTGCGCTTCATCCACTCTAGGATTCTTCAGGCATAAGCTTATGCCTGAAGAATCCTCTTCAATAACTTACTATATATATATATATACATATATATATATATATATATATATATATATATATATATATATATACGTGTATATATATGCATATATATGTATACATATATATGTATATATATATACATATGATGATTGCAACGTCTTGTCAGACGAGTGCCACTCCCTCAGACATTTAAAATCCATGAGCCCAAATGTCTGAGGGAGTATCTATACAAATATGATGTAACAGAGTCTTAGCTTTGTACAACAGCTAAGTCTCTCTCTCGGTTCAAAATGTTGAGATGCAGCAGCAAGCAAGAGCAAGATAGCCAGCAACACATTAAACTGCAGACCAGCTTAATGCGGGTACTGGTCTTCCGATTTATGATTTTTTAAATCAGAGATTTGCTTCTCCTAGAAAGGTTGCCTTCACCACGGCTTACGGGAGCCCTCTCTACCCCAATACACACACACACACACACACACACACACACACACACACACACACAC
The DNA here is from genome assembly GCF_053919585.1 of Euprymna scolopes. Lineage (NCBI taxonomy): Eukaryota > Metazoa > Mollusca > Cephalopoda > Sepiida > Sepiolidae > Euprymna > Euprymna scolopes. Next base: position 77,804,840 of record NC_136506.1, on the reverse strand, counting down.
ACACACACACACACACACAAATATACACGGTGCTAGTCGGCCGTTGACCCAGTAAAATAGTTAATTCGCCCTTTGGAATGTCTTGTTTTTAATCCTTCAGGGAGACTAGCTGCCCTCATACATATATATACATATATATATATATATATATATATATATATATATATATATATGCATATATATGTATATATATATGCATATATATACATATGTATATATACATAGATATATATGTATATATACATAGATATATATATACATATATATGCATATATATATATATATATATATATATATATATATATATATATATATATATATATAATTCTCCCTATCTTGGGTTGAGCATATTGGAAAGTGATATACAAACTGCCAATAGCGTATTAAGCGATGCTATCTGTGTAAACAAATCGAGCTTCGATGTTTAGACGATGTCAAAACATCGTTAATTCACTACCCGCACAGCAACAGCCGAATAGCGTAGTGGTTAGAAGCATTAACTGTCGATCCTGGCTTGAGGTAATTGCCTAACCGCACTGATGAGCTGTGATACAGCGAAATAGTACTGTATGCGGATGACTATATATATATATGTGTGTGTGTGTGTGTGTGTGTGTGTGTGTATTATTATTCTGAATAATCACAACTACTTTATAGTTTCTGGAAAGAATTGGTTACCATGGCAACTTCACATAATCCGTTTCCATTAGATATTTATCTCTTTTTACAAAAATATCGTCGTTTTCTTTTTTCGTTTTGTTTTTCTTTGTACATTCAAGTCAACGTCGACCGAGGCCGACTTTCCCATCTGGTCGAAGAGCAATTACAGAAAAATGGAAAGTCGGTGGCATTAAAGTATATCAATCTGATATCTAAAATAAAATCATTCGGATTCTCGATTCTTGTCATCGATAATTTTGGTCACACAAAATCAATATTTTATTATGAATAGTCATGTTCATTTAGTTTAACGTTGGCCTATGTTGTTAAGAACAAGTAATGTAATTCGAGTTAATTTAATATAATAAGGTGCTCGTAAATCAATATATATATATATATATGCATATACATATATATATATATGTAAATATATATATGTGTATATATATATATATATATATATATATATATATATGTAGATATATATACTCCCCTGTCGGTTTTGACGTATAAGATTACACCACAGTAACTAAGATGATTAGTTTATAGTGGTGAAAACTTTGTGTAGAACTAAGACCTCCATTACAAAGAATAAACACTTTAAAAGAATATTTATCAAAAGATTTCTCCCAAAACTCGCCCTTATCAAGATTAAACATCTTTATCTTTCTCTCTTATGCCGCCTGACTGTGCTGTTAGAGGGACAACAGAAAATAAAAATAAATATAAGAGCGAGTTTTCGCCGAAATATTTTGATAATCAATTTTAAAAATATTTTTTACATACGTGTTTCTATTTAATTTCCAATTTACCAACGTCTTTAATACAGGAAACTAATCATATATATATATATATATATATATATATATATATATATATATATATATATATATATGCATACATATATAAGGTGTCAGGTATATATATGCATACATATATAAGGTGTCAGGTATATATATGCATACATATATAAGGTGTCAGGTATATATATGCATGCATATATAAGGTGTCAGGTATATATATGCATACATATATAAGGTGTAAGGTATATATATATGCATACATATATAAGGTGTAAGGTATATATATGCATACATATATAAGATGCTACAAAGCTATAAAAAACGCAACCATTTGTGACTAGTTCAATACAATGAAACCATTAGTCCGCCTTTGGGAGTTGTATATATAGATTTTGGAATATATATATATATATATATATATATATATATATATATATATATATATATATAGATAGATACATATATATATATATATATATATATATATATATATATATATAGAGAGAGAGAGAGAGAGAGAGATAATGCGTTTGTTATATATAACATAAAAAAACTGTTATTTTATTAAACTTATTGTTCGCTCATTGGTGAAAACATAACATTTACGATGTAGATAATCACAGCTAATATCATAAAATACGTCTTGGAAACAATGATTCTGTCACCACGTAGTCGATTGCAGAAAAAAGAAAGCAAAGGAAACACGAAAATTCTATAAAAATGAATATTTCTCTCTGCTTCCAGATTACAAGAAATTGTTATCTCCCAAGGGAGATCGTCCAGAGTGGTGTTACGCCCCCCTCCTTTACTCAACAGATTCGTTCCCATAATGCAACATTTCCGTCAATTCCATGACAATGGCGTTTGCTTAAGTATTTAGAACTTGTTTACACGATGTGTTTATTCGCGCGAATTAGACAAACAGCGAAGTAATGTCGGTTTTTTGGCCTCTGTCATTATTTTTCTGCGGAAAATGCCTCCCGGTGACAATGTTTGCTTTGTCTTCAAGTCGAAGGCCTTAGGATTCTAAACGCAGGGACAACATACAAGTTAAATTAACAATATTACAACAATGGACGCACATACACGCGGGCTTATAATTCGTTAGTCAGTTCAGCTCGACGGTAGATGAGCTCGTCTGATTATATATCTCTACCTTTATGAAATTACTAGCCTGGGTGCCCGGCGTTGCCCGGCGTTGTCCAGGTGTTTGAAGGTGGGTGTTGAGCAAGAAAAAAAAAAGTACTATTTGGAAGGTAGGCTCGAACCCGTACCGCGAAGGAGCAAAAGAACGTGAAAAACAACAACAACAACAAAAAAAATGACGTCTTTGCCGTTGCGTCCATCGCAAAACCGGTAGTGGCGAAGGTTTAAATTAAGGCTAGTCAATCGAAAAGAGGGGATGACTTTCGAAAATATCGACGAAAAAAGCGACCCCTCCCTGTAGAAAAGTGCCTAGTTGAGGGTGAAGGAATAAATGTTTTTAGCCAATTTTTCTATATTTGTCGCCCGAAGGGCCAATCTTCAAAACAATACCGATCTCGTGAAAATCCGTCACCTCTGTCAAAAGTTCTAGGCATACATACATACATACATACATACATTTAAAAAAAAACAGGTGAGATTTATATTATAGATGCGTGTGATACGACGATTTCCATATTTTTCTCATTCCGATACAATTACCGATTCCGTACGAAATTCTCGATTACGATACAACTAAAAATTCCGATTCCGATTCCTTATAAATCTCTAAATGTTTAACTACAAAATCATTGTTTTTTCTAGATTACCGTTAAAAGACATTTTTAATGTGCATATATTTTCTAAAAACGTAAAAACACACCTGTGAGTGGGGGGGGGAGGTGATCTGTTGATTTTAGTTTTATTTAAAGTTTAAATCAATAAATATTTATTTTTTATAACTAGTATCGACGGACTCTGCTGTTGTATAAGCAACATCTTCTGAAGGCACCTCTAGTAACTTGTAAGTAGCTGACTGAAACAGGTTCATAAATGTGTAGCGGTATATAAATGGTTACGAAAAAACAAAGTATATTTTGTCCTCGTTCGGTATTGAGCACTCTTGTATGTACCTCGTTAAAATCCATTAGTTGTTTCACCTCTGGAAAATATTAGCCTAGAGTAATTATTGGGGCTATGACAAGAGACTATTCTTTTCATTGTTTTGACTCTCGAGTATATATGCGACACAGTTAATAAATTGAGAACCACATCACTCTATCTAAAAACATATAAAATATTAACTGGTATTAACTCGAGATTCAAAATAAGGGACAAAATATTCTCTAGTCATAGCCCTAGTAATTTATATATATATATATATATATATATATATATATATATATATATATATATATATATATATATGCGTGTGTGTGTGTATGTGTGTATATGTATATATTTTCATTAATTCTTCCTCTTATATATATATATATATATATATATATATATATATATATATATATATATATATATAAGGGATGGGGCGATTCCAATATTTTTTCCGATGCCGATATAATTACCAATTCCGTATTAAATTCCCGATTCCGATACAATTACCGATTCCGATTCTTTATAGCTATCTAAATATGTAACTATACAATTGTTATTTTTCACGATTACCGTGAACACACATATTAAATGTGCAGATCTTTTCTTAACAGTAGGGATACACTTGTGAGCGAATTGATTTCAACTACATATGCACTTATATTTATACAGCGGTATTATATTAGAACGTTGTAGTTATATAGTTTCTGTTAATATAATTTTTATAAAAAATAGAAAATCAACGACTGGAGTTTTTACTTATTGTTTCTGCGAGGTTGTTAACATTGCTACCGGACCGGACCGGACGGTCGACTTTAGTTATTTTTCAGGAAACATTCATAGGAAAAGAAGTGCATACCTCAGCACCGGGAGAGGGCTGTTGCCCGCGGATCTACAAAAAATCACAACGTGGATTGTGGCCGAAACTATCTTCTTGAACTGGTGGACATTTCTTGTTGAAACGGAATGACCAGAATCCCCCATGACACCCTGTCTCCGGGTATACTATTGTGCTGTGAGAGTTGTTCTGGGTGACCAGAATAACTGTTGAACTTTTGGGGAGGCGTTCCGTGACCAGAAAGGCCTAAAACAAAGTTTTATACTAACGACTGATCCGCGTGAGGCGTCGTCCGGATTATCTTCACTGCCCGGTGCTTTCTACTGTGGAGCTATGTCGCGTTATATTGGCACAAGTGCGATGAGAATAATGGTGACTATGTAGAGAACAACATTCTGGAGCCCAAAAGTTCGTTCGTTTTAATGGTACCACTCTCGTGTTCGTAGTTCTGTAACGTTTTAGCTTTTGGGTTAAAAATTAGGAGGCCTTACTTTTGGGACGACACTTGTATTTTTGTTTTTGTTTTGAATTCTCACAGACACAGAGACACGTTGTTAGTGAGTGGCGGAATGAAAATACAATAAGAGAAGAAAAGATTAATATACAGACGATTAGTAAGAGATGGGTTAATTTGTTGGTTAATGACCAATTGGACGAATTAAAGTGAAAATTTTTAAACATAACTCAATCCCAAAACAGATCAACATTTTAGTATGTAAAAGGTGTTTTTGAAGGCTTACAATGCAGAAAAGTACAGTTGTTGTCAGTAGATAAATAAGCAAATACTAAATAGTTCACTAATATTTTTTATTTACCTGATTGGTTTGTTTTTCTTTCTTTTTTTTTCTCAACTGTGGATGGTATTTATTCCATAGGTCCTTTTGTGTGCATCACTCATCATCAGTGGAGAAACATATACCCACTTTTAGGACTGTCAAATTGTAAAGTGGCCGTAGTGTTTAAATTTTTATTATAAAATTCAAACGCTCTAAAGTAATCATTTTAGTATGTATTTTGCGCGATTAAATTACATAGGAAAACGTGTTAAGTTAGGAAACGTTTATTTCTGGTTTCGACTTTACGAAATTTTCCATTTCCTTTTTTTTTAATCATTTCTTTTGGTCCCTTTCCTTCTGAGAAAAGAGATTATATTCTTGAAATATCAAAGACTTCTAGCATCCCGTTTATTTCAAATAGTAAGTCTATTTTATTGATTTGTATCTATGATTGATCTGGAAAATAAATGGATATAGGAATATATATATATACATATATATGTATATATATGTATATATATACATATATATATGTATGTATATATACATAAATATATTTATATATATGTATGTATGTATGTATATATATATATATATATATATATATATATAAACAATACAAGACCATCTGTCGTTTGTCCATTTTTGCCTATACATCACATAATTTTAACACCTTGTTCCTTGCATTGATATAGCCTTCTTATACTCTTCCTCTTGTTTAAATGTTTATTAATTCAGCCTCAATTTAATAATAAATATTTACAGAGGGAGCCAAAGAGAGAGAACAAAAGAAAGCTAGAGAGATAGACAGACAACCAGACAGAAGATTAATTTACAATGCTTGAATTATCATGGAGTCTCTATAATTTCAGTTTGATAATAAATACTAGCGGGGCCTGTGGAAATTCAATAGCGAACTATTTCATATGCAATATACTGATGTTGGCATTCTGTAAATGTTTACCGTAAACGGACACGTCCTGATATTATTGTAACTCTTGTTAAAACTGAAAAAGTATTTATCTTAGCTAGCAGGAACGCACGGCATAAGATTCTTATATATTATAAAGTTGTGATTTCAAATATAAAAAAATATATCCATATGACTTTGGTAACTCAGCTTGAATCGAAACCGAAACAAAAACAAAAACTTATAAATATATATATAACTTAACTGTGTGTATACACACATATATATATATATATATATATATATATATATATATATATATATATGTGTATATATATATATATATATATATATATATATATATATATATATATATATATATATATATATATATATACCGAAAGGGAAATTTATGAAGAATTCTTGGTAAAATTATTTATTAATGGAAGGTCCCAACAATTAAACAACAGCCATTCGGGGGAAAAAGATGTAAGCGTGACACACAAAAGAACACACATGCCTCCGAGTTTCTTTTTACATGGATGTCACCACTTATCAAGGCCCGGAAGCCACTCGGGGATAAGAGAAATTGCGTGTACAGTAATCAATGGGATAATATCGTAGTAATCGTTAGTATTGGCGATTTGATAAAGTGTCTTACTTAAGGGGACGGTTCATCAGGAATTTGTTTATGTTGGACTTGAAGACATCCAAGTTGTAGTCAGGTGAGAAACAGGCAGACGGAACAGAGTTCCACAGGCGTGCAATTCTAAGAAAGAAGCTTTGTTCATGGAATCTACGTTTTGGTTTTGTCACAGATAAAGAGTGGGGAAAATTTTCGACAGTGGTTTCAGCTAGACCGGTGTTTATCGCGAAAGATTGGCGAGGGGGAACCAGGGATTGGAGTTAAGACGAGCACTTGCCATGGAAGTAACGATAAAACAAAGACAGGCTTGCAACGTCTCTTCTGTGGGAGAGAGGCTGCAGAGAAGAGAAAAGAGCATTCCCCACTAAGCCACGAAGTCTATTTTGTACTCTGTCAAGGCAGGATAGGCTGTTTTTAGCAGCTCCTGCCCAGATGTGGCAGCAGTACTCCCTCCTTGGACGTACTTGGCTTTTATATATAGAGATAATTGCAACAGCAGTGAGATATCTTCTGGAGCGGTACAAGGATCCTACCATTTTTCCAGCGACCTTGGCAATAGACTTGATGTACGTGTTCCATTTCAGGTCAGGAGTAAAGGTCAATCCCGGAAGCTTATCAAAACATGGAGCCTCTCCTAGACGAAAGTCATCCATTTCAATTGATGCCAGATAAGGATCAGAACGTTGATGATGTAAAGATAGGAGATTGGTTTTAGATGCATTTTTTTATGCATCTAAAACCAATCTCCTATCTTTAAATAGTAACCAGCCACCTCTTCCCCCACTGTACCGTGCGCTCAAGATCAGAGGAGAGAGAATTATCGTATTAATATATATATATATATATATATATATATATATATATATAGAGAGAGAGAGAGAGAGAGAGAGAGAGAGGGGTGGTGATACAGAGACAAACAGACAGGGGTTAGTTTACAGACAATATTTCAATTATTATGAAAGCGTAATTAGGGCAGAAACTCGCTGGAGTCGCCGGCAACAAACCCTTGACCTTTAACCCCGTAACGTTTTATACACCTGTGATTTTAATGGGAACGCACTGACTGGGTCCTTTAGATCTTTCTTAAACTACGACCTTCTTTGACCTAGTGTCACCCCGGGGGGAGGGGTGGGGATGAAACAATATGTGTATGGAAGAATAGTATCTTTCCAATCATAAGGCTACCAGTACATTAATCAACTGACGTGGTCTTGGTAAAATTTCCGAACGATGCACAGTAAACACGTTTTATATACTGCACGATATTATGTCTTTCTTTATCCAAATTTAGCAAAATGACCCAACGTTGCCCGGGATTGAATGATGATCAACGAACGTTTCACACTCCCATATTTTTTATTGTCATCGAAATCAATGAAATAACCCATTTTTCAATCAAATCGATTGATTGCTTTCTCTAGTTGAGGTCCCATCGCGATGTACCTGAAGGAAGTTTCGCATGCATCTCGCGTTGATTAAGATCGCAATATATTGTAGTCTACATTGCACTGTAGAGAACCTACTGTTGATTTTTTAAAATCATTTTTATATATAATATCTTGCATTAAAGTAAAATTCATGCTTCAATTGTGCTCTAAACAGATACATTCATTTCGAACGCATCCTTGTCATATCTAAAAACCTGTTGTTGATTTTATATGTCTGCCCTTACTGACCTTGTGCGGTGATAATGGCTGGAATTGAAGGTTATAATGAAAACGTCAAGTATTATGGTTCAATTCTGCTTTAAACAGGAACATTTATTCCGAACACACCCCTGTAATATCAAAGAATCTACTGTTGATTTTATATATCGGGCCTTTCGGCTTGAGTGGTAATAGAACTTCTCAAATGCGCTTGCGATGTTAGGCTGTGTAAGGTGTTAATTTTGGTTAAAATCGTCTGTTCCTTCGTTCATCGGATTATTTCGATTATCAATTATAAGATAGTTATTGAAGATATTCCGACACAAAACCTATCTAAGAACACAGCCAGGCATATAAAGTACTTTCATTAAAGTCGACCCAACCGTTTTCAAATCCATAGGGAACAAATTCATAGACAAATTCATAGGCACACTGACACACAAAGTTCCTTTTATATAATATCCAGTAAAGTTTTTATACGAGCAATTCATTTTAGTTTTATTAAAAAAATTTTTTATTGCATTTTCAACCAGACAAGTCACAGTGCCACTTTGATGTAGGGGGCTACTGTTTGGGGCATAATTGCAGGGATACTATGTAGAGAATTTCGTAGCAAGATTTCTGCTGACATTACACTTGAACTTCTGCATGTCAGTACAGGGGAAGCAGGAACCAAGAAGGGAATTCCAAAGTCTAGGAGTTCTGGGGAAGAAACTATTAGAGTAGAAGGCATTCTTACATCTAGGGATCTCTACTGTGTAGGGGTGGGATTTTGCTGCTTGTCGGGTTTGTCGGGGGTATTTACGTCGAGGGGGGTACAAGGGTTTGTAGTTCGTCAGAACATCTACTATTAAAATACTTGTAAAACAGGCAAATAGATGCAACATTTCATCGATGGGAGAGAGTTTTATTGAAATCTTTCATTATAAAAAATACCAAACTTTTTACATCGTTCAAACTGGAGGTTGAATGAGTTCTTTGTGTTTAATTGATGGTTAAATTTGTGCTTATTTTTTTGTATTAAATATTATTTTTTATTTATTAATTCATAACTGTGCATCAAACGGATGCCATAATATTTAGTTCGCCGTTCCTTATAATAACACAGGTCTATACAAAATTTTAGCCAGATCGGACTAGTAGTTTCCGAGTAAATTTCTAGAGTAAATGTCGTATTGTGGTGACTATTCCCTATTAATGCCTATTAATCCCAAACTGGGCATCGCAAGGATATCATAATTATTGTTGCGACGATTAATTGTAAATCAGGAAATGGAAAAATCGGAACTTTTGGGGATATCAGAATCGGAAAAAAATTGTGCATATTTTCCGATGCTAAAAACGATTCCTCTTTTTTATTTGATTTCTGGTAGTAATACTAAAATAATAAATATTTATTGATTTAAACATCCAGTAAAACTCAAGTGTGTTTTTGCGTTTGAGAAAATATATACACATTTAAGATGATTTTTTTTTTACTGTAATCGAGACAAAATAATCATTTTATAATAAAATATTTAGAGATTTATAAAGAATCAGAATCGGTAATTGTATCAGAATCGGGAATTTAGTGCGAAATCGGAAATTTTATCGGACTCGGAAAAATATTGGAATCATCCTATCACTAATAATAATACTTAGTTCGATGTACCTTATCATAATAAAGGCACATACAAAATTTAAGCTACATCGATTCAGTAGTTTCTGATAAAAAAAATTGAACGGACAGACAGAACAAGAAAAATATAGTATAGATTCAAAATCACTTGTTATTAACTTATTTCTATTTTTCTTCCTACCAAACTCAGTCATTAATTAACTATGTGACGATTGATTTATTTTATTTTCCAACTTATTTTTTACCGGGATTATTCAAGTAATACATGATATGATTATAACAATACGAATGGTCATGCACCAAATGATCGAATATAATTTGTTTCCACAACAAAAAGATGCCTTTCACGACAGAAACATGTGACACAAGGATCGAAAAATGGGGTTTGAAGAGTCAGAACTCTAGAGAAAGTACACTCTGGTCTGCAAAAAAAAAAAAAAAAAGTCATGCCAACCCCGTCGGCATTAGCCGGTAAAATCGCCTCAGGTTATTAGTAATAAACTAACTCCTTCTCAAAGGGAGAAGGCAAAACCGGGGAAGATGAACCTCCTAGAACTACAAAAACCAGAGACATACGTCAGCCAACAGAGAACAAGTCATCTCTATGTGTTTTATTGTCGAGGACAAAACTCGGCTTATGGCTAAAAAAAACCTCGGCTAATGGATAAAAAAGATGGAAGTCGCTTCTGACAAGGCATGAAGCCTTGTAAGCGTCTAAAATGGACGAAATAGGATTATCGCAAAGACAGATGCCTATTGATGTTTATATTCAAAAGACCAAATCTCCGAATAGGGGGAAATCAGCAGGAAAGTTCCAAAAGTTTGCAGTATTCGGGAAGAAACTAGTAAAATGTATTATAACAAGGTATTTGAACAACGAATTGAAGATTACTTGGTTAACGAGTCGAACGAGCTGAAACAAAGAAAGCAGGGGACATATCTGACAATTCTGAAAGAATACATGCCATAATAATCATTTATGGAAAAGACTGAGACTAGCACATTACGTCTTTAAAAACTCAAGCTACATAAAAATATGTTTCCAAACTGCTGTTCTATGCTTCAAAATCAAAAAAATTCTTTGCCGATTTTAGTATTTAGTCCGGCACTCTTTTCCAACTCTTTATGTCTAACGAGTTAAACTTTCGGATCGTTCATGTGCCATTTTTCTGTGATGTCCATCGGATGTCTCCGCTTTTCGACTTTCTTATTGTTATGTTCAGAATTGTAACAATTAAAAATATGGACGATATGAAATATGGTTGTCGGAAAATGATATTTTCATTTACTTTCAACAATAACAAAATAAACAAATGAGGTTATTCACAACTATTACAACAATATACAACAATAACAAAACAAACGAAAAAGGTCAGTTAACAAAGGATACAGTTATTTTGGATTACTACTATCTAATGCAAAGAGAAACACGGCTTGTTGAAACGCAGGCCGAAAACTAGGACGAGGAAGTGGAGGGTTACGAGATGAGAAAGTTAAGAACCGCTAACAGACAAGATTCAAGTGACTATTCACTCTGTTTATATTGAAATTCAATGGCAATAAGATTTCTTTTTGTTTTTCTTTTAAAAGTTTGGTCAATGAATATATTTCAAAATTGTATTTACCACTAGTCCAGAGGGCATTTTCTGTAATTTTCCGTGGGTTGAAGGGATGCATTTTCATTTTTGTGCTTTGGATTCTTTCGGTTGGACTTATCCATGAATTAGAGACCGGAGTTATCTTAACGGATAACTGATCTGTTTCCCTCCCCACTTTAATTTATATGGCATTTTACCCCATTCTAGATTATTGCAGAACCCTCTGGGGCCTTCTAGATAGTTCTAAAACTTCTAATCCTTCTAAACTTTCTATTACTATACTCTGGCCTTTAAACTATCTCGTGAATTAAAAACTTCTGAAATTTGATCATTAGGACTGCCTAGAATACGTTAGCACACATTTTAAACGGTTTTATTGATTTTTTAAATTATTATTTTATAGAAATGCTCCCTCGTAAAATGATGAGAAGCAATTTTTATTATTATTTTATAGAAATGCTCACTCGTAACATGATTAGAAGCAATTTTTATTATTATTTTATAGAAATGCTCACTTGTAAAATGATGAGATGCAATTTTTATTATTTTATAGAAATGCTCCCTCGTAACATGATTAGAAGCAATTTTTATTATTATTTTAAAGAAATGCTTCCTCGTAAAATGATGAGAAGCAATTTTTATTATTATTTTATAGAAATGCTCCCTCAAAACATGATTAGAAGCAATTTTTATTATCATTTTATAGAAAGGCTCACTCGTAACATGATTTGAAGCAATTTTTATTATTATTTTATAGAAATGCTCCCTCGTAAAACGATGAGATGCAATTATTATTATTATTTTATAGAAATACTCCTACAACATGGTCGTTTTCAAGCCCAATGTAAACAAGTTCTTATTGAGCCGTCTTCTTTAATAATCAAATTACACTGAATTTCCCCTCCTACAGATAATTATGCTGTTATCTTATCGGCCACCTTGAACTCATTAACTCTTATCCTGGTGTGGCCTTTAGGCCTTGATAAGTGATATAAAAATATGTATGTGTGTGTGTTGTTTACATTCAACTAAAATTTCATGTTCCTAGGTTAAACATATAGCTGACACATCATATAGAATTTAAATATTTATATTTTCCTTTCATCAGCGATCACCTTTAAACCCTTACGTAATACGTGTAACTAGTATTGATAATGTACCTGTTACTATTTTGTTTCCTGTCTTTATCAAATCAAATATCACGTAATTTGCCATTATTGAATAACTTCCCGCCATTACTTTCAGATGCGTCCCATTACACCCAACCGCAAGCGGCCATATTGCTTGTGATTTGGTTCCAATAATCCATTTAAATCCGTGATCCTCTATCGACCATAATCTATCATAAAGCTCTTCGGTATCCATTATCTTTGTTTCGTGGTGACTCGGCTTTAAGGAAAGTTTGATGTGGCCACGGATAATACCAACGGCGCCATCTTGTTTTCAATAAGATTAACCTTTCTAAATCCTGCTAGATTCGGTCCAAATCAATCATTTGGAAACAGTTTCAAACGTCCTATCTTAACATATAAAATTAAAATAAATAAAATGACATTGGATGTATACACAGGGTACATATTGTGAAGTTTATAGAATAATAATGCATTTTAAAATAAAATAAAATAAATTTCAGATCCGTTTCAATTTCTGCAAAATAAAATTAATTTCGCTCCGTTTACAATAGCCTCCGTATGCATGTTTAGACCAAAGTCGAAAACCTACCTGACGAAGGGAAAATTTCTCGAAATATCATAAAATGCGGAACTTCCATCTTACCATACCGACGCAAGTAAAACACAATGCATTTATAAAATATTTATAAACACACACACACGCACACACGCACACACACACACACACACACACACACACACACATATATATATAAATACATATATATATAGTAAGTTATAAAAATATATATGGCAACTTACTACCTAGCTCTACCTATGTACTGAGCACTGTTGAAGTAAATACTTAGTGTACGCATAAAATTATACTTTCGTATAATAATTTATTTGATTAAATGAAGTATATATATATATATATATATATATATATATATATATATATATATATATATATATATATATATATATATATATAAAGAACTTTGTATGTGTGTGAGTTCATTCTTTATGAATGCCAAAATGGCTGGGCCGATAGTTTTTAAATTTCTCAGGAAAGTACTTGATGTGTCTGGGAGTGTTCTAACGTACGTTTTGTATTGGAATGCGTCTGATAAGTACCGATAATCGAAAAAATCTGATTAAAGAAGGAAACCCATTTTTTTTTATCAAAGTTAATACAATCTACCATCACAAATGCATTTAAGCCGTTTTATCACCACACAAGCAGAAAGGCCCAGTCTTTATAATCAAGCGTAGATTCTTTTACAAGACAGGAGCACGTTCGAAACGAAGTCTTGTTTTAGAGCATAACTGAACCATATTACTTAAATTTTGTACGTTTAACTTTAATTCACGTGATTATGTAAAGGTAATTTCATAAATTGAACAGTTGGTTCTTTGATAGGACAGAGGCGCGTTAGAAATGAATATTTCTTCAAAGAGCACAATTGAACCAGGATACTTGACTTTTGCATGTTAAACTTTAAAAAGTGAAACCTTTATTTACAGAAAAGTGAAACCTTTATTTACAGAAAATTTTATGAAATGAACAGTAGATTCTCTACAGTGCAATGTATACTAGAATGTATTGTGGACTAAGTCACTGCGGAAGGGCATGTGAAACTTCTTCCCGGTACACTGCGGAAGTGGGGGGGTGAGTTGGTTTCTAAGTAGAGCAGATAATCAATCAATTTGATTTAAAAAAAAATGGGTAATTTCACCGATTTCGGTGACAATAAAAGTATGGGGTGTGTGAAAGATTTTATCCTCATTCAATCCCGGACAACGTCGGGTCTCCCTGCTAGTTGTATTAATAAAAGGTGAATCTGCGTAGCTTGTTTCATCGTTCCATGTTTTAATTTGTGTTTAAACCTTACACATCTGCATTGTATTGTCTTCTATAAGTTTCTTTTATATAGACACTAGAAAATGCTTCGTTTGGTTCTTACATATACTAGCATTTCAACCCGGCGTTGCCCGGGTGTTTGGAGGTGTATGTTGAGCAAAAAAAAAACAAAAAAAAACAACGGTCAATCTTTTTTTTAAATTTGACCCTTATTATGACCCCTTAACATTTATGGTTTTGGACTCAAATCAATTTATTAAGTTAGATCCATGTCCAAGGATCCTATATCTAAAATTTCAAGTGTTTAGACCCAAAATTGGCGGAGGAGTTTGGTAGATTTTTCAACGGCCAAATCGTTGAACTTTGACCCCTTAAAAGCCAAATTTCTGGCTGAAAACAGATTACAAAGATGTTCCCAAATTTCAGTACCCTGTATATCAAGCTTCGAGTCTGTAGACTGAAAATTAACAGAGTTATTGCGTAGGGAAATGCACACAGACACTTTCACTTTTATAGATATATATATTAGATGGGTGCAAAAATAATGTCGTTTTTTATCAGATATATGTACGTCAAAAAACGACATTATTTTCGGGCCAACCTAATATGTTTCTTACTCACCTTCACTCCCTAACAAGGCATATCGCCACTTTGACGCAAGGGGTTACTATTTGAGACCATGCCTTGGAAAGATTAAAAAGATATTTGTTTACATTACATTTAAACTTCTGCGTATCAGTGCAGTCATAGAAGCAGGTAGGAGGAAGGGAATTCCAAAATCTAGCTGTTCGAGGGAAGAAACTATTAGAGTAGAACGCTTTCTGGCATTCAGCGACCTCAAAAGTGAAGGGGTGTGATTTTGTTGCTAAGCGGGGTTGTCGGGGATATGTACGTCGAGGGGGGCACACGTGTTCATCAAAGCACATTTTAATAAAACACTTGTAAAACAGGCAGAGGGATGCAGCATTGCGGCGAAAAGACAAGGGTTGGGAAAATGGGACGTATTAGATCAAAGACTCTTTTTGTGACCCTATCCAAAATGGAAATACTTGTGGTAGATGCATGAACCAGATGTAGCAACAATACTCGATATATGAGCAAATGATGGCCTTGCAGAGGTACAGGATACTTTCAGGTGTGAGTGTGGCCTAATAATTGCTATAATAACGTGTTTAAATATTATACAAATAGCGAATCAGCATTTTGTCGGGCATTTGTCGTGCCTTGTCGTGACTTAACTTGCACATTAATTGTAAAATCCCCAGTACACTAGTATATATTAAATCGATACACAAAAATCTCTATCTCTATTATATAAAAGGAACTTTGTGTTTGTGTGTGAGTTCGTTTCCTATGGACTCTGAAATGGCTGGGCCGATTTTTTTCTGAAATTTTACTTGAATGTATTTTATGTGTCTGGTCGTGTTTTTAGATAGGTTTTGCATTGGGACGTCTTCGATAAGTATCGGTAATCGATAATCGAAATAACCCGACGAAAGAAGAAACATGTGATTTTGATCCACGTCAGAATCTTACACAACCTACCATTACAAGTGCATTTGAGAAGTTTTATTATTACACAAGCAGAAAGACCAGACATATAAAATCAACAGTAGGTTCTTTGATATGACAGGAACGCGTTCGGAATGAATGTTTCTGTATAACGTACAATTGCACAATGATACTTTACTTTTGCAATTGACGCTTAAATTCAAGCCATTATATAAAAATTAATTTATAAAATCAACAGTAAGTTCTCTACAGTGCAATGTAGGCTAAAATGTATTGTTAACTAACTCACTGTGAGAGACATGATAGCTTTCTTCTGGTGCACCGTGATGGATCTCCTAACTAGAGCTGGAAATCAATCGATTTGATTGAAAAAAAAATGGGCGATTTCATCGATTTTGATGATAATAAAAATGGGTGAGTGTGAAACTATTGTTGATCCTCATTTAATCCCTGGCAACGTCGGGTCACCTGCTAGTAGAAAATAAAAGAATTCTTAGAAGGAACGGCGGTGAAAAAATATCTTCCGAACGAAAATCGATGTCATTTATTTTTTCTTCTCAAGGTTTGAACCATTATCTATATTTATTCATTTATTTATTTTATTTTTCAATTGAATTTTTTTAAAGGCTAATGAAAAGAAGAGTATTCTGGAAGGCCTAAAAAGGAGACATTTCTGGTTGATTTTTTAAGCTTATTTTATTCATTGGATCATCTCAAATTCCTTCTACATCCTGGCATTTCGAATTTCCTTTAGAATTTTTTCCCTCTTGTTTTGTTTCTTGTTTTTACATTTTTTTCAATGAACACCTCGCCTTACGGCCGAAACATTTTCAAGGTTGTACAATATCCTTTCACATGAAGCTTAGATGTTGTGTGTGTAAAAAGAAAATTTCGGACGGAATATTCTATCTAAAACCAGATTAAAAAAGAAAAAAGGGTTTTACATTAGAAGTAATGTTAAAATTTACAGCGACGTGTATAGGAAGTAACGTTATTGGAGGAACTGAGCATCAATCTACGTACTCTCTGCCAAACCTTTACAAAAAGAACTCATCTAGCTACAGCTATAACCAACAACCCTCCCCTACACCAACTCTCTATCTGTGTCTAAACCTAAATACAAATTCTACGAACAAAGCTTCTTTCTTATAACTGCCCGCTTGTGGAACTGAAACAGTGCGTGGAGCGCGTGTATGGCAGCCATATGCAAATGGCTGAGAGTATGTGAAGCAACGTCACGGCAAGGAAAAAGATTATAAAAAGAATAAAGTGTGAAAGCGGAGGATCACGATAACGTTAAAGAGGTGGAAATAAATGTTTGTCGTTTAAATCCGAAGAAACGAGTTGAATTTCTTTCCTGTTCCATGCCTGTCTCCTTTGCGATGGAGTCTACAACGTGTGAGATCTGCATGTTAACACACGTGTAGATGTGTGTGACGTTACACAACTCTTTTTCGCTGGCCTGCTTTCCAGCTGATTACAAGACGGTCGTCTTCAAGTTCAATGTAAACAAATTCTTTGTTGAGCTTTCCCATTATATAATCAAATTCTATCCCATTTCCGCCACTAACGATCAATAAGCTGTTGTGTCAGTGATCACCTTTCACTGATTAACCCCCATCCTCGAGTGGCCCTCGGGCCTTAATAAGTGGTGACTCCCATATAACAAAAAAGTACGTGGCAACGATCAGTTCTGCCTCCTTAGTTTCTGTGTACTTTAAGCCTAAATATTTTCAAACAGTCAGAGCAAATAATGGAGTCATTGTTGTTTTTTTGTAACACCTTAAGATTATTCAGTTTAACGGTGTCAACTCCTCGATGACCACTAACTCTAAAAAAAAACTGTCAGTTTTCTTCTTCTGTTTCTTATTTTTTCTGTTTCAGCCGAAGTAACCTCCGATCTTCTTCCGGTGTATTTCATCGCACATAGGAATCTTTCTGTCGAATTCCAGAATCTATACGGCATTTTGAACGTAACCCTTTATTTAATCCACTGGGGTAGCACGTGGTTGTTCCATCACCCACAACAGATTATAAATTCTACGTAATTCTCCTGTATTAAGGATTGAACCTGTATTGAGTATTGCCTGTATTGTGGATTGAATCTTCAACCTTCAATTTTCTGTTCAAAATTAAATAAAAGGTGAGGGGCACGTGTACAGAAAGTTACGTTATGGAAGGAAACGCGTAGCCGAGAAACGACGTCTTGCTTATTCGACGTCTAAATTAAGAATAGTCTCTTTTGAGGCTTTCAGCTCCTTACGGAGTTTAGGAGAGGAAGCTAAGGATCACGCAAAGGCACAGAGTGTTAAATGCTGTAAAATAAAAGGAAACGTCACAAAGCAATTAATAAAGTTAGTTTAGTTATTTGCAATTGCTTCTCTGATTCCATCAATAAGGAGAACAAGAAAATAGGATCTCTACAACTGCTATGGAGAGCGCCCCTTTTGAGGGAGCTGGGGACTTTTACATTAACAAACATTGTGCCTAACGTGTCTGTACTTGTGAGGTGCAGTTGTGTTAAGCAGGTGCTTGTGATTTTGGAAATGTTCAGGTATGACTCAAGCCAAGAATGACAGTTTGTGTATAATATTGAACCAAGGTAAAACGATATAAGACCTTAGAATTCTAAAGGTCAAACGCGAAATAACCCAACAAAAACAAAAAATGTTTAAACGTTATGTATGAATGCCCACCCTCTTTCTCTATTTGTCTCTTTCACTCCCTCTTTCTCTCTGCAACGAAGAAAAAGAAAAGTAGATATAATTCTATTGTTTTTTTTTAAACAATTGAAGCTTGCATTCTGGGGTCGGCGGACACGACATAGCATGCGTCTGGTTTCAACAGGTCTTTATAAAACTATGCTCCTCATTGTTAAATCTTAAATAAATTATATATTTTTTTTATAAAAATGCATTTGTTCGCTATTTTTATATAAGCGTTAGATTCCAGCATGAAATTAATGCCGACGATGAAAAGATGCCCGTAACGACGCAATGAAGAAGTTACCAATGCCAGCCAGTTATAGCCGACGACATCTCGACCCGTTGTATTGATGTTTCCGTGTGCCTATCGGTGGATGTCGTGTCTAACACCCGGGGAGATGGTTGCGTTCCCATGACGTTCCTCAACCAAATAACTATCCCCGGGAAACGATAGTACCATATTGCCACCGTTACTGAGAAAAGTGATTCTCCACGGAGCTGTCTACTTACGGTACGTCAACGACGGAATAATTGTTTTTGTCGACTAGAGGATTTTACAGAACATCTAGATAGAAGCTAGGAATTGCGTCATACAATATTGCCGTTTACAAAACGATCTTGTTTAGTCAGCAGGAGTGTCGTGATAATACTCGTCATTACACATCAGTACTCAGCAAAGATCTAAGAGAATTTGGTTGGGAAATCTTGTCTCATCCAGCATATTCTTCTAATCTAGCTCACTCGGAGTATTACTTATTTTGATGATTACAAAAACATTTAGATGGCCTTAGATTAACATCACTAGAGGAGATTGAACTTGAATTGGATTCATCTTTCGCAAAAAAGAAGAAAATTAACCAGTTTTACGGGCGAAGCAGTAATAAGCTCGTTGAAAGATGAAATCAAGTTTTAGTAAGCAAATGTCGTTATTGCGTTATGAATAAAAATATCAAAAACACACGTTTTTATTTTCAAGATGAAATTTTGAGTATTAATTACTATAAATTATTAATTACTATAAATAAAAATGCAAAAAGTAAAGAAACATATATATAAACAAATAAATGTTACCAAAGGCAAGATTAGTTACTGTTCTACACATCTTATTGCTTTGTATTTAAAAACCGAATAGTTAACTTAGAACTATCATTAGACATTCACCTGAGGAGTTGCGATAGTCGCCCAAAACTGTAAACTAACGCAAAATATTGAGAGAAACTCACCCTATAAATACGGATGAATTCTTAGTATTTTATTTTCATTTTCGAGTTTTGAGCCATTACAGAGACTCCAAATAGGACCATCTCATGTTAGCCATCTTGTTCTCGATCTAACTTCTTAATTCGTCACTAGTTGTGTTTCAAACTTGTTTTTTTTTCATTTTCGAGTTTTGAGCGATTATAGAGACTCTAAAGATAAAAATATCATGTCAACCACCTTAATCTCGATTTAACTTCTCAACTTGTTACTAGTTGTTTTTTTTTTTTTTTTTTTCAACTATCTTCGAATGCGAAATGTTTTATTTCAGTTCCCGGCTAATGTCGAGCAATCGGGATAAGAAATATGGATAGTTTTTTCACCTTCTTTTTGTAGTTATTTTATTGATAAAAATCGCTTTAAAATAAGTTAAAACACACCCAGTTAGTTAGAAAAGTAACTAATCCTGCCTTTGGTAACATTTATTTGTTTATATATTTGTTTTTTTATCACTTTTTCGGTTATTGTAAAACAAACCTAAAATTTTAAATCGGCTAAACTTTTTGCACCGACCTGATAAATTCGTCGGGAATATAATTTATTTTCTTCTCTCGGCGATGTTTAACAATGGCAGAAATCAGTTGTTATTTGGTCGTTCGCGTTGATGATATTTGTTATCGTTCTGCTCCTCCCACTGCCCCCCTCCCACGTCCATTCTTCCCGACCCATTACGGTGGCTCACCCGCTGTTCAAGGAAGTTAACCGCATCTTGACCCGAAACTTCAGTCCTCTTTTCGACAGAAGCTAATTAAGACATTCTTGTCTATCAAGAATCCAGAGTCGGTTTCTCCCCACGCGTTTTACAGATTGTTGACGTTCGCAATAAGTTAATGCGATGGATCTTGCATGAGGGGGGGGGGAGTGTTACGTTTATGAAGAAAGAAAGAGGAGGAGGAAGTAGAGGTGGAACATTCAATTGATAATTAATTCCCATGTTCCTTTTTCATAATAGCAATTTAAATAAGGATGGAGTTCTATAAAAATGAAACACTGTCCGGCATTTTAATCACAAATAATATTTCTTTTATTATACAGAGTGTTTAGAAAATCTATGGTATAATTGGAAATGCCGGCGTTGCGTGAAAAGCTAGGGGTGCCAAGTTCGAATCCAGTTCGTTTCACGGAAAACTTTGCATATTTGACCTTGTGTCTCACCAGCTAAAAAAGAGGTAAATAATTTTTAAAAGGATGACAATGGCTAAGTAGTTAACGACACTGGCTGACAACATCGTTCGTGCCAAGTACGAATCCAGCTCGTTCCACAGTAACACTTTCCCTTGACCTTATACCTAACCTTCTAGAAAGTCTGTAAATAAAATAACTAGTCAAGAGGTCAAAGTTCAACGATTTGACCTTTGAGAACTCTACCAAACTCCTCCGACAATTTTGGGTCTAAACATTTGGAATTTTAGATGTAGGTTACTTGGACATGGATTAAGCATTTTAATTTGATTTGATCCCAAAAATAGATGTTAAGGGGTCAAAATTGGGGCCAAAATTTAAAAAAATTGACATTAGCGGTCTCTACCAAATTACTCAGCCAATTTTTGCTGTAAACATTTGAAATTTTACGTAAAGTTTATTCAGACAAATGGCATACCTTTTAATTGTTTTTTGGCCGAAACTTTGGCTGCCAAAGGGGCAAAGTTCAAAAGATTTTACCCCTGTGGTCTCTAGCAAACTACTCAGAAAATTTTGGGTTTAATCATTTGAAATTTTACATAAAGGGTATTCAGACATGCAGCAAGCTTCTTAATCAGCTTTTGGGCGAAAATGTGACTACCAAGAGGTCAAAGTTGAAAGAGTTGCATTTTGCAAACTCTACCAAACTCCTCCCACCCCAGGACTCGAAATATAAGATATAGGTTACCTGGACATCAGCCAACCTTATATATATATATATATATATATATATATATATATATATATATATATATATATATATACATATAATATATATATATATATATATATATATATATAATATATATATATGCATGCACATAAAGTTATTAATAGTACATAGGGCCCGAGCAAAGCCGGGCTGAACTGCTAGTATATAATTGCTTGTTCACTTTTATTTCACTCATTATTTATACCAATCTATTAATTAATGGAGCTCGATGTAACTACAGAGCATATACAAACACACGACAAAAAGATTACATTCCAAATTCCAAGATGTTGTCCACTTTACCATTTATTTCTGCCAGCATGTTAAAATGTTCAATTCTTGACAGCACCCATTCCGTAACGAAGAACCATTCATATAATTATTATCTCAGTTTTTCACATCTTTTTCTTTCTGACTTATACGAAAAATATGAACTCATCAACTTTAAAATAAAATAAAAGGAATATGTGCATAAATCCGAATGTGTTTTATGATATTTACGCCATCTTATATATCTCTATGTACATGTGTGTATGTGTATGTGTATGTGTATCAGAATTTTTGTAGGAATTTTTGAAACTCCCTAACACGAAACTGCGAATAAAATATAAAAAAACTCGTAATTTCTCTTTTTAAAAGTGGGTTGTTTATTTTCTTTATGGATTATACTTCCAAAATAAACTATTAAAGTTGTATAAAAAGTAATAGAAATATTATTTTTTTTATTTTTTAAAACACAGTAATGAAATTAATTGAATGTTACGAGTTCAGTATTTTTCAATTTTTAAACTTTAAAACTCTATCAAAATTTTTCTATTGATTCTATTTTTACGATATTTTCAGGGTCAATGTGAAATTTTATGCTCTTTCCAATAAACTGAATATAATATTTTAGACAAACGTTTTTTTTAATTCACGCACCCCCTATTTTGAAATGTCTATTAAAAAGTAAATAATTAATCTATGTACCAACATTTTATATATCACAAATTAAAGATAAAAGATCAATAAATAATATATTCAAATATATTTAAAACAAACCAAAAGAATAGTTATTTTAGAAATTTACCTGTAAAGTCCGAAGTTTTAAACCTTTTTTTTTAACCACGTTGTTTGTATTTTAAAAAAAAAATGAAACCTTGGTCCTTGCTCCTTTGATTGAAAAGGATTAGGGTTTTAATTACATTTTTCGAGTAGTTATAAGCTTGGAAAGACAGGGGGTTGAATTAATTAACGCCCCCCCATTTTGAAATGTCTATTAAAAAGTAAATAATTAATTTATTCACCAAAGTTTTATGTATCACAAATTGAAGATAAAAGATCAATAAATAATATATTCAAATTTAAAACAAACAAAAAAGAATAGTTTTTTTAGAAGTTTACCTGTAAATCCGAAGTTTAAGACCTTTTTTTTTTTAAATCACGTTTTTTTTTTTAAATAAAAGCTTGATCCTTGCTCCTTTAATTGAACAAAACATAGGGGCTGAATTACATTTTTCGAGTAGTTATAAGCTTGGAAAGACAGGGGGTCGAATTATTCAATATTTTAGACGAGGTTTCTGACACACCTAGTGTATGTGTGTGCATTTTAAGAAAATTCACTGTAAATGCAAAATGTAAAAGTTAAATGGAACTTAACATTCATCAACAAAAGCATAAACAAGCAATGTTTATTTTACTTTATATTTTTATTGTGATCAGACAAAACATGCTGACAGACAACTCGACAGTTCAAGTATTTGCTGGCAGGGGGCGCTGTCGTGGTTCTGTGTCGTTTTACGTTTCTTTTATTTAAGCAACGAGTGTTAGCATAGATTCCTATCATCCTTTGCTTTGTTGGAAACCAAGGAAACAAACGATATTTCGGCAAGCAAACAATAAAAGAAGACATTTTCAGCTCACACACACATATGCGTGTACGCGCGCTCATACAGGCACGCATAAACACATTTATATATAATAGTTACCCATATCTATGCATATATATATGTGTGTGTGTGTATATATATATATATATATATATATATATATATATATATATATATATATTAGTAATGAATCAATAAACAGCCAATGTATATATTAAATTTCTATCGTGTGCATTTATTTTGTATAATTTTTGTGTGTATATACATGTACGGGTCCCTAAATGTGGAGTAATTCTCATACGTATGCAATATAATCAACTCTCTAACACTGCATGGAAGGTATTTATCATCAGTAATACAATTATCATTAGATAGTAACAACAAAAATATTATTTCATACACAACGGTGCGCGTGACCTACACACACACACACACATATATATATATGCATATATACATATATATATATATTCATATATATATATGCATGCACATATATATACATATATAGATACATATATATACATATATATGCATGTATAGATACATGTATATACATATACATATATATACATATATATATGTATACAAATATATGTATATATATATGTATATATATATATTTAGAGAGAGGGAGAGAGAGAGAGAGTAAGCGCGCGTGAGAGAGAAAATAGAAAGATAAATTGATTGATGTATAGCTAGCTAAATAGAGAGGGGCTGAAGATCATGACACTTTGTCTGTTCATTATTGTTTCCCTTGCAAGATTTCTGAAATAATCATAGTTGGAATAGTAATGATTTTAATTAGTCTACCTTCTGAACGCGTTTATCAGCAGTAGAATGAAACTGGGCTGGAATGAAACTAACTTGGTTCTTTCTTGTAAATCGCAACTACGAGCAATATTACTTTACTCGAAAATACATTTTGAGAAATCAATACTAAGCGGCCTTTGCGATGACGTATCATTTTAAAAGGTTTATTGAAAAGGTGGAGTGTACTGGAGCTTCAGGGAGACTTGTTGCACTTTGGACTCCAGAGTGCAATTAATCTCTGATAATGACCTGTATGGGAACTATAGAGAGTAAAAAATAAAAAAAAATAAATAAATAAAAAAATAATAATTGTTGCAATATATTTTTTTAGTTATAATAGCGTATATATTTAATTGGTACCCACACCATTAATATGTGATACAAGGTCAGAAAGTCGGGATCTAAGCAAACTCCCCTAAAGGAAGGGGCACTCTTGCAATTACAAAAATTGCCTAAGTATCCCCGTCGGCTTTTGCCAGTCGGGGCGCCTCAGGCAACAAGCAATAAACTTGCCCCAAGCCGAAAGCCAGGTGGAAAGGCCTGGAAAGATGGACCTCCTGTCCGACATGTACCTCAGTCCGACAGGTACTGGATTGGTTCGTGCTGAGTGTCAAGAACGGATCCTTCACGAATTTTCTACACAGTCTGCTAGCCGCCGAAGCCGCTAGGAGGCGCATTCCATCACGGAAGAGTTATAATGGGGCAGTGATTAAATTGCTGCCCACATCAGCAATATTTGGCACAAGGCCTAAAAAGTGGGGATCTAAAGCAAGCTCCCCTAAAGGAGGGGCACTCTTGCAATTGCAAAAATTGCCTGAGTAAACCCCATCGGCATTCCCCGGTCGGGGCGCCTCAGGCGACAATCAATAAACTTGCCCCACCCGAAAGTCAGGTGGCAAGGCCTGGGAGGGTGAACCTCCTGAGTGATACCCAGGTTGTGTATCTCAGTCTGACAGGTGCTGAGCCTGGTTCCGGCCCCTCACCTGTCAAGAACGGATCTTTAACGTGTACTACTACCCTGTCTCCCTGCGGCCGAAGTCGCTAGGACACACCCCATCATAAAGTGCCATAATCGAGTATGGGCCCCTACAATTGGGAGATTATATTTATAAACGCTGCTGCTAGGCACTGACGAATCAAATTAATTCACGTTCTACTATCAACCAATTAGAGACCAGAATTGTTCCATAAAAATTAAACCATTTTTAGCAACGTTGCATATGTTTTCTTCGTGTCAACACGAGAAGGATATTCTGCTTAATTATAAAAATTATAAAGTCCAGAACCTGTACAGAACAGCTGACTACTGAGAATTCGTCATCTCCGCCACTCGTATAGAATAACTACCCATTGGAAACTTTTCTGAAACTAAACATGGCTTCCAACTCAAGATGATGATAATAATAATAATAATAATAATAATAATAATAATAATAAAAGGGACCTTGAGGAGGCTTACTGCCACCCAAATTCAAGTGAGGATCAATTGCCACTGCCAACGAGAAATCGATGAAAAGCGGATGTTTCGATGACGCAAATTATTTTGCTAAGGTAATCGAAAGAAAGTACTGGAAAATCTGGAGAGACTTGTTGTCAATCAGATTCCAGAGAACACCAGAAGTTGTTCTGAAAGAGAAATCTTTGAAAATAGCTTCTGCGATTACTCCTAGTAAGTAATTAATAATAAAGCAGAACCAAAATGATGCAGAAAACGGACCATCCCCAGCAACTGCAGCCTTATAACATATTTACCATCAATATAGAAATTCTACAATGTAGAAATTACTAACAGTACAGCTGAGGAACACATTTATTATTCCTTTCATGATTGCGAAGAGAAGAAAAAATGTCAAAAAGAAAAAAAAAATATGAACACCTGGCCTATTATACATAGGCCAAAGGATCCTGAAGGAGGTAAAAAGTAGAAAAATAGATTTAGAAATTAATACTAGAAAATTCTGATGAATGTTGAACGGTTCCCTTTACCCGCTTTCATAATAATATAAAGAGAAATTATGCTGATAATGAAAATAGTCCAAATAGATACAATATTATATCATAATTTAGATTTATTTATCCCGAAGAGCGCAAAGTGAGAACAAAAGCCTCTTTTAACCTCACTCATTTACCAAATATAATACTCTAGTCAAGATTAATCGGAAACGAAATTATTCGGAATCGACCTCAGGAACTAGCATTCTTATAAACACAAATGTCTTATGCACTGCACATATGTTGGGGTGCGGCTCGTTGTTGTATGATATTCGAGTGGACTGTGATCACGAAGATCCAGAGGGCACTTTCGGTGCGACGTACGATCACGAATATTGCCACGACGGTGTTTTGCTTCAGCTATCGCCAACATGGACGTCGCCATTGTTCTCGTGTAACAATGTTCAAGACCACATTTGTCGACCAGAAAAATGGCGCAGTCTTATGCACGAAGCCATTTCCACAAAGCAGTATCAAAGGCAACACGATAACAATAAGATTGGTTTTATGTTAATAAACTTAAAGGTTTTCACCGTTTTTTTTATTCAACAATAGGTATATCCCCCAAGCAGGCTATCGATACGAATACACACAACATCTCCCCCTCTCTCTCTCTTTCTCTCTCTCTCACACACACACACACACACACACACACACACACACACACACACACACACACACACACACGCACACACACACACACATATATATATATCTGTATAAAGTATAGATCTGCATGTATGTATACATATATATATATATATATATATATATATATATATATATATATATACATGTATATCTATATAGATATAGGTATATTTTATATGTATATATAAGTATATATATCTGTATATATATTTTTATATATATATGTTTGTGTGTGTGTCTGTTACATGTCTATCTTTTTGTTTTAATTTTCTTATCACTTTGTTTTTACTGGGGATGGAGCATTCTACCGAATGGCAAACATTCTCCCATTAGTTTCGTTACTCCAACCGAGAGATTTTTTAAAAGATTCTAACCATCCCTTAAAGTGCAATTCTTTGTATTTCTCTTGCACCTCGTTCACCGGGTATATTTGCCAGGTAACGTTTGACATTCTTTTTCATTAACCCGGCTGCTCCTATAATGACGGCCAATATATATATATATATATATATATATATATATATATATATATATATATATATATATATGCGTGTGTGTTTGTCTGTCTGTATGCGTGTGTGGCTGTGTATTTACGCGTTAGTGTAGTACTGCTTGATTTCTTAAATTATTGAGCGGATCATCACAATATATATATATATATATATATATATATATATATATTCAAATGTTCGTTATTAACCACAGTCGGCCGGCCGCGACCGTCTTCATCTTCGAGGCTCTCGTCACCATTGCGAAATTTCTCGGAATACTGTTGCGCCATATATTCGTTAGTGCTTGTTTTTTTTTAATCAGACATTTGCCATTTTAATTAACCGGATAATTATTTGAATATACCCGAATTTTTCAGCATCAATTTCAATATCATTTAACATTTTTTCGAACATTACAATTTTTAAAGCTTTCAATATTTAGTTATTTTACTCTGATGAAAAAACAACTAATTTTCAAAACTCCATAGACTAAAGCAAAGATCGGAAACCTAAGGACCACAGGCTCGCGAAGGTATTTTGACTAGCTCGTGAGCATGATTACTAATCTCAATTATAACATGAAAACCAAGGCTTTCGAATTCAACAAAATGTCTGCCATTAGCTTTCTCTGATCCATCCAGCAGAATTTGAATACTATGACCGCAAAAACAAAATCATAACGTAAGCCCTTCGATTTCTACTTGAAAAAAAAAAAACATTAAAAAAATAAGAGCTAATTTGACCGACCGGTGACAGAAATTATGCGGGGACAGCTTAAAAGGGATAATGTTATGTCAGTTAGCTTTCTATTTCATGCCTGGTAAACGTGTGGATATTATCGTATATGTACTTATGTTAATGCATATACTTGCCCCTATTTGTACTCGTATGTATGTGTATATATATTTCGTTTTTTTTTATGTGTGTGTAGTTCGTTTGTGGTACGATTTCCAATAACAATTTAAAACATACACATCCTAATTTCATCCATTTCACTCCAGTTCATTTTTTTTTTCACTTTGAAGTTGTTTTGATGTTCTGTGAGGAAAAGTTTGTTTTTTTAATTTTAGATTTCTTTTGTTTTTTTATGACTAAATGTTTATCTCAATTATAGTTTTAAACATTTAAGTTGACAGGGATTTGCATATGTAATTTCCTTTAACTTTTCATTAATATCATTTATCCGGCCCGCGACCTGTAACCATTACACGACTCGGCCCGCGTGGTTGAATAAGTTGCCGATCCCTGCACTAAGGGAATATTTGTTTTTTTATGGTTGTATTTCTTGGTTTTGGACAATTAATTTTTTAAAATATTAATTTGCATGATGTAACCCATCTCAGTTGACACGCTATTTTGAATATGACGCATTTTTTAAATCTGTAAATATTAATAAAAATATTTTTATTACATTGGTTGGTCGTTTTTGATTTACGGCATATCAACCCTTTCCAGGTTATTTAACGCCGAATCCAGTTATTTTGGAGAATAATTTTTTGATAGAATATATATTTTTTCCAGTCGGTTCCTATTTAACCCATAGTTGGAACCCTAACAGGTACTACCACTCTGCCTCAGAGTGGACCTGGGAGCAATGCAATTAAAAAATGGCTCCACACTCCCCAAAGCCCGCAAGCTGGGGCTTCCCCATCGGATATAGTTTAAGGTCATATCCAAGACCATTTTTATTACGACTTTGAATATATATATATATATATATATATATATATATATATATATATATATATATATATATATATATATATGCATATATATATATATATATATATATATATATATATATATATATATATACAAAATAAAAATTCAATTAACTTTCTTGAAGTTATATATTTGGATTTTACCGTCACTGGATTATTTATCTTCCACCAGACTATCCATTCATGTGTAATCACCTTTTTCTTCACCATATTCCCTCTGCTTCACTTTTTTTGTTTTCAAGTAAGATCTTTGACTTACTTGTTGTTTCATCAAATACTTTTGCATGCAAAATCCGATCCCGCATTTTGCTAATTCCTACCCTCTTATGAAAAGGAAAATATTTCTTCGAAACTCCGCGGATTAAGGACTATCCACTTATCTAGTGTTTCCTTTTCAGATTAAATATGTTTTTAACTCATTTCAAAGTGCTTTTTAACATGTTTTATTAACTGGTTGCTCGTATATATATATATATATATATATATATATATATATATATATATATATATATGTGTGTGTGTGTGTGTGTGTGTGTGTGTGTGATTGATTTCTGTATGAAAATTTTACTAATTATGATAGTAATTGAATATAAGTACATAACGCAATGTTTCAACAATAGTGCAGTACGAGAACTTGGGCAGACCCTGTTAATGTTCATTTTTCCAAATATTATCCTTTTATTGGTAATAACTTGCGTATATCAAGCAAATATCAAAATACTATAATGTATTTTACTTGCATGTGTATCGAATCTCTTTTGGTACTTTTTACGATGTTTACTTTTACGTTAATCTATACATTTTTTCAGTAGCCTTTAAAATACATTTTCCGTAAATTTATATAGTTTTTTTTATTAATCTAATTTCAATTATTAATATTTAGTTAAATCAGTCTGGCATATCTTATTATTTTCATGTTTTTTTTTAGTAGGTTTTAAGCAGAAAAATATGTTTATACTTACCGTTTCTAACGGTTTGTTTATGTTTAGCATCTTATAGTTACGGAGTTAGAAAATTTGTCGCGAGACTATCTTTATTAACTCCAATTGAAACCAATGAAATCAATTTTAAAGTTTTTTCGTAAATAGATGAATATATACATGTTAATATTATTTTATATTACAAAAAAATATATGTGTGACCCAACCATGCATATATATACATATACATATATTTATATATATACATGCACACATATATATACATATATATATATATATATATATACATGCACACATATATATACATATATCGATACATATATATATATATATATATATACATATATATGATGATCGAAATTTACACCAATAACGGTTAGAATAGAACTGAGTTAGAGCTTTTTATTCTGTGAGCAATCGCGGGCAATTCCCAGTTGCCTTGCTGGTCCCATTTCTCTGGTTGATGATTCAAAACAAAACAAGGAAAAACAACTACGACTGAGCGGATTTTGGTATTGATAATAATATTTAATAATGATATTGTTTTGTAAAGGAATTCATTGCACGACGTATAGTAGTGTTCATATTTATTTTGTCTAGCCGTGAGAATCAGTCGACCCGATGTCAATTCCAAGGTTGCGTCGTGTGAGAAACTTTTGATAGAAAATTATTTAATTAATATGCATAGTGATTTTACTACATTGGCCAGTTAGGGCGAATTTAATTTTGACGCTACAAAGATTGATTGGCTGAATGAAACCTTAGACTTTCTTATAAAAAAGGTGTGCAGTAGCGTGTTTTTTTAGAGTTCAACTGCGTTCAGAGCAGCTGTTGTAAGGAGTTGAGTTTGAACCGTCATCCATTCACGCTACACCTCTACTCACTGACCGAATAAGAAAGGAGAGAAAAGAAGGGATAAGGGATAATCGTGCGTCCAAAAAGTTTTTTTTTTCTGAATTAACTATCCACACAAATATACATCGCGGCGTTGTAACCCCCCCCCCCGGGAAATTGCATATATTTTTTAAAGTTTTATTTTACTGTATAATAGTAAATATTGTAATCAGGAGTTTATTGAATAATTAATCTTTAAAAATAATGTTGCATTGTTCTTATTTATATGACGGCTTATATATTTGTTGTTGTCCATGTTAGTAAGATTCTTTGTAAGAGGTCCATGTTGTGTGCTCATGTTGTGAGATGCTAGATATTATATATATTCATTGTGAATGTTAATATTGTTGAGAGATGGAGACAGGTCTTATATATAACGAGATCGACAGGTAGGGTACAGGTTACTACAGGGAAGCCGAGCATGTAATTAAACGAGAGGAGATTTATGATATATTGATAGATAGACCGAGAGATAGTGCGTTTGGCATTTACGTTTGACAATTCTGTGAATGGAAGTGTTTCTATAACATTGACACATATATTTCTTACCTATTTTTGAGATGATGATTTTCACAAGTTCTTATAATATAAATGGACAATACCTTTTCTGTTGAAAACATAACAATAAGAATTTACGACTTAAGTTTTATTTGTTTCGTTGTCTACGGAATTTATGACTCAGATATCAAAGGAACACTGTCTGTTTGAAATGATTTATTTCAGGAAACAGCAAGCAGAAAAAGGGCAGCAAACCTAACGCTGGGTTTAGACTGCAGCCCGTGGCATTCCTATTTCCCTGGAGACGTTGAGCTGTTACTTTTGTTTTTTCTCCTATTTAACATTTTTTTAAAAATTTATTTTTCCTTTATATTATTCTTGTACATGCTGACCACAGGTGACACAAGGAATAAGAGTAATCGCGCATCAAGGCCAGGCTTCTGAACTTTTTTGGGTGTTCCGAAATCGCAACCACCTAGAAGTACACTTACGTACCTGCGAATACTTCGGGTCTTCACCTGTTACATTTTGTCCGGTTTGACCAAGATACGACCTTGGTCTTCACCGTGTTACATATAGAAAAAAAAACACAACAAAAAAGTGGATAGTTAGAATCTCTATATTGATTTCTCGTATTTAGTTCTATAGCGTTTTAAATTCAAGAATCCGATTGACTTTTCTTTATATATTTAATATCAATGTATCTTTTATAGTAATATATTTCACCGAAGTAGATTTGTCGTTAGAGAGAAACTTAAGTTACACCGTTTACCATGACAAATATATGCGTGAACCAATATAGAAAGTACCCTTTTATTGCGTCCTTTCACCACCAACAATCTGATCATCAATTGACTCCAATTGAAATGAATGACTCTCTTGAGGAAGTCCTCAGCTTGAACAAGTTACACTCCAGCACTGTAATAGCAGACTTACATAAAATTCGTTGTCAAATTATCTGGAAAAATGGTTGGGTCATTCTATCTCTCCAGAAGGTATCTTGTTCTTGACGCACTTCTCTACCTATATAAGAGCCAAATACGTCTTAATATGGAATACTGTTGTTACGTCTGGGGACTGGCTGCTTAGAGCATCTTTTTCTTGTCACGACAAAAGTACTAAATGATTTCATAATCTCTTTTCTTCTACTAATACCTCTTCCTCGCAAAAGAGACGTTGCTAATGTTTCTTCAGTGTATCATTATTTTCATGCCAGGTGCGCGACTGAGCTTCAATCTATTGTTTCGCTATAAAAAAGTTCATAAACACACTCGTCTAGACACAACGGCTGTACATAGTTTCCATCTATCTTTACCGAAAATTAAACGAAAGTTCCATGCGCAAAGTTTCTTTCCTAGAACTGTCAATCTGTGGAACACAATATAGCGAGACTGCTTCACAGCTGACATCAACACCAGGGTTTTCACGTCTGACTCTCTTGTTGCACGAACTCCTCGTGATGAGAGTTGAGCAACGGTCGGTGGAGGCAATCAGAGGAGCAGGGCGAGACGTCATTAAAGCCATCTGGCTAAGGGGGTCAACGCATCGTCCTATGGAATAACCTCCATAGGAGGACTTAGCAGTGGTTCCAAAACCAAGACAAGAAATAACGGCCCCCTCTGGGGTCGTGAATACTGCTGCTCTTAGTACCCGGCCGACTGAGTCTGCCGAGTCGTTTCCCCTTTGTTTGCCATTGTGGTTGTGAGTTTGTTACTGGTCGGCGGAGCACTCACGCAGAGGAACTCAATGGCGTGGGTTGCTCGGGCCTGTCACGCTGGGACCTGGAGCCCTGAATATGATGCGCGCTTGTGCGGCTGAGTTGGGGGATCGTTGTCAAACAAAGGCGAAGCTGTACGCTTCTTCAGATGCGGTGAAAAGGCACCTATACCATCTGGCTAAGCGGGATTTTCCTGCGAGTGTTAGTTCTTCTGTGGTGGAAAAGGTTGTGGGACGCGATTTGCCTCGTCCGGCTAGAGATTGGGATTGGCAGCCAGAGGTGAAGAGACAGGTAGATTCGCTTTTGGCAGAGGTTGATCCAAGACCAACCTCGCGTCGAGCTGCGGCAGTTGCTAGTTCTGATTCTGTTAGGATACCGACCTGAAAGTTGTGATTGGGTAGATGGAGGCCTTCTCCCTGCACTAGTTCTGTTTGCGCCAACCTTCTAAAATAATTAAATTCTGTCCCATCGCCACTATCATTCCTAATCATCACACCTGACACTCATTTAAGTCTTATCCATGGGTGGCTTTTGGGCCTTGACAAGCTGGGACACTAGGAAAAGAATCAAATTTGTAGCGTATTATTTAGATTCTTTGGACTACAGTCCTCAACTTAACTGTCATTTTCACAACGTTTTGCTCAATGTAACCTTCGACCTTCTTCAGGACTTGTCGAACTTGGGGATTTTTTTGCCGAACACGGAAATCTGCACAGAATTTCGAACAGAACCCTTTTCGGGGTAACATGCTCTCGTTCGATCTGCTATGATAGAATAAATCTCCTAAGTAATTCGCAATTGTATTTTTGTCTGCAGTGGTTAAAATACTTGGAAAAATTCAGTTTTAAACTGATATTCTTCTGAAAGTTTCTACCTCCGTGAAGGAAATAAAGGGTCCCGTTCGAAATTCCGTGCATAATCTCGAATTTGACAGAAACATTCCAGAGTTCGACAAAGTCTGAATGTAACGTTGTCCGGGAACCAACACACGTTGTGTGCAGTTTCAGTCGCAAAGGAGACCAAGACAAAGAAAAGGAAACA
>NC_136506.1:77732801-77765301 GCF_053919585.1 Euprymna scolopes | reverse complement strand
ATACGCTCTATTTCCTATTTGGTTTTATCGAGTTATTACATCTGGTCGAGATTACTTATTAATATTAACTTATATTCATATAAATATTTATAATATACTTTAGTTTTGCTATCTTGGATTATTTTGGTAAACTTAATTGTAATACTTATTTCATAATATATATATATATATATATATATATATATATATATATATATATTGATTGATTGATTGATCAGAAGGTGTTCCTTCGCTCGTTTTTCTTTCGGAAGGATGAAATTTGGAAACATAACCACGCAATAATTTTTTTATTCATAATACATCAAAAATGTAAACAAGATCGTTAATTCAGATAATTAAGAAAATCACACATCGCACGAGACGCCATTTATGGAGAGATGTGTATAAACAGACGCGAGCACATATAGTTGTACTTAGTTTAGATTTGAAACCGACGGTACCGACATATCTGTTTGTGTGAGTGTATGCGTGCATGCGTGTGCTGCCGAAGATACAACATCATGTGCGTGTCTATGCGTGTGTGCTTCATTTTTTTCCAATTCTCACCCCGTAGATATTTTCCATTTTTATTCTGAATGTTTTCAAAGTCGGTGGTTGTCTTTGTATCTTTACATTTCCATAATGCCCGTTTTTCTCCTCCTCTGACGAGAAGCATTTAGCTTTGAAAAGCCATGGTCTAAAGATGTTTCTTTCTCATTATTCTTTCTGTAACCATTATTGACTTGATAATGTAATGAAATTCTCATGTAACTTTACTCTTTATTTTATGCACAGTAGAAACTCGGGATACGGCATTAATCGTAAGGTGAAATCGCCGTATGTTGAGGATCAAGCAAAATTTTATGCAGTACATATAAAACAATTAGTAACAAAATACAGTACAGTATATAATGCAAATGTATATAATAAAATAATATTATGAATAACACAGTAAGGCGGGGCAAATGCCGAAACCAGGGGCCGAAAAAACATTCCATATCGATATCGTAACCTGAAATAAACGTATCCCGGGGCACGGTATCCCGGTTGTCTACTATATATATATATATATATGAGATAGATAGATAGATAGATAGAGACAGAGAGAGATCAGAGAGAGAGAAAGAGAGAGAGAGAGAGTAGAGATAGACAGCAGAGAAAGAGATAGTAGAGATAGATAGTGGAGAGAGATAGAGAGGTTGGTTTGGTTTGGTTGTTTTCGTTTTACGGCATATCAACCCTTTTCGGGTTATTTAATGCCGAATCCAAAGATTTTGAAGAAAAAATTTTTTAATAGAATATATTTGTTGTTTTCATGTCGGTTTCTATTTAACACATAGTTGGGACCCTAGCAGGTACTACCACTCCGGGTCAGAGTGGACCTGGGAGCAATGGTAATTAAAGGGTGGCTCCACACTCCCCAAAGCCCACAAGCTGGGGCCTCACCACTGGATATTGTTTAAGGTCATATCCAGGACCCCCATTGAGGGACTTTTACCCTCTGCAGGGAGGCAGTCGGCGTATTCTAATGCCCCACCGACAGGGCCAGAGATAGAGAGGTAGATAGTAGAGTAAGAGAGATAGTAGAGAGAGATAGTGGAGGGAGAGAGAGAAAGAGGGAGAAAGAAGGAGAAAGAGGGAGAAAGGGGGAGAAAGAGGGAGATATTAGCCAGATAAACAAGAAATGTACATTCAAGTTCAGTTCAATTTATATGCCGAATATCCATGCGCCAATAAACAGGAAGTAGAAAGAAAGACACGAAAAGAAGACTCTTCGTTACGTGATCATCCAAGCACAATCTTCCCCACTGATGTATTTATCAAAAACAAACATGCGAGTCATCGCAATCCAACTACATATCGGTGTCGACCTTCCAAATCTGCAACCTTTGGTATTTTAATAGTTGATTAAAAAACAACACCAGCGTTCACCGGAAACCGTGCAGACATAAGTCGCTCACTTCCGGTACTGGGCGCTAACTTGTGATCGAAAAAACTGTCTATGGGTTGTTAAGGGCAAATTTGCTTTTGCATCCCAGTATAAAAACCTATGATGATGATGCTGATGATGCTGCTGCTGATGATGATAATGGAAATAGTATTCCGACGAGATAGAGAGATGAAAAAAAAGGAACGAAGTATTATTTAAATTCATTGGACTACTGCTCTCATCTTGAGTGTGATTTTTACAACGTTTTGGTCGATGTACCCTCCGATCTTCTGCTGATGTATTTTGTCGAACTCTAGAATGTTTTTAATGTGAACTAAGGTAGAAAGTGAGACAAACACTCGAAAATTCAAAGCCTCCAAAACCGAACCTCTCAAAATATTGGTTATCATGTCCCTGGGCGGTGACAATGATATCATAATACTACCAGGAGACAAAGGCAATGTTACAGTCTTAATGGATAGCGCGGAATATTCCAAGAAATTGGCAGATTTAATAGAATCTGGTGGCTACTGTAAAGTAAAAAAGAACACGGAAAGAAAACTGTCACAGAACCTCAGTAAGAATAAGGACCTAATATTAGGTTAGTGCAAAAATAATGTTTTTTCACTTGAAGTTGCACGTCAAAAGGACATTATTTTCGCACCAACCTAATACCAACTGCAAAATACAGACAGCTAGTACAGCATTACAGCAATTTACCAAACCTGTACGGCCTCCCTAAGATCCACAAGGACGGTATTCCATTAAAACCTATCGTCAGTACCCGAGGTTCAGCGTGCCATACATTAAGCCGATTCCTGGTAGATATAATCACCTTGATTATCGGCAAATTTCCATCATACGTCAAAACTTCCACCCATTTCGTGAAAAGTACTTAGAAAAATCAATTGTAAAATTAATTTTCTCCTGAAGGTTCAATCCTTAGTATGGGCGACCGGAAAATACAATTGCGAATTATTTAGGACCTTTAGTGTCATGGCTGACGAAACAAGAACATGCTGCCCCTATGAAGTAAATAAAGGGTTCCGTTAGAAATTAAGTCCAAATTCCCGAGTTCGACATAAACATTCCCGAGTTCTACAAGATACACCTGAAGAAGATCGGAGCTTACATCGACCGAAACGTTGTGAAAATCACACTCAAGATGAGAACAGTAGTCTGATGAATCCAAATAATACGAATAACCAATTCTCATCTAAAAGAAAATCAGAAACGTCAAACAAAGTTATGTGTTCATCAACGTTTCGTCTTTATTGTAAGACTTCCTCTGAATGACTGAAATTTAGAAAATAAAATACCAGCACTATATTTGTAAATATATTTTTTTGTTGTCATGTAATGTATGACTTTCTTCTATTTCAGAAGGAAAAAGTCGTTGGAAATTCAAGAAATGTTATAGCGTTGTGAAAGAGAGCAAGATAGTTTTAACGTCATATAGCCGTTAATATATTTAAAAAGATATGATGTAATTTTCTCTGTCGCTCTCTTTATATATATATATATATATATATATATATATATATATATATAAGCAAAAATAATTATTAAGTTAACAAGTAAAAAACTTCTGTAAACTTTAAGATAATATAAATATTAACATTTACTTGGTAATCATGACCAGATAAAAATATTCGGGTTTATTTTACAATCCACATAGCTTCGGAAAAGTAATAAAAATTTCAAATATATAACAAATAAATGTTACCAAAGGTAAGATAAGTTACTCTTCTACCTACCTGAATACGTAAATAGTGTTTTTATGTAATGTAAAATATTTATTTAGCTGCAAAATCAACTAAGGTCAATCCGTATAGGGACACATGAAAAATGACCGCAATGTATTTGTTACGCAGCTATTTTTCTTGTGCTCGTGTATGGGTTGACGTTAGTTGTTTTTCGAGCCAAATAAACATTCTGTAAAAACACTACAAACCTACCCAACCAGGCAGAGGAGTAACTTATCTTGCATTCGGTAACATTTATTTGTTATTTATTTGATTTGAAAAATTTTTTTCTTCCTTTGAAGATTGTAACGCTGGGTATGGAGCAGCCAAACCAGCTGCCAACATTGCCCCGCTTTTTATTGAAACCAACCGAGAGCTCTTTTTAGTATCCTCGTTTTTCTCAGTGCAATTGTCTGGATCTCTTTAGCACTAGGTTCACCAGGAATATTAGTTAGGTAGGACTTCAGGTTATTCTTCATAAGCCCTGTGGCACCTATAACAACTGGTATGATTGATATCTCCCTCCCTAAGATTCCAGTTTCTTTTCATATCATACATGATACCTTGATATTTGGTATGTTTATCCCTTCCAGCTCTGTGCAGACCTCCATTATAAGGGACACTCACTTTAACCAATGTTGCAACTCTCTCTCTCTGACTTATTTCATATAACTATGTCAGGTTTGACAGCGCCATTTTCTAGGTAGGTGGCTTCAATAAAAAGCAGGGCAATGTTGGCAACTAATTTGGCTGACTCATACCAAACGTTGAGATCTTCAAAGGAAGAAAATTAAAAAAAAAAGAATCAAATATATAACTAATAAATGTTACCGAAGACAATATAAGCTACTGTCACTTTTGTGAATCTCTGTGAATTGTAAAACAAACCCAAACGCTCAATACAACAAACATAGGGAAAATAGCTTATGATAAACAGAACAGAATTAAACACTGTAAATTACAATTTACAAGAATTTATTATCCGAAAGGAAACTCACCAAGAAACATTAAGATTCATTTTATCTGTTAAATATCCTTTTACCTTCATTTTGTATTTTTTGATCAATGTCATGAACTCTTTTCACTATATTTTATGCATAATTAGTTTCATGATGTATGATTTACACTTAAAATAGTATAAACAAAATTACAACTTTGCCCTAACAATTATTTTGCAAAAATATTTCCTCTGATGAAAAGAACGCATTCTTTGAAACTCAGCGGATTAAGGAATTCTTGCTATTTCTTTTTGAGTTTCCTGTCAGAATTTTTGGCAATTATAAATTGCAGATTTTAATTTTGTTCTTATATATACATATATATATATATATATATATATATATATATATATATATATATATATGCATATCTATCTATCTATCTATCTATCTATATATATATATATATATATATATATATATATATATATATATATAGAGAGAGAGAGAGAGAGAGAGATGTTATTTGTTTTTGTTTTTGCGATACATTTTGAATGAATTCAAATATTTACGAAAGTGCATTTTTACCTAAATGCGAGCTGAGAACAATTTTCCCTTTAACTAACTTGGTACCCCCACATGAGGAGTGGCATATATAATGCTTTTAAATATATATATATATATATATATATATATATATATATATATATA
The DNA here is from genome assembly GCF_053919585.1 of Euprymna scolopes. Lineage (NCBI taxonomy): Eukaryota > Metazoa > Mollusca > Cephalopoda > Sepiida > Sepiolidae > Euprymna > Euprymna scolopes. The sequence continues at coordinate 77,759,998 of NC_136506.1, read as the reverse complement.
TATATATATATATATATATATATATGTGTGTGTGTGTGTGTGTGTGTGTATATATATATATATATGTATATATACACACTAGTGATAGGACGATTCCCAAATTTTTCCCGATTTCGATCTAATTACAGATTCTGTGTTAAACTCCCGATTCCTGCAGAATTTCCGATTCCGATTCTTTGAAGATCATAAAATACATAGCTATAATGTTTTTTTTTCTTGAAACAAAAACAAACCAAATAATAAACCATTATATGGATCGTTTAGCTCAGTTTTCTCTAATTCTGATCCCGATTCCAATACCTAAAAAAGTTCCGATTAATCGTCTTAACACAATATATATATATATATATATATATATATATATATATATATATATATATATATATATATATATATAGTTTATTTCTACCTAGCATTATCATAGGTAGAGTGTTGGACTATAAATGCTGCCTATAATGGACTGAGCCTATTGGGGAGTGAAATAACAAACTGCCATATAATGCAATGGTATTTGTGTAAACAAATGATGCTTAGATGTTTGGACAATGGTTGATCATTGCAATTTCAGATGGAATTGGTCACCCATTTGAATCAAAACCCAGAACTATAGAAGTAGCCGGAGCTGGTCGGAGTTGAAGTAGCTAATGGCGAGTCGATTTACATGTGATGCCGATGTATATATATATTGAGAATGGCACTAATCCTATAGGGTGTAATCGGCTTCCTCCAAAGGAGGAAGTTCATGAGAGTATGAAATTCACAAGTGGTCCACAGTTGTTAGTTAGGGGAGATGACGACGTTAGGTTTTTGCAACTCTTGCAGGAAAGTGTCGACGTTCTCCTACATACAGCACCTGGAATTGGTCACCCATTTGATACCGATACAATTATCGATTCTGATTCCGATTCTTTTAAAAGCACCAAAGCCTTAGTTATAAAGTTTTATTTTCTTTATATTACCATAAAAACACATGTGATATATTTTCGTGAACGTAAAAAATACACTTGTGCGGATGATCTATACATTTAAAACTTGTTTGTAGTTTAAAACGCATACATATTTACCATTTAAAGTTTGGTTGTAGTAATGAACAATTAAATTTTAAACAGTAACAAACCAAATAATAAACAATTATAGGGATCGTTTTTTGCATCGGAAAGTAAGACCATTTATTTCCGATTCTGGATGTTCACCAAATCCGCTACCATTATAAAATTCTAATTTTCATAATTCCCGATTCCGATTAATTAATGTGTGTGTGTTTGTGTAATGACAATAGGATCACCAAAATCAAAACTAATATAAGCAGATATAAATATTTTTATGGACCAATTTTCCGTATTTACGTTAGAGTGCTCAGTACGACAGTAGAACTGTGCAGCATGTGTATTTATAATTACAAGGTCAGGCGATATCAATGCTTTTTATTCCACCGATTCCCTACGAAAATGAAAGGCGAAAGATTCTGTGTGCCTTAAATTCCATGCATTTTCATAAATTACAATAAATATATAGATATCTAATATATAAAAGGCTGTATGTCTGCCTGTCTCCATATTTTCAAACTCTATCTCATCTGAAACTTAAAGTCGCAGAGTGGTGCTAGTTGCCTGAAATGATTGAATTTTTTATGGACCGTTCTTTTATAGATCTTTAACCGGTTAAAATTGTTTTTAAGGGGTCAAAAGGGGTCAAAATTGAAAAAAAAAAACATCATTATACATCTTGTACATTCATCTTGGCTTATTTTTAAATATTTCTTTTTAATCAGTTCATATACGTGTCACGTTGGTGCAGTGGTAACGCCACCAGCTTTTAATGCTACTGTTTCTGTTTCGGATTCAAGTTGACGGCACCTAAACGTTTTCTATTTTTTACGTTTGAAATCACGACTCTATAATAATATGTATGAAATCTGGACGAATTAAAATATCATATTTAAGCGTATTTTACACCCAGTCATAATCATGTTGACACACCGATTCCCGCTGGATCACCGAAGTTAAGTAACGTTGAACCTGATCAGTACTAAATGGATGACCATTTGGGACTTTCAGGTGCTGTATTTGCTCTCCGCTTATCTCGGCATTTGTTTCCAGCCGTCTGGTCTTCTCCTTGCCACTGGACTTAAACAGTGCCGATTCAGGAGAAGTGTGGTTGGGGATTATGCAACTCTTTCCTCACAATTACATGCGCTACTGCCCCTACAGGGGTATCCTTTGTCTTTAAAGACTGAAAGGAAGCATGGGGACGCCCGGTCAAAGCGCCCCCCCTATATATATATATATATATATATATATATATATATATATATGTGTGTGTGTGTGTGTGCGTGTGTGTGTGTGTGTGTGTGTATACATTAATGATTGAACGATTCCAATATTTTTCCCGATTCCAATACAATTACCGATTCCTTACTTAATTACTTCTTCCGATACAATTACCGACTCCGATTCCGATTCTTTATAAATCTCCTAACATTTAGCAATTGGGTTGTTACTTATTTTGGTTTGCCATAAACACAGGTTAAATATGCATATATTTTCGGAGGGAGGGTTGGTCTATAAATTTTTGTTTTACTTGTAGTTTAGAATTAATACCTATTTATTATTTTATTACTACCAGCAGTGGAAGATTTTGCTTTAAACAATAACATGCAAAAACAAGTAAAGTTTCTGATACCCAAAAACGTTCTGATTTTTCCGATTCCCGATTCCGATTCCGATTAATCGCCCCAACATTCATATATATATATATATATATATATATATATATATATATATATATATATTTTTGTTTTTTTATTACATTTTCATCCCAAACAAGGCACATTGCCATTTTGGTGTAGGGGGCTACTATCAGGGCCAACAACTACTGGAGTACTATGTAGGGATTTGGGCAGCAAGATGTCGGTTCACGTTGCACTTGAACTTCTGTACGTCAGTACAGTTGGGGAAGCAGAGACCTGGAATGGAATTCCAAAGTCTAGCGGTTCTGGGGAAGAAACTAATGGAGTAGAAAGATCTTTTACATCTAGGGATCTATACAGTGCGGGGGTGGGATTTAGCAGCCTGTCGAGTGTGTCGAGGGTTTTCACGTCGTGGGGGCACAAGTGCTTGCAGTTCGTCACCATTAAAATACTTGTAGAACAGGCAGAGGGATGCAACGTTTCGTCGATGGGAGTGAGGCTGAAGCTTAGATGCCAGTTCAGGGCCTATCAGATTTGCGACTCTCTTTTGAACCCTGTCAAGGAGCGAGAGACTAGTAGCAGATGCACCAGCCCAAACATGACAGCAATACTCCATACATGGGCCAATGGTGGCCTTATAGAGGTACAGGATACTTTCGGGTGTTAGTAGTTTTCTAGCACGGTAGAGAGAGCCCACCTTCCTTGCAGCGGCCCTGGCAATGCCTTCAATGTAATTGTTCCAACTCATGTTTTCTGTGAACGTTAGGTCAAGGAGTTTGAAACATGTACTCTTAGATAAAGAGTCTTTGGCCATTGCTATAGGTGGTAGATAAGGTTTCTTGTAATTATTGAAGGAAACAAGTTTAGTCTTGGCGGCATTGAACGTGACCATCCATTCTTGTCCACATTCCACTACAGATTGGAGGTCATCCTCTAGTGTTCCTGCTATTTCTTTAGGTATGTGTTCATTTGTTTTCCTGTCGTGCCTGCTATAGAGTGTGGTGTCATCAGCATATATACCCATCTCAGAGGCAATTTCGTCTGGGAGGTCATTTATGACTATCAGGAACAGTAGAGGACCAAGGATAGAACCCTAGGGCACTCCAGCATTTATATCATATTGTTTAGATGTACGACCGTCGAGGGCAACCTGGATTTTTCTCTTATCTAAGAAGGATTTAATATATATATATATATATATATATATATATATATATATATATATATATATATATATATATATATATATCCATATACATATACTCGGGTTTTTGTTATTCAAATGTAATAAACTAATGAATTCAACGAGGCTGTTAGATAGTGCTCAATAAAAAGAGCTAATAATACTTATTTATTGTTAAATAAACATGTTTACATCCCGCTGCTACAAATAGCCATTTGTTTCAATCAAACAACAGATATCATCAGGTAGCGACTTGACTATTCAAATTTTCAATTATTCATTAATAAATCAGTTATTTATTGAACATTTGAATAGTCAAGTCGCTGCCTGATGATATCTGTTGTTTGATTGAAACAAATGGCTGTTTGTAGCAGCGGGAGTTAAACATGTTTATTTAACAATAAATAAGTATTATATATATATATATATATATATATATATATATATATATTAGAATGTGTGTATGAGGACAATTCTCAACCTATATGCTCAATGATTTTTTAACTAGGGACTTGAACTGTGGTATATAGGGTATTCAGACATGTGAAAAATACTTAAATAGGTTTTAATACGAAAAAAGACTACTAAGACATCAAATGTGAAAAATTGGTACGAGGGGGGGGTCATCGGATTTTTATCTGTTTGTTAAGTGTTTCACGAATGCGCATGCATGAATCGTCCACACAGCATATTCCTTATGTCAAGAATAAGTAGTGTTAAAAACACTGTTTAGAGATCGTGTCAAGCTGGTTATCGGACTTGACTCATTGTCTTTCGGTTGTGGTTTCGATCTCAGCTCAAGTATTTTATTTTTTACTTACAAGCGAATTGTTTAGAAAAAAAAACATAATACTCGCATTCACATGTATCAGTTTTTGTATTAATTAAAATATAATATTTATGCGTACTTTACGATCGGGTTACCTGCTAGTATATATATATATATATATATATATATATATATATATATATATATATTTATATATATATATATATTTATATATATATATATATATATATATATATATATATATATTATACTCCATAAATAAATATTTACAAAACATACTATGCCCAAGTTTCTTACCGTATTTTTTAATATACAGGGTGTCCCAGAAGTCGCGCACCATATATTTATATTTATATATTTTTTTGTTTCCGATTTTATTCGATATGGGCGACTATTTCCTTTGGGGACATCTTAAATCTGTACTTTACCAGAATCGTCCACGCACTCTTGATTATTGGAGAGATGCGATAATAATTGAATGTAAAAAAATTACTACTGAAACCCTCACTAGAGGAAAAGATAGTTTTATAAAGATAATCGATGCATGTATTCAGGCTGAAGGTGAAAAATTTGAGCATCTATTGTGATTTTGATTAATAAAATTGATATTCATTGATATTCATATTTGTTTTTATATAAATTTGTTTTTATATAAATCTACATGGTGCGCGAGTTCTGGGACACCCTGTATATTGCAATATTCATAATGATACGTTCATTAGTTTAGATGATTACCTCGTATACACTATTTGAGGTGAAGGCCATAGAATCCTCTATTTCTTTTTTATTTTTTGGTCAGTCAACGGCCTTTTTAAACATCGATGCAGATTTCGTGTGAAATGGGTCTGAAAATCAGGTGAAGGTGGTCTGTATAGCCCGAAGGAAACGCAATGTTAGCGGGTTGGAGATGTGATGGGTTGTAGTGTGGAAAGTGGTTACAGACGATAGAGGTGGAAATGTTTTCGCTAAATAACGCAATAACAAGGAGGGGGAGGGATTAAGACGAATATCTGTCCCCAGGGGATAAATGGGCTTTAACAACAATATTTGGGGCCTAAAAAAAAAGCCACCACAAAAAAAAGTGAAGAAACATGATTAATAAGGATTTTCTTACTTTTATAATCCTCGTTCATGCGGGAAGCTCGAGGGCAAATGTGTTGACCTGATATCAAATGTGATTAATTAATGATTGTGGCTCCTTCTGTGGACTAGAAACAATGGATACCTTCTGAAATGTTGTCTTTACGATTAGTAGTTTATAAACAAGCAAATGTTACGCAATATGTAACTGCACATCCTTTGATTATTATTAAGTTCAATGAATTTATGTTGTAATAACTAGTAGATGCTGTAAACGTAGATGGTGTTTAAAGTATTCATAAAAAGGTACTTAACGAGGTAAATATAAACTTACTTTCAGCAGGAATTATGCCCACAAATGAGATCAAAAGGCCGCTTATGTAATTGCATATAAAAAGATGGCCAGATTTTATTGAATTTCTTAACACCCTTTAATTAATTTTTGTTTAATTTTACACTCAACAAAATATATTATAGAATTTTACGAAATTCAAAAGAAACTCGGTATCCAGCTACATGCAATTACATAAGCGGCCTTTTTGTGAACTTTAATTAATTTAGGATGAAACGATTATTACTGTATGTAAGTTTAATAAAGAAAGAGGCGTTAAACATATTTATAGATAACAAGAACTGATATAGACCGACTATAAGCAGGGATTATACTCCATTCATTAAACCAAAATGCTGCTTATATAACTGCATGTAGTGTGGTTTTCTCGGATTTCTGGGTCCTGGATATGACCTTAAACTATATCCAGTGGTGAGGCTCCAGCTTGCGGGCTTTGGGGAGTTTGGAACCATCCTTTAAATACTAATGCACTCTGACCCGGAGTGGTAGTACCTGTTAATTTCCTAACTATGGGTTAAATAGAAATCGACTTGAAAACAACAAATATATTCTATTAAAGAATTTTTCTTTCGAACTTTAGATTCGGCATTAAATAACCCGAAAAGGGTTGATATGCCGTACAACAAAAACAACCAACCAACTCGGATTTCTGAAAATTCTATAATGTATTTTGTTTTGTTAAACTTTTCACTCTAGCAAAGTAAAAAATCATAAAATTCTGTGATATTAATTTGATCGTGTGCAAATATTTGCATAAAATCAATATATATATATATATATATATATATATATATATATATATTTAATTAGGCACTGCTAAAATGGAAGAAGAGAGTAAGTATTTTTTTACGAAGTCTCTCTTTTTAAAAAATCTACCAAAAATCAAATAATCATTCAATCAATACAAAATTTTACCCGATTTTAAGTGAGGAATGATCTTTATATTCGTTTACGTTTTTCATAATCAATATATATATATACTCACTTAAAATTATATACATATATATATAAATTTAAATATATATATATACATATATATATATATATATATATATATATATATATATATATAGTGTCTATAAAGTCCGTGAGCAATTTTAATATTAATAATATTTAAAGGCGCACAGGGACTTTATGGACACCCTGTATATATATATATATATATATATATATATATAATATATATATATATATATGCCCACAAGCCCCCCCCTTTCTGTATTTGTAGATACAAATATGTTTAAAATAATCAGCCGAAACTGAACAAAATATATTTTATTTGGGGTAGGGTAAAAAGATGTATTGTTTCTTTTATATGGCGTTTAATTCTAGCACCTTACATTTCAGCCCAGATAATTATCTGAAGAAAATTAATTCTGACGATTAGAACTCTACCGATAATGACATCGAGAACTCGAAGAGAAAACCTTACAAGACCAGACGTTACAGACGTTATATCAGCACCTTCATTTAAAGTGGATCTGTCTATACTTTTTGTTGGGGACGCACCCCTATTACCGGGAATAATGAAATCTTTCATGACGTCACTTCCGAGTACGAGAAGCGGTTTACCAGGATGTCAGTGACAGACACGCGAAGCGGCTGATCGTTCATCCTGCTATGGACAAATATATCGTTCATCCTGCCATGGACAAATATATTGTTCAATTACCACTTTTATGTATTTTGTTACTGTGTCTTAGTCGTCATTTATTTAACCATTAACACCACAATACTTTGACTTTGGTTTCACGTAACAACATAGACTAACTAAGCACCCTTCTCGCTAAACGATCGTGTTACATTTATCCGGTTTCGTAAATATACTTGTAAAGGGTTGCATGCAGCACACAAGCCTCATGTTTGGCATACCTGCTTTAGATGTATAGAAGCAGTATTTAGCTATACAGACGAGGTACAACACCGTAGTGTGCTTTGAAACCGCGGCAGATTTTTTCAAAGATAAATAAGTGTAGTTTCTGATGAGGATGTATGGTGGCTTCACTATCGCCTCTCGTCAAGAATTCTCCCGCTTTCGCGTTCAGTAAGTATTGATACAAAATGAAACACTAAAGTTTACCTGGGAGCTCCGTGTATTTTAGAAATGTTATTTTATATTCTTCTTAGGTTAACTTAAAGAGGCAGGAGTGCAGAGATTCCGCCTGAAACCAATGGGTGGGGGAGTCAAGTTTCGACACAGAAGAATGTGGGCGAATGTAGCCAGAGAGACAGTTAATGAGGTTGAAAATGTGGAGACATAACGCGATGAAAAGAACAGCGGTTTAAAATAGAAGGAAATAAAGGAGCAGACATGACTAAGAGAGAAATAGAAAGTTACTGGGCTGTTAAAGACCAGGTCAGGAATGAGGTGAAATGGTGAAAGACGGAGAGGTTAGGTTGATGGCTTTCTGTTTAACGGCATATCAACCCTTTTTGGGTTATTTAATGCCAAATTCAGATATTTAAATAAATAAGAAAAAAATGGTCCGATGCTTCAAGATGTTTGAAATATTTGCTCATCCTGTTTGGTTTAATCGTTCTCTTTTACGGCACATTAACCCCTTTTTTACCGGGTTATTTAGCTCCGGTTTGGCATTCGATAGGGTTTGGCATAAAGGTTTACTTCACAGGATTCCCAGCTATGAAATATCAGGAAATGCTTTCTCAACAATCTAAGTCTTTTCTCTCTCCGACAGATTTGGTTTTCTGATGAAAGTTTTTATTGTCGCGATCAATGGTGACTTTGTTAACTTAAATTAAATTAAATAAAATCTTGCTTTTTTATTTTCCTGAAAATTTTTTTAGATGACGATTCGTTGTTCGTATTATTAGGATACTTCGGACTATTGTCTTCGTCTTGAGTGTCATTTTCACAACGTATCGGTCGATGTTACCTCCGGTGTATCTTGTCAAACTCAGAAATTTGGACTCAACTTCGAACGGAGCCTTTTATTTACTTCATGGGGGTAGCATGCTCTCATTCCGTCAGCCATTATTTAACAGAAGTACTAAGTAATTCGCAATTGTATTTTTTCGATCGTCTACACTGACAATTGAACATTTTACTTTCATGGAGACAATATGACTTCTACAATTTATTTTGTCAGGTACTCTAACCACTGAGCCACGGACACAATTGACAAAGTGATATACTCACTAAGGTTAAAGGTTCAATTCTCAGTGCGAATTGTGAATTACTTAGAACCACTATCCATTCATGGCTGATGGAAGGAGGGCATGCTACTCCCGTGAAGTAAATAAAGGGTTCCGTACGAAATTCCGTCCTAATTCCCGAATTCGATAGTAACATTCTAGATTTTGACAAGATACACATGAAAAAGAAACGTAGTGAAAATCACACTCAAGATGAGAAGAGTATTTAAATAATACGAACTTTACTCATTTATGGAGCACTGTCAAAAATCTCGTAAAATTCAATGCGTTTTACTTTGGGGTATTTTTAATCTGGAATATATATATATATATATATATATATATATATATAATAAAAATAATATATATATATATATATATACATATATATATATAATAAAAAATCTTGTTATTGAAAATTTATTCAAGTTTTCAAAAGAACCTTATAAACCTGTAAAAATTTTTATTATTCGATAAGGAGTACAAAAAAATAAGAAAACCCGTATTCCATGGAGTTTCGAAAAATGCAATTCTTCTCATCAGAAGGAAGATGTTTGCAAAATATACAATAAATTTTTCAGGGTAATGAAATTTATCATACACACATATATATATATATATATATATATATATATATATATATATATATATATATATATATATATATTACATTAATCAGCTGGACGTTTTCCACAAAAGCTGTCTACGCTCCATATGTGGTCTTAGCCTCCGCGACAAGGTATCAAATGCCAAATTATTCACAAAATGCAAAATATCTGGCATTGAATCATTCCTTATTCAATCGCAATTGCGGTGGGCTGGTCATGTATTGAGGATGCCCGATTACAGAATTCCAAAAATTGCGATGTACAGTCAATTTGAGGGTGGTAAAAGAATTGTCGGACGTCCTTGGCTTAGGTACAAGGACAAGTTGAAGAGTAACTTGTCTGCAGTGAACATACCATACAGGAGTTTTGAAGATGAGGTGAATGACCGAAAAGGATGGAGATCAAGGTGTTTTCAGAGGTTTCAATCTGAAAGCTTAAGGCAACTGAAAGAAAACAGAGTAAGAGCAAAACGACTAGCAGCCGCACCAATATCTGCAGCGTTAAATCCACATTCATGCTCTATTTGTGGCCTTGTTTGCAAGTCCCTTGCTGGACTAAAAAGTCATCAGAGGCAAAAGCATAAATGAGTTTTAGAAATATGGGTTGTCCGAACCTCATACGTCGAAATCGACAGGAGAGTCTATCATATATATATATATATATATATATATATATATATATATATATATATATATATATATATATTTAAAGGAGATTAGAACAATAGTCTAAAGAGCTGAGTGTATTTTAATGTAACAGTGAAATTACTAGTTTAATTAAAATACAGGAAATAGAAAGTGCTCGTTGTAATTTAGATATATAATAAGCTCGATAGCTAAATGTCCTTGAGCTAATTCAATATTAAGTAATGTGATTGATAATTTAAAATTTAAAAATCAAATTATAATTAGATTAAAAATCCGTGTCATAAGAAGGAACAATAACAAAATCAATTATCTGTACGATCGTTTCGGAAAACAATGCTTTTTATTATGGTATACATCAAGTTATGTACAATAATTACATATAGTTTTCAAAAAATTTCAAAAAGCGAAAAATTAAAAGATTCATCTACCTTACTTTTAATGCTAGGTTCATTTATGGTGTCTTTTAAATTCAATAAAAACCCTTCAAAATTTGCTGACGAGGAGACCTTGCTTATTAAAAAAACATTAATTCCTTCACCCTCAACTTGGTTCTTTTCTACAGGGAGGGGTCGTTTTTATTTTTCGCCAATATTTTCGAAAGTCATCCACTCTTCTCGATTGACTAGCCTTTATTTAAAACTTCGTCACTTCCGGTTTGGTGATGGATGCAACGGCAAAGACGTCACGTTTTTTTCATGTAGTTTTCCTCCTTCGCGGTACATGTTCGATCTTGCCTGCCTACTACCATTTTTTTTTTTTGCTCAACACACACCTCCAAACACCGGGTAACGCCGGGCAACCAGGCTAGTATATATATATATATATATATATATATATATATATATATATATATATATATATATATATATGTGTGTGTGTGTGTGTGTGTGTGTGTGTGTGTGTGTGTGTGTGTGTGTGTGTGAGGTTCATTGTTTGTTTATAAACAAGCGGTTAGAGCACTGTAAAAGTTGTGGACAAATGTTTGTTTGAATAGACATTTGGCGAGATAATTTACGGGCGCCGCCCCGTAGGTCGATACTCGATCGGTAGAACTGTGTACTGCCAACGCGATGGTTCTAGGTTCAATCCTCGGCTTGGGAGAGGTGCTAGTCTAGCAGCACTGATGAGTTGTTATACAACGAAGCAGCACTGTATGTCGATGACTATATATATATATATATATATATATATATATATAAATCAGAATAATGCATTGGCATAGTAACATACCTACTGTGACGCTAGATTGAAATGTGTTAAAAGACATTGGGACGAAACATAGTAAGTTAGATATATTTGGAACCAGATAGAACGATAGTCGTACAATTATATCCATCTGCACAGATAGGGATTAGGGAAAGAATGTGAAAACGAATATTTGGGACGAGGCACATTATTAGAGGCGCAACTTTCAAGAAGATGAAAAGACCCTTTGTCCCCTCTCCATCTCCGATATCCATCACTTTTATCCGCATCCCAAACCAACTCAAAACACCCACCTGCAGGGTACAACTTTTCAAACTCCGCCCTCTTCCTCTTCTTCTTCTTCTCGCCATAATTACTATCCTGACCCAGATTTCGCCATACCTGACCCCCATGTGACCTATTTATTTAACCCCTTTTTTCTGTCTGCACATGTCGCAAGTGCGAACGCGCACACGGGCACATTAAATCCGCTTCATCTTTCCCCCATTATTTATTCATGTTTGTTTTGCCCCTTTAAATACTTATTCCAGTCACGCAACGGGATTCTTACACCACGCTGCTCCCATACATTCCGCATCAAAAACAAAGGAAATCCTATGATCGCTTAAATACATTTTTTATTTGCTCTTCGTCGGTCGTTATACGCATGCGCCGAAACTGAACCAGACTGCATCCTCATTGGTTCAATTTTACTAATAAAAAGCTCAGCACAGTTCCGGCGTTGGAAACATATACACATCTAAATTATACAACTACGCCCAGCAGACATTAAAGACATTACTGTTTATTTCTTTTGGATTCTCCAAATTACAAGAATTTATGAATTTGAATGAAATTTACAGAATATGTTCAATAAAGATATCTCCACTATCATATAAAAATGACTTTGTGTATGTGTGTGTGTGAGTTCCTTCCTCATAGGTTCCGAAACGGCTGAGCCTATCTTTTGCAAATTTCACACAAAGGTAATTTATGTGTTCGGCAATGCTCTTAGATATGTTTTGTACATAAATTTATCAGATAAGTATCGAAAATTGTTAATAAAAAAACCCACTATCTTAAAATCCTCTTTCTCTCGTATAGATAAAAAGAATATTTTTTACAAGGTAACATTTTATTTTACACTGGTAAAGGGAAATAATCAGTTTTGCCAATTTAGCGATTTTCCAGCTAGATCTGGAGATTTCCTTTGCATTCTAGCGGGTAAGATTTTGACTTAGCGGCTACCGGAATTTTCTAGAAAATCTGGAGATATTTGACACCCAGAAACCCGCAATTTAAGATTAAAAACAATAAATAAATAAAATATAAAATCGTTTTTTCCAAGGACATTTTATTGTTATATAGCTTTTCTCTCTTATAGATAAATTATCCATCGTAATATGTAATATTCGGTGGAGGATTGATTCTATAATAATACATACGCAATCTGAATGAACTAAAATGTAATGATTAAGCGTATTGTACCCCCGGGCAACGCCGGGCTGTGAGCTAGTATTTATATAAAGTTAAGTATATTTATAAATGTGTATTTGCCCATATTTTTATGGGGATGTGTTTCTGCCCAGGCCACACACGTATTGTTGATTCGTCTCTAAATCAGCAAGCGCTTTTGCAAGATATTTAAAGGTGCATAATGAAGAAAAAACTGAATGCCTACGAGATACTGTCCTCGCGTGTCTAAGATCTCTCTGTACAGGGGTTTGTCAGGATACTTTTTTCCTACCAGTAAACCCTGACTAAATATTCAAAATGACATAGTATCTACGACCCAAATAAGTTCTTTCCTGTATGGCTAGCCATTTTGTTGTTGGTACGAAGTTAAATGTCACGGACAATTTTGTATATCTGTGTAGTACGCTGAATAAGGACGGTACGCCTGATGTTACAATAAATCACAGAATACCTAAAGCCGGTTCTGTATTAGTCAAACTTAAGAAACATGTGTGGCCAGATCCGGGAATCACATCAAAAACAAAGCTAAGTGTTTACGAAGCATGCGTTATTACTACGCTGCTATATAGGTCAGAGACTTGGACAACATATAAAAGGCATCTCAATTTATTGGAATTTTCCACCAAAGTTTTATTCGTAGAATACTAAATATTAACTGGAGAACTCTAACGCCTGACACTGTAGTTCTTGAATAATCACATAGTACTCGTATTGAAATGAAAATAATTCAAAGTCAGATGCTCTGGATTAGTTACTTGGTTAGGATGGAGGACAAAAGACTCCCTATACAATTATTTTATGGCGAGATAGATAAGGGTAAAAGACCACGACACAAACAAGAAAATGGTTTAAGGATTCTCCAAAAAACAACTTGAAAATACTTGAGATGGATATGCATATTTCGAATGCAACAGTTTAAGATCGATCACTGTGGAGAAAAAAAAACAGTAGCGAAAGAAAGCAGGACGAAAATATAATGTCAGAGAAATTAACAGGAACTGAAATGCATTGGATGTGACCGATACTTTTTGTCAAAAGCTGGTTTTGTAAATCATCAAAATCACACAATCAAAGACAGGAACAACAGTCTTATGAGGAGGCTTTTATAGCACTTCCGGCAACGCTAAGTTGTCATATTTGTGGTTTAATCTGCAAATTTTAAAGTGGCCTTACACAACATTCGAGGATTCACAATATAATTATGCGATCACCCTTACAAGAAGGAAACTTTATGTCACATGTGTGTACTTTCACGAAGGACTAAAGCTGGATTAAAAAGTCACCTACGTGCACAGAGTCGCACAACACTTTACTGAAGATTTGGGGAAATATCTGTCAAGAAGCAGCAATCATCATATATGTATTTATATGTATTTATATGTATGTATATGTATATACATATATATATGTATATATACGTATATATATTATGTGTATATATATGTATGTATAGATGCATGTATGTATATATATTTGTATGTATGTAGGACTAAAGTTGGATTAAAAATTGACCTACGTGCACACATACACACAATACTTTACTGAAGAGGTGTCAAACTTCTTGTGTGGGATTCGAAATCGGGACCCCATACTTTTTGAATGAATTCAATCATTAATACGGAAGTGTATTTTTACTAAAATGCAAATAAATAACAATCTATCTATATACTTATAAAAGTTAAATTGTCTGTCTCTGTGTGTCTGTGTGTCTGTGTGTGTGTACATTTCCCTACAAAACTATGTTAATTTTCAGTCTACAGAGACGATATTTGACATTAGGGGTATTAAGATTAGGGGAAATCTTTCTAATCGGTTTTCGCCCAGAAATTTGGCAGTCAAGGGGCAAAGTTCAACGATTTGACCTTTGAAACCTCTACCAAACTCCTCTGTCAATTTTGGGTCTAAACACTTGCAATTTTAGATGTAATTTACTTGGACATAGATAAAACAATTTAATTTGATTTGGGCCCCAAAAATAAATGTTAAAGAGTCAAAATTGAGGCCAAAGTAAAAAGAATTGACCTATGCTGTCTCTACCAAATTACTCAACCAATTTTGGTGTAAACATTTGAAATTTTACGTAAAGAGTATTCAGATACAGGGCAAGCTTTTTTTCGGCTTTTCGCCAAGAATTTGAGCTGCCAAAGGAGCAAAGTTCAATAGATTTAACCTTTGCGGTCTCTAGCAAATTAATCAGCCAATTTTTCGTCTTAATATTGAAATTTTACATAAAGGGTATTCAGACATGCAGCAAATTTTTAACCAGTTTTTGAGCGAAAATGTGGCTGCCAAGAGGTTAGGGTTGAAAGAGTTTACCTTTGCAGGCACTATAAAAATCCTCTTGGGTTCTTGTGAACCCAACTGAGCACCACAACAAAAAGACATCTAAGTAAGCAATTAGTAAAAGTATTGCGTCATTCTTTATCTAATAACCGTATTGTAAGCAATCACATCATGGGAAAGAATAAAGAGATTGGTCAAGAGCTCAGAAAACGAATTGTAAGTCTTCATCAAAGTGGATTGCGATATAGAACAATATCCAAACAGTTTATGGTTCCATTGAATTCAAAAATATACACTGCTTTAGGTCGGATCAGGTCATCTTCAAAAAATAACCGAACGTGCTGAAAGGTTATTAACAAGGAAGGTTATGAATCCGCCTAGAATTACTCTTGGAGAGCTGCAGAAAGACTTAGAAAACAGTGAGATTAAAGTTAGCAAGGGCACAATCATAGAACTCTTCACCTTAAAGACATCTTCTCTAGATCAGCAAGGAAAACTTCCCTTCTTAAGGCAAAGCATGTTCGTGCTAGGCTTAATTTTGCAAATGAGTATGCAAGCAAGCCTCTAGAGTTTTGGCATAACGTGATTTGATCAGATGAGATAAAAATTGACTTGTTTGGCACTCCAAAACCACCGAAAGTTTTGAGAAAAAAAGGTACTGAAAAGTAGTCATAAAACACTATTCCAACAGTAAAATTTGGAGGAGGATACATTATGATCTGGGGTTATTTTAGTGCAGGAGGTGTAGGAAAAGTGGAAATAATAAAAGGAAAAATAAATGGAGCGCTTTATAGGAGTATCTTGGAGAAAAAAAAACCTTACATAAAGTGTAAAGTTGCTCAAATTGAAATCAGGCTGGATCTTTCTACATGACAACGATCCAAAACACAGCGAAACTTACATAAAATTGGTTTAATTCAAATAAAGTGAATGTTTTAAAGTGGCCTTGTCAATCTCCTGATCTCAACCTTATAGAGAGGATTTATGGAGAGAATTGAAATTACGGGTCCATAGAAGAGAACCTTTAAATCTGCGAGAATTTGAGTGGAAGAATGTATTAAAATAACACAAGACACATGTAAGAAGTTCATAGGAGATTACTCAAAACATCTGCATGCTGTAATCAACAATAATGTTTATGCTACAAATACTAGATATTTTTTTGTAAATGTGTTGTAAACTTTTGCGTTGCTAATTATTGAGTTTTCTTTTCGCGTTGTTTAAATTGTTATTTTTTTTATTTCTCCCACTGTTCCTATCTTAGTTCTAATACATTTTTTATGTTTACAAAAAGTTTCATTACCATTTGGAAGCTAGAAATACAAACAATGTGTATTGCAAACTTTTGAGGGGCACTGTATATATGCGGGTGGGTGACCGCCTTTGTCGGGCGTAAAATACGCTTAAATATGATATTTTAATTCATCCAGATTTTGTAGATGTTATTATAGTCGTGATTTTAAAAGTTAAAAAAAAAACAAAAAAAAAAAACAGGATTTGGTTGCAATGAACTAGAATTGTAACCGAAACTGTCACATTCAAAGTTGTTGACGTTACCACTGTACCAACGTAACACGCATGTAAAGTGATTAAAATTAGAAATTAAAAATAAAATAATGTACAAAATGTTTAACAATTTGTTTTCATTTTTGACGTATTTTTGACCCGTTAAAAATTATTTTAACCCACTGAAGGCCCATAAAAGAACGGCCCGTAAAAAATCCAACCATTTGGGGCCCCTGCCGCTGGTCTACGGCTTTTAGTTTCAGAGGAGATAGAGTTTGAAAAAAATGGAGAAAGACAGACAGACATATAGCGTTTCATTTATTAGATAGATAAATAGAGAGAAAGAGAGAGAGAGAGAGATAGAACGAGAAAGAGAGAGAGGGGGGATTGTGCATGAGAAAATCATTCAATAAAGAGTTTAAAGAAAGAAGAAGAAGAGAAGAATGCACTGACTTTTGGTCCAACTGCGCGTGCTCTACCTTGACAATGCCCTTTTTCATAAATACGGAAGGGCCTATGGGCAGTTATGCTTTATTCAAGTGTCCATAGTGTCCTTCGCTGCTACATGCGAAATAACGCATCCGTCTTCAATGTGGTGGCTTTACATTATGTAATCTTTTGTTAGAAGCTCGCGTACGAAGTGCTCGTAAGTTGGTTCAGTTCCATGCAAGTGCGATGGGTGACTGACGGATTGTGATTGTCTATTAAAGTCATTCATTTTCTGCCATACAAAAAAGAAAAAAAATGAAACAAAAAACTTATCTCATCCCTGCCGGAACAAAATCTTACAATGAAAAGACGGAAAAAAAGAAAATATTGTATGTGTACAATGCTCAGAGAAAAGCCACGGATATATATATATATATATATATATATATATATATATATATATATATATATATATATATATATATATAGGGAGAGAGAAAGAGAAAAAGGAAGAAAGAGAAAGAGGGAAAGGGAGAAGGAGAAAGAGCGAGAGGGAAAGGGAGAGAGATAGAGAGAAAGGGAGAAGGAGAGAAAGCAAGAGGGAAAGGGAGAGAGAGAGAAAGGGGAGAGAGCACGAGAGAGAGAATAAGAGAGAAAGCGAGAGAGAGAAATGAAGAAATAACGTGCTTTAAAAACGAAAAAAAATATTAGATTGATGAAAAAATAATGTCGTTTTTTATATAGGTAAACGTAAAAAACGACACTATTTTGCACCAACGTAATACTAGTTAGAATATCACACGACATAGTTTTACCTTTCCGGTTAAATAACGGAGTAAGAAAGAAACAATATATGTATGGTTGCTATCATAAATGTTTATCTATCTGTGTATCTCTCTGCCTGTCTGTCTCTCTTTTTTTTTTTTTCTTAAATCAGCCCAGCCTTGACAGTGGGTTTTTAAATTTTTCCATTTCTTTATTCTACGCACAGCTTATCTTTCTTTTAATAATATCATTTGAACTCATTCCCTTTTTCCTTGTACCTATTTGTGAATTATTCCACGGATTTCTGCCTTTTGGATTACGTTGGACTATCTTTCAATTACCGGATTCCCTTGGATTTTACTTGTAGAAATGGTAATTTAATTTACGTTTTTGGATTTTACCCTTCACCAGACTATCCAATCACTTTTTCTTCGCCCTATTCCCTCTGCTTCACTATTTGTTACTAAGTAAGATCTATGACTTACTTGTAGTTTCATTAAATACGTTTGCAAGCAAAATCCGATCCCACATTTTGTAAATCCTACCCTCTGATGAGAAGGAAAGTATTTCTTCGAAACTCCGTAAGGACTATCCACATATTCTGTGCTACCTTTTTAAAATTAAACATGTTTTAAACTCTTTTTCAAAGTGTTTTTTAACATGTTACATTAACTATTCTCTCTCTCTTTCTTTCTCTCTCACTCTCTCTCTCTCTCTCTCTATATATATATATATATATATATATATATATATATATATATATATATAGTTTTGAAAATAATAAGCGGAAGTTTCTCGAGAGCTCTTTCGGCTATCATCTCGTCAGGAGAAAATCGATAGCGTACAAAATAATATTGTATCGAAAAATAAACAGTTCTAATGGGGAACTTATTAAATGTGCCAAAAGTACGGGGATACTAAAATAAATTTATTAACGTTTAAAAACGATTAAAATATTGGCACAACGAGGAAGGAATAAAAAAAAAAGCGGGAGAAAAGATTCAAATGGGGAACTTTGAATCTTTTTTTTATTTTGGCACATTTAATAAGTTCCCCATTAGAACTCTTTATTTTTCGACACAATATTATTTTGTACGCTATCGATTTTCTCCTGACGAGATGATAACCGAAAGAGCTCTCGAGAAACTTCCGCTTATTATTTTCAAAACTATATATAAATTCTGTACCTCTAAACATTTATATATATATATATATATATATATATATATAGCCTTGAAAGTTTCTATAAAAAAAGAAATAAAAAATGTTGTGCTTCGTTGGAACATTATTTTTTCAGTAAATCAATGAATAGTTTTACTTACATGAACATGCAATAGTACCAAAATTCTTAAAAGGATCATCAGCTGTTTACCATGAAACGCAACACTGTTTCGGGGATTTAATATATATATATATATATATATATATATATATATATGTATATATATATATATATATATATATACATATATATATATATATTATATTGGTGCAAAAACAATGTCATTTGACGTTTAATTTCATTTAAAAAAAGCGGCTTTATTTTTGCACCATATATATACATTGAGCACTCTTAATAATGTGGTTTTAATTCCTGGGTTTTATCTCCTGAATGCCTTTAACTCGGAATATATATATATATATATATATATATATATATATATATATATATACATGCATATATATATATATATATATATATATATATATATATATATGCATGTATGCTCATATCTTTTATATTTTACAACCGCAATGACAAGATATGTGTTATGGTCGGTTTTTCCATTTTTATCTACACTTATCTCCTGCAAAATATAACTGATATTTTCGAACAGCTATGCATCTAAGAAACCGTCAAAGACGCATCCATGCATTAACGAGGGAAATACAAGAGCTCTTGGTCGGATTCATTTTAGATTTTTCATTCGGGGTTAATTCCTTCGGTGAACCACCTTTCCAAAAGTAGCCATTATTGTTCCCTGGATTGTTCCGCCATCTTCTATTACTCTTCAAGAAATGCCTAAGTACCAATTCCTTACGATTTTATCCCATTATTTTATTCTTAAAGAAAGAAAATTGCGCTTTCGTGTTGCCATTAATGGCTTTCATTCTCGTTTTTTTTTTTCGATGTGATTTCAAAAAAGCAACTTTTCCTTTCGTTGCTTTAGATGTGTGAGGTGCGTCTGTTGGCAAGTATCGATTTGCTCAGATTTACTGTAGCGGTTTGCAACTCTATAGAAAGAACCTTATTCCCTTTTTCTCTGTCTATATCCATATATCTCTTCTTGTATCTATCTTAGCGAATTTGCATCATCTATATTATTAATTTCACATGTTTAAATGTATGTATGTATGTATGTATGTATGTATGTATGTCTGACTAAAACATTCGACAAAGGCCACGGATTTTCACGAGATCGGTATTGTTTTGAAGCTTCACCCTTCGTACGACACATATCGAAATATTGGTTAACAACATCAATTCCTTCACCCTCTGGGCACTTTTCTACAGGGACGGGTCGCTTTTCTCGCCGATATTTTCGAAAGTCCTCCCCTCTTTTGATTGACTAGCCTTAATTTAATCCTTCGCCATTTCCGGTTTAGCGATGCACGCAACGGCAAAGACGTCGCGTTTTTTTTTTGTTTTTTTTTTTCACGTTCTTTTCCTCCTTCGCGTTAGGGATTCGAGCCTCCTGCCTACTACCAATTTTTTTATTTTTTTAATTTTTTATTTTTTGCTCAGCACACACCTCCAAACACCCGAGCAACGCCGGACACCTAGGCTAGTATTTATATAACAGAAATAGTTTAAGTTATAAACCAATAATGCATGTATGCATGCAGCGACTCTGCTGTTTTAGCAATGTCGGCGACCACAGCTCTCCAAATTGTAGAGCCATGATAATCTTAGAAAAACAAATAAATACGATCGTTACCCGTTACTCGATTCGGGAGTGTATTTCTCCTGATGAATTAAACGCGCCTCCAGATACCAACCTGGAAATTTCTGCGACTCGGCGCAGTTCTTACAGCGCATAGCCTTCTCAAATGCTCACTAATCTGGTACTAGCCAGGCTAATCATTGCTTAACTGGCGAGAACCACTGTGCCAACGTGATTGTGCCGTACAAATCAATAATACACGACTGAAACTATAGATTTAATATCAAATAAAAAAGCTTACCTTTTAGTAAATAACCAAAACACCATCACGCTGGGAGAAACCAGAACCTCCCAACTTGACTGGGTGTTTTTCTTTGTTAATAATTTTCGTAGCTTTTTGCCAAATTGATGATTGAATATGGTTTGCTATGCAGCGGGTGTATATATACTAGACAGAACTGTTTTTTGTAAATGCATATTACATAATAAATAGTACATGTGTGCATTGTTAAACGGGCAGTATCGTTTTTTTGTGTGTATATATACACTGGTATTGTCGTTTGTCAAATGCGTGTCTCTTAAATGTATCTATAAACTCATTGCGTGCGCGCGCGTGTTGTTAACTCCTCTGTAACAGTTCATTAAACATATTCTTGACTGCGTGGTGCACAGACAAACGGAACATGCCTCTTTTTTTTTTTTTTTTTTACAGTTTCCTTGTTCTCACCTGGTTTAAACTCTTTAAAAAAAAAAAAAAGATCCTTCTTTCACGCAAGTTACACCAGAAGAACTATTTTTTCTGTAACTTTATTTTCCTGTCTTCATGTTTAAGTTGAATCCACGTAATAGCTTTTTCTACATATTCGCCGTGGCGTCCTCTAATCTTCCTGAACGCAAATTGGTGACTTCTATCGAGCGAGTTGTCCCGATTAATGGAAACCCAACTCTTCTCGCCAAACTAACCTCTCGGTCCAAACTCTTCTTTCGATCTCACACTGTTACTTGGTTGTGAATAAGTTCCCCCATTCAAGACTTGTATGAAGATTTTTATATGTTTTTTGATATATTCTTTCATTTTTGAAAATTTGAAGATTTAAACGCAGCAAACAGAGAGCTGTTTATATGTACTATTTGCGGGGTTGAAAGCTAGAGTTCATGTAAGCGCCAAAATATTAGTAACGAGTGACTTGCCTCATAATGATTCATAAGTAGTGTTTTTTTTCAATTAAGAAAAACCAAATTATATTAGGAAGCCATGACGAAGCTAGAAGCGGCCATATTATTTTATATTTAACGAAAATTCAACGGTGATAAGTCAACTGGACTACAGATATTTTGTTTGTATTCAAAATAATTAATACTTTTTACTCACTAAATAACTTCTTAATCGCTAAGAAAATCGATTACAATACCGATTTGATTTTTTAAAAATAGAATAAAATACCGATTTAAAAAAGAATTTCGAAGAATTAGGTGCCCAAATAACAATCTTTCTGTCACTCGTACATTTAAATTTTTTCATATGTATGGACAAAAAAATTCTCGCATCAAGTTTCGTAAGCTGAAAATTTCGTATCTAGGGATTCCATTGTGTGTGTGTGTGTGTATATATATATATATATATATATATATATATATATATATATATATATATATATATATAAGCGAGATAAGACACAGATTAAAAATCAGATGAAAATCCTGATAGATATTACTTGAGGTAATACTTTCAGGGTGATCCTAGCCAAAAAGGAGAAGCTCAATATTTAAGAATAGAGCAATATATAAGTTTAGTGGTTAAATTTAAATTCTAAAAATCAAAATATAGACACATATATTCGAGTTAAGAATTTATTGTTTGACAAAAGGAATAGATAGAAGGGGTTATGTTGATTTCCTTAATCCATGGATTTTCAATAATGGCTCATATCATCAGAGGAAATGAAATGCGGTTAGCAAAATGTTCAGCTGTGAATAGACACGTCATTTTCCTTTTCAGCACAAATATTGAAAATAGGTTTTTGTGGCGGTGAATGATAGTTATATGAAAATAATTATAGGAAAAAGGAATTTCATACATAAGCTGTTGCACTAATAACATACCTTAAAGCCACGTTGTAATTGTATATGTATATACATCGATATGCGCGCCTTTATCTCCGTATGGACATATCGCTTATAGGGACATGTTTATTTGTTGTATGTATACGCTGGTATGCATGTGCGAGTGTAACATGCATGTATATACATGATTATAAGGATGTTCGGTCGTATACATGGGCGAAGCTATAGACTTGAGAACGCGCGCACGTTGGCGCGTTTGGATGCATATGTAGTTCCCTATGTATGTGCATTTGTTCACATGTGTGCAAGCATGTATGTTTTGTGATGTGCATATATGTAATTATATATACATGCGCATGAGTATATCGATACGTGTGTATATAAGTGTATATGTGTGTATGCATGGTATAGATGGATGCATATGTGTATGTGTATGCTATATATATATATATATATATATATATATATATATATATATATATATATATATATATATATATATATATATTTAAATAAATGTTTAGAGGTACAGAATTTAAATACAGTTTTAAATATAATGAGCGGAAGTCTCTCGAGAGCTCTTTCAGCTATCATCTCATCAGGAGAAAATCGATAGCGTAAAAATAATAATACTATGTCGAAAGTAAAGAGTTCTGATGGGGAACTATTGAATGTGGCAAAAATTACAGGGACACTAAAATAATGTTTATTAACGTTTAAAAACGAGTAAAATACTGGCACAACGGGGGGGGGGAGAAAAGATTCACAGTTCCCCAAAGAGAAACAATGTGTTAGATGTTTCTTTCTGCCGGCACAAACAAGGTTTCCGCACCTTTCCGGAGTCTGTCTATATCGCGGTGAGGAAACCTTCTTTGTGCCGTTTGCTGTTTCTGTCTCCTCATATTTTTTTTTCTCTACTTTCCTTTCTATTGCCCCTATTTTTTTTTTTTTTTGCTTTCTTCTTCTATTGTTGGCTCTTTATTAGTGTTCCCCATTATTACATAGTGAACTATAACTTTTTTTTACTATTGCTTATATATATATATATATATATATATATATATATATATATATATATATATATATATATATGTGTGTGTATAAGCCTGGCGAATCCTAGAGTGGATGAAACGCCGAATATTCAGTGTAGCTTAATCGCCATATATATTTTATGAATTACTAACTAGCTCTACCTACGTATTGAGCACTTTTGAAGTAAATACTTAAAGTTTACGCATAAATCTATACTTTCGTATATTAATTTTATGTGAGTAAATGAAGTAGTTATATATATATATACATATATATATATTCACATATAGTATATATAAATATATATATATATATATTCACATATAGTATATATACATATATATATATATTCACATACAGTATATATATATACATATAGTGGATGAAACGCCGAATATTCAGTGTAGCTTAATCGCCATATATATTTTATAATAGTAAATGAAGTAGTTATATATATATATATGTATATATATATGCATATATATACATATATACATATATATATATGTATATATGTATATATACATGTATATATATGTATATATATATATGTATATATATATACATATATATATACATATATATACATATATATACATATACATACATATATATATATGTATATATATTACCCCTCCTATTCACTGTATATGTTGTTAGTTTTAATTAATATTCACCATTTTACCATTCTTCATTCTCATTTCATATCTAACTGTCATTAAGCCAGTTTTTTCTATGTTTGCATTCTATACAATTCTGGTCCTTCTTCTCTTCTGATGAGAAGCATAAAGCTTTGAAATGCCATGGCCTGAGGATGTTTTTTTTTTCTTAATTCTCGCCTTAACTTGTCTTTATTGGTCTGATGATATAATAAAGGTATATATAATTGTTATTCCTCATCTTCCAATTTATGTTATATATATACATACATATATATATATATATATATATATATATATATATAAAATGATTGCAACGTCTTGTCAGACGAGTGCCACTCCCTCAGACGTTTAAAATCCATGAGCCCAAATGTCTGAGGGAGTATCTATACAAATATGATGTTACAGAGTCTTAGCTTTGTACGACAGCTAAGTCTCTCTCTCGGTTCAATATGTTGAGATCCAGTAACAATCAAGAGCAAGATAGCCAGCAACAAATTAAACTGCAGACCAGCTTAATGCGGGTACTGGTCTTCCGATTTATGGCTTTTTAAATCAGAGATTTGCTTCTTCTAGAAAGGTTGCCTTCACCACGGCTTACGGGAGCCCTCTCTACCCCAATACACATATACGCATACACAAATATACACGGTGCTAGTTGGCCGTTGACCCAGAAAAAGAGTTCATTCGCCCTTTGGACGGTCTTGTTTTTAATCCTTCAGGGAGACTAGCCGCCCTCCTCACCAAACAAGTCTGGTGGGGGAACCAGTTTAGTCGCCGGTGACCCGACCATGAGGCAGGTAGTACTGGGTTACATGGTACTAGTAGCATATGACATGACCTGACACATATATACATACATACATACATACATATATATATATATATATACATATATATATATATATATATATATATATATATATATATGTATGTATAAATGACACAATGCTGTAAGTTAGTAGTTTACGATCATAGTTCTTTTGTATGTAATACTTTTGTTATTCACCGAACCACATTCTATATATTCATAAAAATTAGTTCACCTGTCAGAAGAAAGAAACATTGAAGAGAATTCATTCTTCTTATATATGTAAATTATTTCTATTTTCCTTAAAATTGGTTTCTGAAAACAAACATTGCATGACCCTATATTCCATATAAACATTCGAATATCCATAATCAGGATACGTGTGATCCATGTTCCTTCCTCTTCTCATCCTGTTCATATTCTAAAACTATATAAAAAAAAATACATGTACGAGGGGCGTGCATAGGAGTAGAGCAACGAAACTTGGCACAGTTATTAGTCTTTCTCTACATAGGAACCACCCAGAGTTATGCATTTCCTCCATCGTTTGATGCAGCTCTCGAGACTGTTTTTGTAGAACACCCCAGGTTGGTGCTCCAACCACGACGTGACTTCAGAAATCAAGGCTGTATCATCTGGGAAACGCTTTCCTTTCAAAAACAACTTCATGGCTGCGAAGAGGTGAAAGTCAGAGGGTGCAAGGCCAGGAGAGTAGGGAAGATGGGACAGGATTTAATAACCACACGCCCGGGCTTCTGATCTGGCGACATTCGAGTTGTGGACCGGAGCGTTGTCCTACCTTTGCTGATCTTGCCTCGCCTCTTGATTTTGATAGCTTCCCTTAATTTCCTCAAAAGTGAAGCATAATAGGCTCCTGTAATTGCGGTACCCTTTGGCAAGAAATCTGTCATCACTACTCCATCCTAGTCCCAGTAGACTGTGAGCATGACATTGCCAGCGGAGGGCTGCACCCTTGTCTTCTTTGGAGGTGTTGAGTCCAAGTGCTTCCACTGCACTGATTGGGCTTTGGTCTCTGGATCATAGTGATGGACCCAGGTGTCATCCTGTGTAATCAGTCTTTTGAAAAACTTTGACTCATCTGCTTGGCACATCTCCAAATTCATCCTCGAGCACTCGATATATGATAATACTACGATCGATTTCGAACCTAGGGGGTCCAACACGTCAAGTAAGTTGTCCGGAAATTGACACATATGATTTGTTTATGGTTGAAAAGGCTTTGTGTAGAATCAACCATACTTTTTGGGACAACTGCTTATCTACGTCGGTGCAATGACTGCCACAAGACAGAGGAGACAGTTAATCTCATGTTTGACATGAGAGTTTTCCTTCTCTTCTAGATGCATGTCTTAACGAAGACTGAGTGGACTCAACACACCCACAGAACAACCGCGAAATTTCTACGTTCAGTCGCGGACACACACACACACACACACACACACACACACACACACACACACACACACACACACATATATATATATATATGGATATATATGGATATATATATATATATATATATATATATAGAAATATGATTTTTTTTTCAATTATATTTCACTTTCTATATACACAGAAC
>NC_136506.1:77697801-77730301 GCF_053919585.1 Euprymna scolopes | reverse complement strand
ATTTATTTGCTTCTCCGCGTTAGCAAAATATGACACAAGGTCGGTTTTCATGTGGGGTGAAGGGGAAGGAGGAGAGGAAAGGAATGGGGAATGGGGAAGGAGGAGGGGATGGTATATATAGGGCTGCCCCCTACATGTACGAACAACCAATTGTCACAAGAGCAATGGTCTCAAAGTGCAGCATCTGGGAACAGATACTACACTTTGATCTCAGCCAAAAGGCCGAGTATAAGTATGGCAAATAAAGAAACCGTTTTATTTTTATAAAAGCTGATTTTTAATTTTTTCCTACTTATCGACCGTCTGAGTGTTTAGCAATTCAAATTCAGGTGAAATTTATCGAACGTGAAAATCGCGAAATAATTCTTTATAATTAGAATGGCAAACTGGCGCACCAAAATTGGCCACTTTTAAGGAGAGAACAATTAATATTCCATGTTGCATTTGAAAATATTGTCGGAGCACAAAATCGATGCATATTCCGAATATTTATCGAACCATTTCTATTTTTAGTTATAAATTATTGCTGATAGGTTCGACGTCACGACAGATATAAAATAAAGTTTGTAAAAATCTATTCATAACTGTTCACCTATCGGTTGCCCTCTCTCCTTCACTCTATCGCGATTAACTGAGGTCCGAAATTCGTATCGGCGTGTCAGCTTTATGTATCCACCCTGATTCGTGTTATTGGGGACAAAACTTGCGTGTCTATGCATATAAAGTTATTTATTAATATATATATTATATAAATGCTTCCTAGCTTGAGTTGAGCATATTGGGGAGTGAAATTACAAAATGCCACTAGCATATTATGCAAGGCTCTTTGTGTAAACAAATGGAGCTTAGGCGTTTGGACTATGGTTGATCATTATAATTTCACAGACTCATTTTAGCAAATAGCGTGACAGTCAGTAGCGATGACTGTCGCCTAGGCGGACGAGTTTCAATCCTGGCTTGAGGTCATTGCTACTCTAGGTACACTTAAGAGTTGTGTAATACTGCGAAACAGGCTATCTGTGGATGAATCTCTGTCCCTGCTTCTCCGAGATATATATATATATATATATATATATATATATATATATATATATATATATATATATATATATATATATATATACTCGTGACAAAAAAAATTGGCCATGAGTGAAAGAAGGAAGAAATCGATTTTTCAATATTTTCCATGAATTTTTGTTAATTTTAACTGAAAATGTCTATTTTGCAGATCATTATTATTATAGCATATAATAAGTGAAAAAAATTCATCCTAAAAATGGTAACACGATTGGCGAGGATATAAAAAACCGAATTGCAGGATTAAGGCAGTCCTAAATGACTTACAAACAGATTTTTTTTTATATTTTAAGAAAAAAAAAATGTGAAAACATTTTTTCTGCAGTGAAGCGAATTGATCAAAGGTTTGAAGTCGAATGCTTGGTAAAAATGAAATCAGGATCTGGTCGCCCTAGAGCATCCAAGGATGACCACAGGCTAAAATTAACTGTTTTGAGGGTCAAAAGAAAGCTTATGTTGACCATATCAAAGAATTCAAAACAGTGACTGGAAATTCTCTTTCTAGATATACAATATCTAGACGAATGAAAGAAATGGGATTTTCCTCTAAAAGGTGTGCAAAGAAGCCATTTTCATCTAAGAAGAACATCAATAATAGAAAGAGATTTTTCTCATGTTATGGCAAGAAAGATACATACTGGTTCAAGAATGTTTTCTGGTTAGATGAATCAAGATTTTGACTTGTTAGTGATGCTCTCGGTACTCCTGAACGGTGAAATCGAAGAACCTGGAGAACGATTTTCGCCAAGTTGCATAAAAACGACAGTTAAACACGAAAATGGAGGGATAATGATATGGGGAATTTTTATTGTAGCAGGAGTTGGGGAACTTATTAGATGTGAAAAGTCAATCAATGCAAAATAATACATTCGAATATTAGAAATAGAACTGTTACCATGTATTCAGAAGCTGAATTGGTGTTGGGACAATTAATCGGAAACACTAATATATATATATATATATATATATATATATATATATATATATATGTATATATATATATATATATATATATATATATATATATATTAGTGGGACAATTAATCGGAATCGGGAATCGGAAAAATCGGAACTTTTTGGGGTATCGGAATCGGTATCGCAATTTGAAAAATTAATGAATAGTAAACATAGAAAAGTAAAGGACTAGTTGTTAAAACTGGAAAAGAAAAGGACAAGATATTCTAGTAAAAATATAATAATTTTTTAACTTAAAATATTGCGGCATTAAGAATTGATTATATACTGTTATAAATTGAATTTAAAAAAAAAATCTTAATGCTGCAATATTTTAAGTTATCGATTTCTATTTTTACTAGAATATCTTCTCCTTTTCATTTTCCAGTTTTAACTACTAGTCCTTTACTTTCCTATGTTTAAGCTTAATGATATTACATTTCATGCTCGCATTTTTCTATTGTAATCCATGATTTTTAAGGCTTCTAGTAAATTCACTTGTTTTTTGTTTAATTTCAGTCTTATCCCCCCCATAAACATATACATATATGTAATAACAATGTAAGGCACTCAAAATCCCCTCAATAATCTCCCTTTCGTTCTTTCATTCTCTCTGTTTCACTTGTTACTTCTCTTTTCGCGAGAGCGGTGAATTGGTAACAACAGTAGTCGCTGAAGAAACGTGTTTTCTATGGAAACCAGTCATAAAAAGCATCGCTTACCTCCTTACGTTTTTGTTTACGATCTTGAACATCAGAAAATTCATCCAAACTTGCTTTACTGAACAAAAATTGAAAATTTTATTTTCATAATATAGCTGAGAAGGTAATCTGTAAACTGTGATAATTTTTTGACATTTGTTCAAAAAATGAGTGAGCGGTGAAGCTTTAAAGCAGTTATAAACGACTGAAACTGCCAGTAGTGGTTAAATGATAGTTATTATTGAAATAATTATTAGTAGACCCATCTAAGCTGTGCCTTTTCAGTAATAAAAAAAGACGTAAGATTTAAGCTAAAATACAAGACTTTCCCGTAGGAAATTGTTATGACGACCGACTATAGCTGTCGGCCTACTAGACATATATAGAGTTTATTTCTGATTTCTCCTGCAGCCATTTCGAACAGAGCATTTTATTGAACCCACGGAGGTAACATGTTCTCGTTTCGTCAGCCAACGCATAGTAGAAGTTTTAAATAACTCACAACTATATTCTTCGCATCACTCGCACCGAGGATTGAACCTTCAACGCCCAGAACAGTGTCGCCAAGACATGAATTTTACTTTTTTTTCTGTTACGCCATGAATCCTTGCGGAATAATTCCAGTATGTATTTTGGAGGCCTTAAGTTATCTTATCCCTGACGCAATATTCTAGTTTTACAAGAGCCAAATATGTTCTAAAATGGAATACAATTGCTACATCTGGGGTGGAGCTACTTGGAGCAACCTATCCTGCCTTGATAGAGTTCAAAATCCGCTTCAAAAACTAGTAGGTGATACTCTTTGTACCTCCCAGCAACCTCTTTCCTACAGAAGAGACTTTACGAGCCTGTCTCTGCTCCATCTTTGTTTTTTCATGGCAAGTGCTCGTCTGAGCTTGAAGAAGCACTCGTCTAGCTATAACCGCTATCAACAATTCTTCCTACTCTCTATCAATGCCTAAATCGAAAAGCAAATTCCATGAACAAAACTTTTTTTTCCTAGATCTGCCCGGATGTAGAAATCTGTTCTGCTGACATATGTTCCAGCTGACTACAGCATGATCTTCTTCAAGTCCAATGTAAACAAGTTCTTGTTTAGCCGCCCCTTAAATAATCAAATTCTACGCACATCTAATTCTACTATTCTAGCACTAACGATTCAATAGGCTATTGTCTCAGTAACCACCTTACGCTCATAACCATTATTCTCGCGTGGCGCTCCGGCCTTGATAAGTGGTGACTAACTTGTAAAAAATAAATGGATCCAACAATCATAAATAATACAAGTTATAGATGGTCATCAAAAAAAAAAAAAAAAAAAAAAAAATCAGAAACAAATTTCTGAATTTTGTTACATCAACTGATTCTACATTTATATGCAAACTTCCCTCGCAGATGTTTTAGCATTTTTGAAATGAAAGAATTTCAAGCGTTCAATTCTTAAGAATAACATCTAGAATTGCTTAAAACTCCTACCCAGTCATAGCTCACAGAACAAGTACAAGCTCCGCCAGGTTAATTATATAAAATATTCAGTTCAAAATTACGTACAGATCCCCGAGTTCAACAAAAAGATTCCTTGATTCTTCAAGATACACTCGAAGATGGCGAGAGTTTAGATCGGCCGAAACGTTTTAGATAAGAACAGAGTATACATTCCTGCACCTGTTTGTGGATGTTTTGAGATGATGAAGAACCCATGACGTAGTGGATAACGCCCCTCCATGGGATTAATGGACTATCTCATGACGTCTGGTGACGTCACTTCCGGTATTGAATACCGGTGCCGGCAGTCTGAGATTGGCACTCGACTAAGCCGCCGATCGTGTGCAAACGCCCTACCTTTGAGAATGGCATTTCTCAACTCACTTTGCCTGTAATATATGTGAATACATGTTTCATTCCTAAAAATCCTGTGTTCATTTCGTTTATTACAATTTAACCCCATAACAATAACATACTTGGTTGAATCCAGTTGTGAGTTAGATTCTTCTGGAGGCTGAAGGTTCAATACTTAGTGCGGGCGACATTAAAACTACAATTGAAAAAATACTTAGGATTCCTTCTTCTCAGTCATGACTGACGGGGCGAGAGCATGTTACTCACGTAGATTAAATAAAGGCTCTCGTTCCAAATACCGTGAATATTCCTGAGTTCGACAGAAAAAAAGATTCCCGAGATCGACAGGAAGATTCCTGAGTTTGACAGAAAGATTCCTGAATTCGACAATATGCACCTGAAGAAGGTTGGCGCTTACATCGGCCAAAACGTTGTGCGAATAATCTCAAGATGTGAACATTAGTCCGAATAATTCAAATAATACGAATTTCTAAACCTAATTCTTCCAAATACCCATTGGTTTAATTGTAGAGACTCGGAATATCGTTTAAATCGGAAGTTGATACTGGATTGAAATCGGGCAAAAACTACGTCTTCTTGTTGGTGATATTAATAAATCCCTGACTTCTCTTTTTAGTTCAACTTTAATTGTTTTGATATTCAGAAATTTGAACAACGATTCAAATATCTGGACACTTCCGGTAAACTACCAAAATGACCACCCGCATTGTTATGAAGTTGATAGTAGGAAACTTACTTCGGCTATAATCGATATTTTATCAGACAGGTAAGTATTTGCCGGTGAACATATCATTATCGTTATCTCCTGACCCACCAAACCTGGTTCAGATGACGCCGTTTAAATCGATAAGATACCGAAAGTGCTTCGAAGAATGTTCATATTCCCATAAGACACGAGAAAAAAAAAAAAAAAAAAAAAAAAAAAAATCAACAACAACAACGTGAAAATTATCTGGTCAAATGTACGAATTTCCATGCTACTAAACAGCCTACATATATGTTGGGTGAAGAAAAAAAACTGACGGGTTCATAAACTAGGATAGACACACATTAGCTATAAAAGCAAGCCGAAGATGGCCGGAGGTTAGATCGGCTAAAACGTACAAAAGAATAACATCTTAGATAATAACATAGTATACATTCCTGCACCTATGTTTTTGGATGTTTTGAAATGATGTCCGCAAAGAGCCCGTGACGTAAATTTAAATCAACTACGTTTGCTGATTTCACATGAGAATGAAACACAAACGTTTCTGAAGGTTATTTGACAGCAGTATAAACTATACTACTATTGCTTCTAATACTACTGCTACTAAGTTCTATCTGCATACAAAGTAAATACAAAAATATATGTACATTAATTTGAGACTCAATCTGAAATAGTTCAGTAAAGTGAATTGAACGTTAAAGGATAGTATATTTATAATTACAGCTTCACACACACAAATCTCAACTCTCCACTCTTCCTGGAATTAATAGTAACGTTTCGGCTTCAGGCATACAAATATCAAATCTCCATTATTCGTGGAATTAATAGTATATTTTCGACTTTGGACAGACAAATATCAAATCTTCATTATTCGTGGAAGTAATAGTATATTTTCGACTTTGGACAGACAAATATCAAATCTTCATTATTCGTGGAAGTAATAGTATATTTTCGACTTTGGACAGACTAATATCAAGCCTCCATTATTCGTGGAAGTAATAGTATATTTTCGACTTTGGACAGACTAATATCAAGCCTCCATTATTCGTGGAAGTAATAGTATATTTTCGACTTTGGACAGACAAATATCAAACCTCCATTATTCATGGAGGTAATAGTATATTTTCGACTTTGAACATACAAATATCAAACCTCCATTATTCGTGGAAGTAATAGTATATTTTCGACTTTGAACAGACAAATATCAAGCCTCGATTATTCGTGGAAGTAATAGTATATTTTCGACTTTGGACAGACAAATATCAAGCCTCGATTATTCGTGGAAGTAATAGTATATTTTCGATTTTGAACAGACAAATATCAAACCTCCATTATTCGTGGAAGTAATAGTGTATTTTCGACTTTGGACAGACAAATATCAAACCTCCATTATTCGTGGAAGTAATAGTGTATTTTCGACTTTGGACAGACAAATATCAAATCTTCATTATTCGTAAAAGTAATAGTATAATTCAGACGATGAATACCGAATCCCCATCATTAATAGAAATAATAGTAAAGTTTAGACTTCAGACATTTAGTAAATATCCATTATTAATATGAGTTCCAGCTTCAAACAATCGGATATGAAATATCCATTATTAATAAAAGTAATAGCACAGTTACTCTTTAGGCAGACAGATACTAAATCGCCATTATTAATATAAGTAATAATACGGTTTCAGCTTTAAACAGACAGGTACTTATTCCCTTTTATCCATAGAAGTAATTGGGCTGCTCCGGTTTCAGACACTTATATATCAAATCTCTTTCATTAATAGAAGTAATAATATACACTTTCGATTTCGGATAGGTATATCAAAGGTACATTAGAAATAGAAATAACAAGATAGTTTCAGCTTCAATCCGACAGATACCAAAACTCCTTTATTAGTAAGAGTAATATTATGCTGTCAGTTTTAAACAGACAGATATCAAATCTCTATTATTAACAGAAATAATAGTATAGTTTCGTCTTTACTCAGACGAATGTCAAATGTTCATTACTAGTGGAAGTAATAGTATCGTTTTAGCTTCAGGCAGACAGACAGACACCAAATCTCCATTACTAATAGATTTGTGCTTGCTCTTGCGTACAAATGAATTAGTTTGTATTCAGTATGACGAATTATAACATAAAGAATGTTGATCCCCCCCCCCATTAAGATCGTCGCCGAACAGACTATCTAGCCAGCTATATTGTTGAAATATCAGTTGATAGGCCTTTAGATTTCACCTCGGAGCAGAGACAATTGGCCTAATTTTAGCTGCTCGGCTGATAACGGCGATGCACTTCCGAAGACAATAAGGAAAACTAAAATACCAAATATATTACGTATATAGATAGAAAACAAACAAATACGAAAAACACGTAAAACTTAACATCAACAAAGATTGACTTATCAGTAATTTGAAGCTTCCATACATTTTTCTTTTTTGAAAAAAGAGGCCATAGTTGATTTAAATTAAATTTTCGCGTTTATTTTTATCAATATTCCTTCACAGGGTAGATTGGCGTGTGTGTGTGTGTGTGAGTGAGAGAGAGAGAGAGAGAGAGAGAGAGGTATGTATATATATATATAAATGCATGTATATAGACATATTTTTTGTCTTATTTACAGAAAGTTCAGATGAGATAAGTCATGGGTACCGTCGGTTTCAAACTTGATAATAAAGTACTGATGACTTATCTAGACTTTATCTAAACAAACATAAATAACAGTTTCTTACTTTCGGATTTTTCCTTATAATAGAGCACTCTGCTGGAATCCTTTTACATACATACATATATATATAATCATTGTAATCATGTTTTTATTATAATCATTGTAATAATGTTTTTAAATCATTGAAATCGTTTCTAAGACGTTCTGTGAAGCGTCTTCTTTTGAAGATCCAAAAGCTATAACTAATTATATATATATATATATATATATATATATATATATATGATTTTCAGAATGTGAGAGATTGTATATAATAAATTCCACAGCCAAACAACGTCGCAGCCCACAAGAGCCATGACAGTCAAAGAACTGGAAGTCCAAGACTCGAGTTCCGCCCTCATTTGGGCTCATCAGTTAGACACATCCGAACTCAGGATTCGAAACCCGAGCCTCTTGCATGCAAGGCAAGCACTCTACCAACTGAGCAAACGCCCCGCACACAAGAATTTCTATTAACCAACACAGATCAAGCAAACCGCGCCGAAATCCGACTGTGAAATGAACCTACTTCGTCTCAACAAGGGACTCGGTCATCCAACCAGCTAATAACCCCAAGCTGATGTCTCACAAGTAGGAGTTTTAACTCGAAAGGACGATGCCATCCAGCAATGCTAACCAAGCGAGCAACTTATGATAGGATTTTCAGAATGTGAAAGATTGTATATAATAAATACACAGTCGGATTTCGGCGCGGTTTGCTTGATCTGTGTTGGTTAATATAAATTCTTGTGTGCAGGGCGTTTGCTCAGTTGGTAGAGTGCTTGCCTCGCATGCAAGATGCTCGGGTTTCGAATCCTGAGTTCGGATGTGTCTAACTGATGAGCCCAAATGAGGGCGAAACTCGAGTCTTGGACTTCCGGTTCTTTGACTGTCATGGCTCTTGTGAGCTGCGACGTTGTTTGGCTGTGGAATTTATTATATATATATATATATATATATATATATATATATAATTAGTTATAGTTTTTGGATCTTCAAAAGAGGACGCTTCACAGAACGTCTGAAACGCGTTAAAAACGATTTCAATGATTTAAAAACATTATTGCAATGATCTACACATAATTTTCAATGAAAAACCAAAACACGGAATAATAGAATTATGTTAAAAAATACACATTGTTCGTGACCACCCCCTTATTTAAATATACACCTTTCTCTCGTTGGAATTTCTTAACCTATTTTATGTATATATATATATATATATATATATATATATATATAATTATTACTATAATTATTTTGAATACCTAGAGACACGTGTGTTTCACCCTTTCGGGAATCATAAATGCAGGAAGTTACAATTACCGCCGGTTGGGAGACATGAAACCAGCCAAAACCCCATTCGCAAAGAACAACAACCGCTCGGCCAACATTAACCGCGGCGATAATTATAGCTGAAAATTAACATAAAAAGCGTAAATGCCATTTAAGACGCCCGAGAGTGATTTTAACATCAATTTTAACACACACACACACACACACACACATACACACACACACACACACACACACACACACACACACACACACACACACACACACACACACACACACATATATATATATATATATCCTTATTTTACTGATAAACATACATACGTCTATATGATCAAAGCAACAATATATACCATACATCCAATTATTTTTATATGATTTAAAAATAATATACAGGGTGGTCAAAAAGTCAGGTAACATTTTAAAGAAAAACGATATTAGCAATACACGTATATTTAAGTACCATACATTGAAATATAAAATGAAACAAACATGAAATATGTTTATTTTGTTAATTGTCGTCCATTTCTCTCTATCAATCGCTGGAAGCGATTAACCACTGATTGTGTAACACGTGTAATCATGTCAGCTGATATCCGCGCAATCTCCTCTTCAATAAATAACTTTAAAGACGCTATTGTATCAGGCTTCTTGCCATAAACGCTATCCTTTACATAGCCCCAAAGCCAGAAATCAGGAGGGGTAGTTTATATATTACACTCAAATATTTAAACAAATAATATTAAACGAATAGAGATTATAATGGATCATATTGTTTTTTCTACCTTTAACATGTTACCTGACTTTTTGAGCACCCTGTAGATGGTATAATAGGGGATGCATTCGTTATATTAATATGCATATAGAAATTAATTACTATATGCAATTAAGAAACGACCCCAATGCGAATAAAAATAACCACCCTGGAACCACTTCAGATCAAAGTTTAGACACTTAAGTCCTAAAACTAAATTATAGCCATAACCGCCCATTCCCTCTGAGACACCTTTCTCCCCTTCCCCTCTAACTCCCTATTCCTTTCTTTGCTGCACCTTTACCCCCTAACTCCACTTACTTGTCCCCAAGAACTAAACACCCCCCCTTTTCAGGGTTTGAGTCACACTCAGATACCTTTTTATATACAAAATGAATAGACCTCTATTTGAGCTTTAATGTCGCTCTGTTGTCGGTCTGATGAAGTGGGTCGATCTAAATTGAGATTCCACTGAAACATGTATGCAAATATGTAACTAATATTGCTTGCATAATAAACATATATGATTGTATTCCTGCGATTCCCAAACTGTTAATCCAATTAAAAAGTTCTCATTAAAAAATCGAACGATATTATTGTATAGTTTTCTTTATTGCTTCGTTTACTCTTTTCTGCCTCAAACAAGGCACATTGCCACTTGGAACGTAAGGAACTACTAATTTGGGATCGTATTTAGCAGGAAAATGTGAGGTGTTCAGCAACGATATGCCTGTTCACATTACACTTAAACTTCTACAGGTTAGTACACTCAGGGAAGCAAGAAAGAAGGAGCCATTTCCAAAGTCTAGTAGTTCGAGGGGATAAACTATTAATGTAGAAAGCTTTTAGTATCTAGAGACCTAAACTGTAAAGGGCGCGATTTTGCTGCCTGTCCGGATTTGGTTCGTCGGGAGTATGTATTTATACAAACAGTATTGGCAACATATATTCATACATGTTTCAGTTGTGATTTATTTCGAAATCTAACGTCATCGGGTCCCTAGTTAATATATATATATATATATATATATATATATATATATATATATATATATATGGGTTTGTATTACTGTACACATAGATTCGAAAAAAGTTGTCAAAAAATAAATATATAACAAATAAATGTTATCAAAGGCAAGCTAAATTACTTATCTACCAAACTGGATATATTTTTTCGTGTTTTTATTCAATTTAACATGTTTATTCGGCTCGAAAACCATACAATGTTACCGATGTATTGGAAAATTCAAGATGGCGTCTGACTCTCTCTTTAACACGTTAAGTTTGGGAAAAGGTGTTATAAATAAAAAAACTAGACAAAATACTATTAAAAACCGGCCGAATATATGTCAACCTATGTCACGGTAACATATTCAGCGAGTTTTTAACCCCCCCCCCATCAGCAAATTCGGCTAAGCTGAAACGTACTAAATCTTATATATATTATATATAGTCATCCACATACAGTACTGTTTCGCAACTCATCAGTGCGACTAGACAGGCAACTACCTCAAGCCAGGATTGAAACCCGACTGCCTGTACAACAATCAAGGCTCCTAACCACTATGCTATCGGCAGCTGCTGCGCGAGTCATGAGTTTAACGATGTTTTAGAGAGAGATTGAGAGAGAGAGAGAGAGAGAGAGAGAAAGAGGAATATATATATATACAGAGAGAGATACGTGTAAGACGTACTTCATAAACAATATATATCTACATCTGTATATCTAACTCTCTCTCTGTCTCTCTCTGTCTCTCTCTCTTTCTCTCTCTCTCTCTATATATATATATATATACAGAGTTAGAGTGAGAGGGTGAGAAAGAGAGAGAGAGAGAGAGGGGGGAGAGGGAGAAAGAGAGATAGAGAGAGAGAGAGAAAGAGAGAGACAGAAACAGAGGGGCAGATATACAATTGAAGCTGTCAGTCAGAAAAAATGTCTAGGTTTATTATTAAACATTTCGATAGATTATTCGTTTCTTTTCTGGCTTCCCAGAACACCGGAGAGATAAGAACAAATGGAATAAGATTCCGAAATGGATTTATGTGTTTCTTGCTTTCATAATAGAAGAATCCTGATTTTGTCAAATGCATCAGTTATTAGGTTGTTCGGAAAATGATGATCACTTGCAGACGCGTTCTAAAATGGAGGTCCTGGATATGACCTTAAACTATATCCGATGGTGAGGCCCCGGCTTGTGGGTTTTGGGGAGTGTGGAGCCACTCCTTAATTGCCATTGCTCCCAGGTATACTCTGACACGGAGTGGTAGTACCTGTTAGGGTCCAAACTATGGGTTAAATAGAAACTGACTTGAAAAAAAAAACAAAACAAAAAACAAAAAAAAACAAAAAAAAAAAACCAAATATATTCCATTAAAAAAAATGTTCTTCAAAATCACTGGATTCAACATTAAATACCTGAAAAGGGTTGATATGCTACAAAACAAAAACAACCAACCAACCAACCAACCTAAAATGGAATCCTGCTGCCGCATCTGGGGACACGCTCTTTCTAGCCTTGCCGGACTACAAAACTGACTTAGCAATTTATGAGGGATGCCCATATCTCCTCCCTGCAGAAAACACCGACCGCTTCAATCACTTGCTCATAGAACATTTACAGAAAGTGTTCGTCTCATTACCACAAATGTGGAGAGATGACTGTGTTTAATGACAAGGGCTGACAAATTTGCATCCACTTTCACTTAAGGATGCTGGCAACCTTCACATGGTCCCTTTTGTAAGTATCCGATATCTTCCTAAAATGATATCGGAGAAACCAATACCAACAGTAATACATGCATAATACACACACACACACACACACACACACACACACACACACACACACACACACACACACACACACACACACATATTGTTATCAACATTTCAAGATCAGATGTATTACATTATCACTCATAATATTTTATTCATATTTTTTACGAAGTACGTCTTATCGGTGTCTCGCTAAATATCAGATCCCCCCCCCTAAAAAAAGAAAAAAAAACTCGCCAGAAATAAAAATATGTTTCTCGGAAAGTGTTTTAAAGATTGTTGTCCTCGGAAATAAAAAAAAATTAAATAAGGAAAATGTTGATAAAGGTAGACAGGGACATACGAACAAAAAACACTTATTTCACTGTTTATAAGCACCTGTCCCAAGGAAAAGCGATTGAATTCAATCTACACGCGTGGAATCAGTCTTTTGTTGCAATCTATCTATGTTTCTTGTCCTTCTCTCTCCCTCTCTCTCCCTCTTTCTCTTTATCTATCTATCTATCTATCTATACACGTATATATATACATATATATGCATATATATGCACACATATATACACATTATACACACACACACACACACACACACACACACACACACATATATATATATATATATATATATTTCCAAAACCTTTAGCCTTGATGGAGGGGAGACTAAAACTTGCTACTATGGCTTCAAATGATCTGAAATAATAGAAAAGGGAGACTTGATTCCAAATATTTCTCAGCTGCTATATCTCCCCTCTTTTGGAAATAGGGTACCCTTATGAAAATATCTCCAGTGTCAAACAATCCTTATACACTGTGAAACTTACTTTATTTATGAAAACCAAAGAGGGGCGATATAGCACATAAGAAATATTTGGAATCAAGACACCCATTGCTGTTATATAAGATCATTTGAAACCATAGCAGCAAGTTTTAGCTCCTTCCTCATCAAGACTTTTTTGGGGAAATATCAGATATTTTGTAATTCATATGCAAAAGTAGGAAAACAAATGACTATAATTCAAACATTGTATGGCTATAAAAAATGCCCCCCCCCAAAAAAAAGCTCCGGATGATGGATGATCCCATTCATGTGCGATCTTAAGGGTAAATGTCACATGGTCCACTACAAATTCAGGTCATTACCTTTCGAACAAGCGTTTATTTGGTAAATTCTGATCGCTAGTTACTGAGATTTGGAATTGATAAAATTGCCAGAAGGTTGTATCTATCTATCTATCTATCTATCTATCTATCTATCTACTCACCTATCTATCTATCTATCTCTCTCTCTCTCTCTCTCTCTCTCTCTCTCTATATATATATATATATATATATATATATATATACACTTTAATAATTAGAGTTGGGGCCCGTTTTTTTGGGTCATCCTGTATATATATATATATATATATATATATATATATATATATATATATATATATATGCACATTTCATTGAAGAGCAGAGACAACTCTTGTTTGTTTCTCTTACAATCCATTTTTTTTTTTTGCGCGGATTAGTTTCTGAACATTCTGTTCGTGTAAAAAGAAATTGGCCGTATTCGACCTCTATAGGTCATCCTATCCATGACACCCCCAAAACTGAATTTAGAAAGATACCAATAAAAACGATGCCATTTTAGCTGTCTCGCACTGTGATGTACGCCTCCGATTGTTGAAGCCCTATTAATACGTATTTAAAAAAAAAAAACAAACAAAAAAAAACAACGATTAACCAGGCTTCGTATCGAAACAGATGGTACGCTTAAATGATTTTAGGTATTTTAGTATTATAAACGATTTTAATCATGTTTCTAATCAACTCACTATTTCATTTTTTATTTTTTATTATGTTTTTATCACTCGTTGAGGATGACCTATGCAAATACATTTTCAAACGTATTTGCAAATACGCAAATTTCTTTTTACACTTGAACAGAAAAGAAAAAATGGATTTTAAGAGAAACAAACAAGAGTTGTCTCTGTTCTTTACTGAAACGTGTATAAATGAGAAAATGCTTCTCAAGTATACTGGCTTGAGGTAGTTTGCTGTCTAGACGCACTGATGAGCTCTGAAACAGTACTGTATGTGGATGACTATAATGCTCCCTATCTTAGGTTGAGCATATTGGGAAGTGATATACAAATTACCATTAGCGTATGAAGCGATGCACTTTGTGTAAACAAATTGAGTTTAGGTATTTGGAAAATATCAAAACATTGTTAATACACTGCCCGCATAGCAGCATTGTTTGGGCGATCGGGTTTCGATCCTGACTTGAGGTAGTTGCTTGTTTAGCAACACTGATGAGCACGAAACAGGACTGTATGTGGATATATATATATATATATATATATATATATATATATATATATATATATAATTTTTTAATTTTTTATTGAGCCGATAATAAATTTACATTACTGTTTCCATTGGATTTTCACCCCAGGAGATGCGGTAGAGTACCAATTTCATCGGAATTTATAGGTGGACTGAAGTTTAAACTTACAGAAATGGATAGAAAGTTATTTTGGGGGGGGGGAGGTTGGGTATTAAATAGAGAGGGAGGTCGTGTGGTAGTGTGAGGAGGTTTTATATAGTTGAACTATATAAAACCTCCTCACACTACCACACGACCTCCCTCTCTATTTAATACCCCCCCAAATAAGCTTTGGTTTCGGTTTCGATTATAGCTGATGCGCCAATATATATATATATATTTATATATATATATATATATAAATGAATATATATATATATAAATGAATATATATATATACATATATATATATATATATATATATATATATTATGTTGTTTCAAACGTATTTGCAATATATATATATATATATATATATATATATATATATATATATATATATATACGAGACTGACCACGCGTAGTTACACAGGCCATCATCAAGGATTCCTCTTCGAGAAAAACCATTGGCATTTCCTGGAATCTGAGTTACAACAATCTCCTCAGATTTTTAGTAGTCACCACCTTTCCGAGAATGTTTTCAAATTAGTTTCCGTTATCGCAATAGCCGTTTACCATTGATTTCTTGTTGGTAGCGACTATGGGCTCTGACTGGAATTTTAGTAGCAATAAGTCTCTTACTCAAGGCCCCAGTCCTCTTCGTACTCATCCAGTGGAGGTCTGGTTATTGCTTTCTCTCCTCGGACCTTCCATCCTCCTTAGTCTTCTCGATTATTTGGTGTGGTGTGGCATTGGATAAAAGTTTAGTATCTGTTCTAATGCTACACCTCAATTTCTTGTTCTCAGTTAGTGGAGGAGAAATCCTTCACGACTGAGACAATTTTTAATTTTTGTCGTTTTTCTTGGTTTAAAAAACGATCCTGGTGTCTAAGTAACTAGGAACACTATATATATTTTTTTTGGCCGGGAGGCGGGGGCGTTGGGATTAATTTCCAGTTTCAATTTTTATGATTCCATGTGGTAGTTTTTTTTTTGTGTGTTTTACGTCTTTAGTATTTTCCATATATCCGGCTTGCATTTTTTTCTGAAAGATTTGCATCCGTAGGTTTCGTCGAGTTCCTATTCATCGCAACAAGTAAAGATCGCGTTATTATTGCTTATAGGATGATTCAAAACGTTTTGTTTGTTCTAGATTTTCCGGTCGTGTCCTCGCAACAGCGAACGGGGGACGTTGCAACCCTTATTCCAGACGTCAAAGTAGCGATTTATCCATCAAGTAATTGTGAGAATTTGGCCTAAGGACGAATGCTAGTCTGCGATTATTGCGCAAGTAAAATGACATCGACTGAAACTAGGTGAAATTTAATCGCAATAAAGAGTGTCGATTTCAACTAAAAACAACAATTTACCCCCCGTGTATGTGCGTGTGCGTGTGTGTATATGTGCGTGTGCGTGTGTGTGTATGTGCGTGTGCTTGTGTGTGTAAGGGTGTGTGTCAG
The DNA here is from genome assembly GCF_053919585.1 of Euprymna scolopes. NCBI lineage: Eukaryota > Metazoa > Mollusca > Cephalopoda > Sepiida > Sepiolidae > Euprymna > Euprymna scolopes. Next base: position 77,713,533 of record NC_136506.1, on the reverse strand, counting down.
AATGCGTGTATGTGTTACAGCGCGTGTGCATGTATGTCAGTGTATGTGTATGTTAGGGTGTGTCTCTAGCTACGTGTGTGTGTGTGTGTATGTATGCGTGTGTGTGTCAGTGTGCGTGTCAGAGGATGTGTATGCTAGTGTATGTGTGTGCGCATTTGCGTATGTGTGATAGGGTGTGTGTGTGTGAGTGTGTGAGTGTGTGTGTGTCAGTGTGCGTGTCAGAGGATGTGTATGCTAGTGTATGTGTGTGCGCGTTTGCGTATGTGTGATAGGGTGTGTGTGTGTGTGTGAGTGCGTGTGTGTCAGTGTGTGTATGCATGTGTATGTGTATGTTTGTGTATGTCAGGATGATGCTGGGCCAGCCATTTTATGTAAAATATGTACCAGCAGTTATCAAGCCCAAAAACCACTCAAGGATAATAGTGAAATATATATGGAGGGATTTAAGTTTTGTCTTGTATTGACCATTGCATCTATTGCGGTCCGTGTCAAACGTGCGCGATTATAATATTTAATGGACACTGTGTGGTCACAAGGCAGTGGCAAGAACACTAGAAAACCACCTTTAGAATGTAGGTGGGATAGGTCCTTAAATGGATGGTAACATTTAATGCTATTAAGACTAAGCTTCTTTGCTTTAACAACTACAAAACATTCTCAACCACCATTTGCCATGACGAATAACACCTTGCTTGACAGTTCACCCTTTAAACTCGCCGATCTATTAATCACAGGCAACATAAATTGGAACAAATACATTGAGGACATTGCCAATGCTGCTGCAAATAAGGTCGATCTCTCTTCCGTGCTTCAAAATTGCTCACACTAGAGAGTACCCTATATATTTCAAGGTCACAATTCACCCATACATGGAATATTCTTGTCCCCATCTGAGCTGGGGCATCTTCCACTGGTCTCTCACTCTTAGACAGGGTCAAAAAAGGAGTTGCACATCTAACAGGTCCCGCATTGTCGGCTAAGCTCCAACCTTTGTCCCCTCGTCGTAATTTCATCCTTTTGCCGTAAGTAATTTAATAGAATTTTCTCTGATGAACTCGTCGGACTTATGCTCATATGGACGGAATACTCTCGATAGGCCGCAAAATCCTACCCCTTCACTGTTGAGGTTCCTAGATGCGGGAAAGTCTTCTACTTTAATAGCTTCTTCACTCAGAATGCTTGACTTTGGAATTGCCTTCCTTTTTACTCTTTCCCTGATTTTACTAAACTGCGGAAGTTTAAATATAATACGAACAAACATGTCGTTATTCGACCCCACTCCTTACAATGTTCTATTAGATACGATCCCAAAAAGTAGTCCCTTACATCCAACTTGAGTTGAAAAATAGTAAAAGAAGAACAAAAGCAGTTTATACGTTTATTTTAACCCTGACAATACTAGACCTGAATCACCATTTATGTGCACTTAACTAATTACACAATTCGACAACCGCCATCTTTCTTTCTAGCACGAAAAGTTAAATCTAATTTTTACTGACTCTTCGCCTGCCCAATCAGAATTTGATTCCAGATTTTCTCTATCGCATCACCATTCTCTGTAATTATCATTTGTTCCTGTGAATTTTGCAAAAATATCATAAATAAATAAATAAATGAAATAAAATAATAATTATCAGACCTGTCTAGATGTTTTGCAATACATATTTAGGTTAAATACATTTTTTTAAAAATATATTACATTGTAATTTGCACGACAAGCATGGCAAACTCAGCATCCTGTAAGACCGATAGAAGTAGTCTGTGTTGTCACAACGGCTACACTTCTATAATTGGAACCGAAGTCATTTAATAAAAAATTGCACAATTTATTTATTTTAATCTAGAAAAATACAACAGTTTAGTCTCATTCAATAATGCAAGTACAAACGTATATGTAGTTTAATAAAAAATATAACGAAATAAATTTGCATTAAGTTATAAACGTGTTCTTTATTTCAACATAACGAAAATATAAGTTAATGGTTCAATTCTATTTGAGTGCAACAACAAATCCAATCCATATAAATGACAATAGTTCAGAATGGACAACTGTTCAAACATTTTTCATTTTTAGCCGACGATTTTTAGTATGTCAGGCATACATTTCTGTGCAGTTTTGAGTTTTATGAAAGACTAGCCTCGGTGCCCGGCGTTGCCCGGGTGTTTTGAGGTGTGTGTTGAGCCAAAAAAAATAAATAAAATAAAGTAGTAGTAGGCAGGCAGGTTTAAACTGGTACCTCGAACGTGACGTTTTTGCCGTTGCATCTATCGCCAAACCGGAAATGGCGAAGGTTTAAATTAAAGCTTGTCAATCAAAGAGAGGGGATGACTTTCGAAAATATCGGTGAAAAAAGCGACCCCTCTTTGTAGAAAAGCGGTCAGTTGAGAGTGAAAGAATAAATGTTTTAGCCAATTTTTCGATATTTTTCGCCGGAAGGGCCGAGCTTCAAAACGATACTGATGTCGTGAAAATCTATCGCCTCTGTCTAAAGTTTAACACATACATACATATATACATACATACGTACATTTAAACAGACAAGTGAGATTTATATAATAGATGGCAAGTGGTTATCATTCAACCTAATTGACCAAAAACTTTTTATATGAATCATTGTAAATTCCCCTTGAATCTTTTATAATGTGATCGTCTGTAAGTTTTTTTTTATTAATAAAGATAGTGATAATTCGAAAAATGTTGCGTCCGTGACGTTCTAAAGTTTCGGTCATTGAGTTCACTGACAAATAGATTTTCCTAAAACGAGGATAAATACGAGGTTCTCACTATTTTCCGACAACCTTCGTATTTTGATACCCCCGTCACACATTTCTTGAAAGTCGCTATCTGTGTTAGCCGAAAATAAGCTGGCAGTAAGCCGCATGCAGCCTGCGGGCTGCATGTTTCCCATACCAATTGTACGATGTCTCATTTGCTTATTTTTGATTGGCTCAATAGATAGGATTATGATGATAAGCTTCAGTGAGAGAATTCGAACAAGAGAAAAACATACTGACACAGAGAGAATCGTCCTATTTAGTAAGATATTGTTAAAATAGTGTGCTATGTACATTGTTTTTTTTATATGAATTATGCAGAGAATTAATTTATTGGGGAGTTGTGCAGCAAAGGGATCGTAGTATCGTTGGAATCGTTCGGAAGGTTTACAGAAACGCCGGAAGGTGCTGAACGAATGTTTTGTAACTATTTTTTTCGAGGAAACATTAGCCATTTTTTTTTTCAATGAGAAATATGTTATTTCTGTCAATACAAATCTAATTCAATGACACAATTTCAATGAAAAGCGAAAACGATTTCAATGAAAAATTAATCGAAATATCAAAACAGTATTCTTGAATAATTATCGAACAATTTTTACAAAACTTTCAGAAAATTAAAATTCAAATAAATAAAAAACAATATTGTAAGTTTCATGGATAAATATGTTTTTGAATGAAAGACAACTTATAGCAAACATTTTTTGTTTTATTTATCTTTTATCTTATTTTTATAGATTTTTCTCTGTTTTTGTTAAAATTAATATAAACATTTAGATTTTTGATTAAAAAATACAAAACAATGATAGAAAACATGTATTTTTTATATATATATTTTTTTGTATAAGAGTTAAGGCAATCAGCGTTTCGGCACCTTCCGGCATTTTCCGTAAACCACCCAAACGATTCCGACGATAGCACAGTCCTTATACTGCATAAGTAGCATTTGTTGGGTATAAATATTCAAGAGCACATATACATACTTTGTCGTCCTAATTAGGAAATTAATTAACTATGTTTACTAGATTTTAATTAGATTAAACGTTCAGATATTAACCATGAAACACTTTAAGATTACTTCGTAATTAACAGGCAATCCAATTCCATACAAGACTTCTGTTCTGAACCAAATACTCGATTGCCGTTTCATTTTGAAACATTGATGTGTACAAACTTTTAAGTAAAGTCATTATAGTCACAACATTTCAAAGAAAGAAGGCGCTTTAATAATACAGATGACTTCTGTTCTATTTGTTGGGACTTCACATTTTTGCAGGATCGAAACCGGGACACTAATGATTTTTTCAAGAATGTCTATCTTACATACGTTGAAGCCCTCTTTGCACTCATCCAGTGGAGGTCTGGTTAATGCTTTCGCTTGTTGATATTTCCTTCCTCCTTGACCCTTACGATTATTATTATTTTTTTTTTATTCAATTGTCACCCCAAACAAGGCACAGTGCCACTTTGAAGCAGGGGGCTACTATCAGGGACTTAATTAGCGGGGTCATTATGAAGGGAGATGCGTAGAAAGATGTTTGTTAACATTACACTTGAACTTCTGCATATCAGTGCAGTTGGGAAAGCAGAATCCCGGAAGGGAGTTCCAAAGACCCGCAGTTCTGCGGAAGAAACTATTGGAGTAAAAGGCTTTCTTGCACCTAAGGATATCTACTGTAAAGGGATGAGACTTAGTAGCTTGTCGGGTTTGTCGGGGGTAATTACGTCGGGGAGGTGAAAGTGTTTGCAGTTCGTCTGAGCATTCACCATTAAAGTATTTGTAGAACAGGCAGAGGGGTGCAACATCTCGTCGATGGGACAGAGGCTGAAGCCTAGATGACAGTTCAGGACTTATCAGGTTGGCGACTCTCTTTTGAACCCTGTCCAGGAGCGAGAGACAAGCAGCAGATGCACCAGCCAAGATATGACAACAGTACTCCATACATGGGCGAATGGTTGCCTTATAGAGGTATAGGATACTGTCAGGCGTAAGTTGTTTTCTAGCACGGTAGAGGGAGCCAACCTTCCTTGCAGCAGCCTTGGCAATGCGCTCAATGTATCTATTCCAGTTCATATTCCCTGTAAACGTTAGTTCGATGAGTTTAAAAGAAGTACTTTGGTGTCGCCAATCAGTGCCGACCTTATTATTATTATTATTATTATTATTAGTAGTAGTAGTAGTAGTAGTAGTAGAAGCAGTAGTAGTAGTAGTAATGTAACTACTCATTCCGTTACAATTACTACCACTCGTACTCCTAGTACTAATCCTACCATTACTAGTAGTAATATAACTATCATCTTCTAACAAACTGAGAATTTCCCGTGTTCTTAATTTCACATTTGTCGTAAGTTATAAAACAATAAAATAAAATAAAAAATAAAGTCTATTCGTGTTGATACTTTACTGTAATTTATTCATAATAGCGATATTTTAACGCTTATATCACTTTTAATGAGTCAAGAGTGCTCCATACTAAATTAACCATGATTCTACCGAGTAGTTTTAGGGCCTATAGGTTACCAACACCTATATAAACATTTCTCAGCTATGATATAGATTCGGGTCGATTTAAGAGATTCAACTTAACACACCTTAAAAGTATATTCGTTCTTTTCGCCTCCAATATGGCAAACGTAGCTTTAAAAAAATATTATTTGTTACCAACCACGAAACAAAATAGTTAATCTCCTGGCATTTTAACTAAACATTGGTTAAACATTTTGAATTTTAAATCAGGAGAACGATTCTTCTAATATTTACTTGAAATGGAAGACTTTAAATAGAAAACTTGAAATGGAAAGCTTGAAATGGAAGACTTGAAATAGAAAGCTTGAAATGGAAGACCTGAAATAGAAAGCTTGAAATGGAAGACTTTAAATGGAAGACTTGAAATGGAAGACTTTAAATGGAAGACTTGAAATGGAAAGCTTGAAATGGAAGACTTGAAATAGAAAACTTGAAATATAAAGCTTGAAATAGAAGACTTGAAATGGAAGACTTGAAATGGAAGACTTTAAACGGAAGGTTGAAATGGAAGACTTGAAATAGAAAGCTTGAAATGGAAGACTTGAAATAGAAAGCTTGAAATGGAAGACTTGAAATGGAAGACTTTAAACGGAAGGTTGAAATGAGTAGCTTGAAATGGAAGACTTGAAATAGAAAGCTTTAAATAGAAAGCTTTAAATGGAAAGCTTGAAATGGAGAGTTTTAAATGGAAACCTTTAAATGGAAAGATTTAAATAGAAAACTTGAAATGGAAAGCTTGAAATGGAAGATTGTACAAAATCTGTTACTACAGTAGCTGGAAAATAGTTTGGTCATTCTATCGTTACAGAAGGGATCTCACTCTTGTGTATATGAGTCAAATAGCTCCTAAGATGAACTATCGGGAAGGTGCTGTTCAGAACATTACCTCCTGCTGTGACAGAGTTCAAAATCGATTTAGAAATCTAGTGGCGAATGTCTTTTTTTTTGTACTTACATCATTTTTCTCATAGATGAGACATTGCCGGTCTTTCTCTACTTTATCGTAATTTTCAGGATAGGTGCTCGATTGAGCTGCACTCTCTGGCCCCTTCCGTCTCTAAGACATTATCTGCTAAAACTATCTTTAACCACTTTCGATTATTTTCCTTTATTCCCCTTTCTACCTAAATCTAAACCGAACTTTCATTATCGAAGTTTCTTGCTACGATACCCGTTTGTGAAACGTGAAACACATTACAACACGGCTGCTTCTCACCAGGCTACAACATGTTAACAAGTTCTTGCCGAGCTGTCTTCTGATATAATCAAATTCTCTCTCGTTTCAACCATCGTCACCAATCCTTAAGGTGTTGTTTAACTGTCAATCTGACAAAGTAATTAACCTTTATCCTTGAGCGGTCTTTGATCTTGATAAGTAGTTACTTCTAAGTACAAAATTTACGTAAAGGAAAAGAGTCACAAATATATTTAAAATAGGAAGTAGTCTGAATTCCTCACTACAAAAGTTGCCAATCCTGTGGTTAACGTTTTGTTAATGTCCAATTACTTTATCTGACACCGATATAAAATATTCCATTAGCGTTCTTTTTAAAAATTTATCATTTCATAAGTTGAAAAGCTGCAATAAACATCCATATGAATACTTTGAACTTAATTGCTAATTTCAATAGGCGAAGAATTAAAAGGTAAATAATTATATATATTTATATACATATCTATGTATCTGTGTATATGCGTGTGTATGCATATGTATATATATATATGTGCATGCATATATATGTATATAAAGGGCGAATGAACTCTTTTTCTGGGTCAACGGCCAACTAGCACCGTGTATATTTGTGTGTGTGTATATGCGTGTTGGGGTGGAGAGGGATCCCGTAAGCCGTGGTGAAGGCAACCTTTCTAGGAGAAGCAAATCTCTGATTTAAAAAACCATAAAGCGGAAGACCAGTACCCGCATTAAGCTGGTCTGCAGTTTAATTTGTTGCTGGCTATCTTGCTCTTGCTTGTTGCTGGATCTCAACATTTTGAACCGAGAGAGAGAGACTTAGCTGTCGTACAAAGCTAAGTCTCTGTAACATCATCTTTGTATAGATACTCCCTCAGCCATTTGGGCTCATGGATTTTAAATGTCTGAGGGAGTGGCACTCGTCTGACAAGACGTTGCAATCATCATTATCATATATGTATATGTGTGTGTCTATGAATTTTATTAGAAATATATTATTATAATATTATATTTAAACCAAATTCAGATTTATAATTTTATTCTATTTTATTTCTATCTTTAACCCATACTAATTTGCTTATCAAGTGAATACATGCCTTTTATTTTAATTTTTTTAGATACATCTGCCTTACTTTTAATGCTAGGTTTATTTATGGTGTCTTTTACATATATTAAAAACCCTTCCCAATACTTTTGCTGACGAGGAAACTTTGTTTTTTTTAAATACTATATGTAAAAATTATTGCCCGTGGCTTAATGTCTACCACAATAAAAACATTGTTTTCCGAAACGATGGTACAAATTATTGACTTTGTTGTTGTCCCTTCTTGTGAAACGGATTTTTCATTTAATTCTAATTTGAATTTTAAATTATCAATCACATTACTGAATATATATATATATATATATATATATATATATATATATATATATATATATATATATATATATATAGGTTTATTCATTTTCCAATAATATCATATATCAACTGGAGTGTAAGGTAAGTGAGAATTCTTTATGCCATGGTATTTAGGAGCCTAATGCTTCTGATCAGAAGAGGATAGAAGATGCTATATATATTGTGCAACGTTAAAAATATTCAAAAGTAATGTTGCATAGGGTGTGTTCATATTGGAGAGAGACGGGATACATATTGATAAGAGGAGAGAGAAGAGAAGAGAGACATTTATACAGTTCTGTGGACATTATGACATAGATTAGCGAGGTGGGAAGGTGATCAGTTCTTATAACACATTACTTATGATGGAGGGGGGACACATTACTAAAGATCGGTTATACAAAGTTCATAAATAACGATGATTTCACATTACCTTCAATTTGGTAGAAAGGCGACACGAAGACGGCAGTTACAAAAATATGAGATGTTCTTTTATTCCATTTGACCGGTCGAAATGAATTCAAAGTTGTTTCTACACGTTTAATGTTCTAACCCTTCACTTCTAAAGGAGGAACCTCCTCTGACCGCCTTTGTTGACTGCTCTCTCTGCCCGACTGCCCCGACTTCCTTCTTCTTCGACTGAACTGGCTTCTATATTGAGAATTCATTTCTGCCATGACGTCATACGTGTGTCTGTCAACGTGATCGACCCACGTGGCCTAAACATGCGTTGTTCGGCACGTTTCCAAACCATTTCTGCAGACAAAGAAGTCTAACTCCTATTTTTTTCCTAACCTATTTTTCGACATATTTAAATTGTATTGCTCATTATTTTCTGGCTGACCTTATTTTAATTCAGTTTTCATAAAAAGAATTGAACAATTAAACTTCCTTTTACAAAAACATATCTAAACTATTTTATGTGAAACTGTACAATGCTAAATTTCATTTCTGGACCTTGCTTACAAGGTTCAAATCTCGGTCTAACCTAATCTCATTTTCACCTATGTAATGTTTTTCTTACTTACAAGAAAAGGGAAACCTTTCTTGTAACAGTAAAAGCCATAGAATTTAACAAGCTGCTCAATAAAAAAAAAGACAAGCTAAACTATATTACATTTAGATTGATATTAAAATAAGGTTTTATACCTAACGTTTAATTTTTACTCAACAAATTTAATCATTTAAAAATAAAAATACTCGCAACATTTGAACTCATTAACATTGAAATAAAAACAGACGGCGAGAATATGCTCCGTCCCCTCCTTATTGGTTGATTCCTTATTTCTTTTCATTCAAATATGGGTGCAGGAAATCTGACCTAATTGAAACAACGAGAGATGCAGTCATAGAATTCGTAGCGACTGATTAAAATACCCCTCCTTTCTGAAAACTAACACACGTGTCCAAATTCAAACAAATTTTAAATTTGAAAAATATTTCTTACGAATTGCTTTATTTCTGTTTCTGTTTGTTTTTAATTTATTCTTTCTATGTTTTGTATTTGTTTTTCATTTTCATTAAATATCATGCCCCGTCTAATACCAGAGGCTGGTTTTGTCGCCTGATGAATTCTTTCAGACTGAAACAGTAGATTTATCGTCGTGACTAATGGTAATTTTATGGACCTAAATTGAATAATCTATATCATAGATCTCACTTGCCTGTTTTAATGTATGTATGTATGTATGTATGAATGTATGTATGTATGTATGTATGTATGTCTGCCTAAAACTTTCGACAGAGGCGACGGATTGTCACGTGATCGATATCGTTTTTAAGATCGACGATTCGGACGATAAATATCGAAAGATTGGTTAATAATTGTATTTTGTTTAAACAAAAATTACTTTGACTAAAGTTATGGTTTTCTATAATAAAAATAAAAATGGAAGTATATATTTTTTTTGCTTTTTTATGAAAATAAAGCGTCGTAAATTATAACAATTAAAAAAAAATTCATTTTTACAAAGACATCACAAAAAAAACCCGTATTAATGAATTCAATATAGATCGAAGAAAAATTAATTTCTCGAACTACCGATATTATCATTTAATTAAGTATTGTTTATTTAATATTTTCACACAAAAAATTATAATAGCAAAAAATATTTCTACTTTTTTTTTAAATACAGGGTTCGCATGATTTTTGTATGTAATATTTTAATATTTTCCTCGCTTTAATGAAGGTGGAACTTTTGGCGTAACATAAGTTTTTATATAATCATGAACAATAATGAAAAAAAAAAAATTAAAAACAGAAATATAGAAAAATAATTAAATTTAAAAATGGGGAAAACGATACAAACGCTCAGGACAGGAATGTACGGATGCATGTCTGGGAGGGGAGGGGCAAAACTAGCAACCCCTACCTACTTTTAATTACATGACGTCAATTTTAGCCAAGGCGAAAGGCTGGCTGAAATTTTGGGCTTCCATATAATCCGTGTTTACAAAACTCCCGTTTGTTGCGATTTTGCGAATGCCAGAATCCCTCGTTTTTTAGGCTAATTAAGCTATTTTTTCTACAAACAAAGTGTTTTTTTTATTTATTTAATTCAATATCTTAGGACTTTACTAATTATCTTTGAAATAGGCCCAGAAAATTAATATTTATCTTTTAAAGGATTTTTATAATGAATTTATTTAACTTCAAAATTTAGTTGAATTGATTAACTCGCTGTGAAAACATTTTTCATAACTCTTATTTTACGTGTACAAATTTTTTTTTTTAATTTTGGAAATTAACTTTAGTGTTTAATCTTTCGAAAACCTACAAAAAGAAAATTATGATAAATCGGTTTTCCAAATTATGTCCCCTATTTTTATTCGTCTATTTTTACCCGTACCTAATGTTCATATACGCGTGTGGAAAATAGTTTGGAATAAATGTATAAGCGCGTTTATGTGCACGTAAGTTGATGCATACGGCCTTTGCTATTGAATGATCTGAAGACTGTGACTACAAGGCTGCCATCATTACACTCTCGATAATTGCTCAAAACATAAAAATCAAACAAAACATTGATAGAAATCAACCTAATAAATGTCATTGCGGCAGTTATTTTTCCCAATTTTATGTTAATTTTCGAGTTTTGAGCAATTATCGAGTATTCCCAGATGACCGCTTCATATTTTGTTCTCGTTCCAAATTAATAACTTGGCGTTACTTGTATTTGAAACTTAAAAAAAAATATTAAAAAAAAAACAAAAACAAAAAAACCCGCTTAAATATAAGTTAAAACACTAAACCTTATCCAGATAGGTAGAAGTGTAATTTATTCTGCGTTTGGTAACGTTTGTCACATATTTGTTTGGGACCAGTTTTTGGTGTGTTGTTAATGGTAATGAATGCCAGATGTATATGTGTGTGGGTGTGTCATTCTGCGTCTTGATGAGTGGATGCGTTTTTCAGAGTACACACAACACACACACACACACACACACACACATATGTATACATATATAGTATAAAGTATATTTGGTAAAAGAAACAGCGGGAAAAAGTGTTCGATAAGTTGGTAGAGGTAAATATACTTTTATCATTTCACCCTTGGAAGTATAATGGACTGGATAATTTGTTAATCTCATTTATAGAAACAATGTAATGATTTAAGCAAATACTCCCGCGGTTTAAATAATAATAACACACACACACACACACACACACACACACACACACACACACACACACACATATATATATATACATACATATATACATATATATGTATGTATGTATATATATATCCATATACATACACATATATATCTATATATATACACATATATATATACATATCTATATATACACATATATATACATATATATATATATATACATATATATATATGTGTGCGTGCGTGCGTGTGCGGGTGTGTTTCACGTGTATGTTTAAGGCTGTCTGTGTATGTGTGTTCGTCAAAGTTTGTGCGTGATGAACAGAGGTGTGATGAATGCACCGATCGCAGTGCGTGTGAGGAGGGGGACATTGAGTAGGTTATAGGTGGGGTCGGTCGGCATGGAAATATGTCAAAGCAGAAAAATGCAATATAGCGGGATCGGGGATGGAAAGAAAGGGAAGTGGCGACTATTGGAGAGGGAGGGAAACGGCAAAAAAAGGCGAGGTAGGGGAGACAGTGACTGCCTGGAGGAGTAGTATGAGTCAACTGGTGCAAATAAGTATCCATTCTGATGATCTTTACCGTGTGCTCCGGGTCGGGGTGGGCGGATAAGGACGGCGTTTGGGTGGGCGGCAGTTCGAGTCGGGTTGGGATAGGGGTGAGTGATGGGCGGGTTTTCCTTGACACAGAATGGTAAGGGATTCTGTGGAAGCGTGGTCTGTTCATGGAATGAGTGATTTCTTCTTGATTTTCTTTATCAAGATGAAGAAGGCGATAGGAAGTATATCGAAACCTCTTTAGTTTAATTTCTTTGGGATCGTGACGAGAAGTAAGTAATACATACCTACATCCTACACACACACACACACACACACACACACACACACACACACACACACATACACACACATACACACACACACACACACACACACACATATATATATATATATATATATATATATATATATATATATATATATATATATGTTGTTTTGAAAAAAGAAACACCGAATGAATTTATGAAATGATCAACGTTTCGTCCCTATTGCAGAGGACATCTTCAGGATATTAAAAGGAAAAATACAAAAGAAGAAAACGATCATAGACCATACGAAAATGAAAAGGAAACAGTGTTAGAATCCTACCCATATCTGGAAGGAAACTATGTGTGTGTATGGGAAGGTTGGGTTGTTCAATGTCTATATATATACACTTTTAAAAATACGTTAAATAAATATGTACACTTTTTTTCTCTCTCTAAACTTATTCATTTTGTTGTATATAATCGTTTTTGTGTGTGGTCTTTCTATGTACTTTGAAACTCTAATCGGTTTCTGATCTGATGAGGAGTATACCTAGAAAAGCTATGGAGTGGTCTTGTTCGGATTCGTTTGTAAATTTTATCGATGGTTCTACTGAATTTAATTTATTTCTAAGTTTTTCTATTTGTGCGTTTATGATTTTCAAAGTACATAGAAAGACGACACTCAAAAACGATTATATTCACTACTACTCGCACCACAATGATAAAATAAAGACTGGCATGATTATTGGGTTTTTTTCTTGCGTGCCTTTAGAATATGCAGCCCCCAATATCTTAATGATGAAATTCAATACATTACGAATGTTTAAAAAAAAAACTACAGTACCCATCCTATTTCATTTCTTACGCAAAGAAAAAAGCTATGAAAATACACTATAATATAAACAGACAGAAAAATAAAACAAATACCTCACTAATTAAACAACAGATGATTTGTGTCGCCGGGTTCGAATCTATTGACTGGTGTTAATTGTGACATCCAGTACTGAAGATTCCCGAAAACACTAGTGTCTGTGGGTATTTAATTATTATAGTAACTAATTATGCATATATATATATATATATATATATATATATATATATATATATATATATATATATATATATATATATTCTTATCGTTGAACACTTTCAGTTGAATTAAAGTCGGTCGATTTAGCTCTTATGCATAGATCATCGCATAACGATTAGATCACTCTCTGACTGACGTAAATGAACATTTAAAATTAAAATGTTTAAATTCGACGTTATTTCACGCGGTTAATGGTAGCCGAATGGATTAGGTCTTCGCTAACCGAGCTAGAGATGTCTCGTGATGCGGGGTACGAATCGTTCGACTGATATTAATCGTGACACCCTGCATTGAAGATTCCCGAAAGGATGAAACACTAGCGTCTGTGGGTATTTAATTATTATAGTAAAAAAATAATTATATATATATATATATATATATATATATATACATATATATATATATATATATAGGTGCATGTATATATATATATATAATATGCATGTATATATATATATATATATATATATATAATATGCATATATATATATAATGTATGCATGTAATCGCGTTGACACACCAGTTCTCGTCAGATCACCGAAGTTAAGCAACGTTGAGCCTTGTTAGTACCAGGTGAATGACTATTTGGTAATTCTAGGCGCTGCATATGATCTCCGCTTATCTCGGAATTTGTTTCCAATCGTCCTGAACATACAATTCACTTGCCACTGGTACTTAACAACGTCGACTACGTTGTGTTTGGTGATTCCGCACCTCCTGCCACAAAAATTGCACCTTCAGACACCCCCACATGGGTATCCATAGTCTGTCAAAGACTGAAGGAGCCTATATATATATATATATATATATATATATATATATATATATATATATATATATATATATATATATGTCTGCTTGTATGCGTATAGATGAATTTATATATACTAGCAGAGGGGTGCCCGACTTTGCCCTGTCGTAAAATACGCTTAAGTATATTATTTTAATTTGTCCAAATTTTGTATATATTATTATAGAGTCGTGATCTCAAAAGTAAAATAAAAAAGTAGTTGGGTGTCATCTGTTAGATTCAAAACCGAAAGCAAAACTGTAACATTCAAAGTGACATTTCCATTGTCCCAAGGTTACACGCATATGAACTGATTAAAAATAAACTAAGATGAATGTACAAAATATATGACGATATTTTCAATTTTGACCCCTTAAAACTATTTTAACCGGTTAAAGACCCATAAAAGAACGGTCCATAAAAAACCCAATCACTTGAAGCCCCAAGCGACGCTCATCGATTTTTAGTTTTGGATGAGATAGATTTTGAAAATATAGAGATAGACAGACAGACAAAGTGAGTTATATCTTCTCTTCTCTATATCTTCTTCTTCTATCTATCTTCTGTCTATCTATATAAATAAAATGAGCTTATTTTTCCCCGTCTGATTTTGACATTAATAGGATTAAAAATCAAGATATTTCATGCAAATATAATATGCACAAACGGCAGAACAATATATGAGGTGTGTTATAGGCTTATTATTTCTCAAATTCCTCAATAATCTTAGATTTCTATACTTTTTCTGCTGAGAAGTCACGGCCAAAATCGGTTAAGATCAATGGAAGTGGTAAAATATTTTCTCTCGAATAAATTCCTCCTCCCCCTGCCACCACTTAACACCGTTTGGGGATCGTTCACAAGGAACAGTTGAGAAGAGAACACCGGTTTGGCTTCGTAGTTCTTGCATGTGAAGTTATTTAAAATCACTAAACTAAGCTGCAGTGCTCTGTGGCGTAGTGGTTAGCGTGCTGGACAATTCACATTATATTTTCACGTTCGCGCAGACCTACCGTAGTCGTTTTTTTTTGTTTTTTTTCCTAAACAACTGGAATGGTCTTTTCTTGGTGGCCGAACTGTTAACGTTGCAGATGTTTTTTTTTTTTGTTTTTTTCACACTTTATTTTCCTACTTTTACTCATGACTCCGGGTTTGATCCTTCCTACTTACCTACCATAACATTTTTTAAAACTCCCCCCCCCGTCCCGGAAACAAACACTCGGGCAACGCCGGGTACCCCCGCTAGTATATATATATATATATATATCATAATCTTAACTAACAAAAAAGCTCAATACAACCCAAATAGGAAATAGAGCTTGTCATAAAATGACACAATTAAAGACTTTAAATATGATTTACAACAATATATTATTTTATAGGATACCAAACAAAATATTTAGATTTCCTTAATCCGTTGAGTTTCCAAAAATGCGTTCTTTCCACCAGAGGAAAGATCTTAGCAAATGATTATAGCGAAGCTATGAATTTGCTGGTACTGGCATGAATTGAAACTGCATTATATGA
>NC_136506.1:77662801-77692801 GCF_053919585.1 Euprymna scolopes | reverse complement strand
TTTTACCCTTCACCGGACTATCCATTCATGTGAAATCTTTTTATCATTTTTTCTTTTACCTCCTATTCCTCTTACCTCACCCTTTTTTTTTTAACAAAGTAAGATCTGTGACTTTGTGACTGTGGTTCCATTAAATACTTTTACATGCAAAATCCGATCCCGCATTTTACTAATTCCTGACCTCTGATGAGAAGGAGAGTATTTCTTCGAAACTCCGCGGATTAAGGACTATCCACTTATCTTGTGCTTCCTTTTTAAAATTAAATATGTTTTTAACTCTTTTTCAAGATGTTTTTTAACATGTTTTATTAATCATTTGTTCATATTATAAGCTCTATTTCCTTTTCGGTTTTATTGAGCTTTTACATCTGGTTGAGATTACTTTACTTGTAAATATTAACTCTTTAATATTTATAATATATTTTAAGTTTACCATTTTGATTACCTTGGTAAACTTATTGTAATTTATATATATATATATATATATATATATATATATATATATATATATACATACACACACACACATATATATATATATATATATATATATATATATATATATATATATATATATGCAGGTTCCCTGGCATATCCAGGTTGGAAAATACGCTTAAATATAATATTTAGTTTATGCAGATTTCGTATTTATTATTAGAGCCAATTAGGAGTAACACATTTAGTCGACTTACACCTGCCAAGTTCACTTCTTTTTCAATTTTGACCTTTAGCAGCTATTTTTACCGGCTAAAATCCAAATTGAATTTGTTCCACAAATCTGAATTTCGTTATTTACCAAGTTTTAATCTGTTGAGAAAAAATGACAGTGGTTTGGTAGAGTCCGTTACGCGTGCGCGCATATATATATATATATATATATATATATATGACTGCTTTACTTTCATGCTTGTAGTTGGCAATTATAGGTGTTTAATTTCCTTTATTTCTCGTGTTTACTGATGCTAGCCGTGGTGTAAGCTGCTAGTCAGTGATGTCAAAAGTGACTTTGTAACTGGGTTCGTAACCCTGACAAGCAGTAAATATTATTTTCTGAGCTGATGATCGCGAAAGTGTCACACACTAATGTCTCTATGTATAAAAGTGTCACACACTAATGTCTCTAGGTATAAAAATAATTATCAATATTTGTAATTATAATCCCTTTGAGTTTCTTTAAGTTGAATCCTGTCTGGGAAATAAAAAAAAAACAGCTAATAAGCGAATATACTACGTTCAGAATTTCCGGTCTTTAGAGCAGTGTCTGGCTGCTTTACTGTTATGCTCGCATTTGGCATTTATTGGCACTTAATTACTCTTAGGCAACTTGAGGAAAAGGGTACAATGGTCAAAAGACCAACTAGAAGTGTAAATTTGGTAAATTGGATTACTTAATGGGAACGGCTCATCAAGAACTTGTTTACGTTGGACTTGAAGAGGGCCATATTGTAATCAGCTGGAAAGCAAGGAAACGGAAAAGAGTTCAACAGGTGTGCAGTTCTAAGAAAGAAACTTTGTTCATGGAATCTACGTTTAGGTTTAGGCACAGATAAAGAGTGGGGGAAATTATTGATAGTGTTTTCAGCCAGATGAGTGTTTCTCGTGAATGTTTGGCGAGGGGGGGACCATAGACTGGAGCTCACATGAACACTTGCCATGAAAATAACGATAAAACAGAGACAGGTTCGCAACGTCTTTTATGTAAGAAAGAGGTTGCAGGGGAAGAGAAAAGGGCATCCCCCACTACGAAGTCTATTTTGAACTCAGTCAGGGCAGGATAAGTAATTCCTAGCAGCTCCTGCCGAGATTTGACGTCAATACTCCATCCTTGGACATACTTAATCTTATATAGTGAAAGAATTGCATCAGCTGGTAGATATCTACTGGATAGATAGAAGAATACCATCATTTTTCCAGCAACCTTGGCAACGGATTTGATGTACGTGTTCCATTTTAGATCAGGAGTAAAGATCAAGCCCAGAAGCTTGTCAAAACAGTGAGCCGCCCCAAGACAAGAGCGATTCATTCCAATTGATGCCAGACGTGAAACACTGGTGTCTGTAGGTAAAATTTTCTTTATATATATATATATATATATATATATATATATATATATATATATATATATATATAATTATTTACTATAATGATTAATAAAAACCTACAGACAGAAGTGTTTCATCCTTTCGGGAATCATCAGTGCAGGGTGTCACGATTAACACTAGTCGATAGATTCGAACCTGACAACAGAAGCCATATCTGGCTTCATTAGCTAGGACCTAATCAATTTGGCTACTGTTGAAATTTAAACATTTGTTTTTTAAATACGTTTTAACGCCTGTCAGAGTGATATAATCATTATATGATGATCTGTGCGTTGACCGACTTTTATTTAAACTGTAAGTGCTCAACGATAAGAAACGAGTTTCTTAAAGGGGCTGACATATATATATATATATATATATATATAACTACTATAAGGAGTGTATGCATATCGATTAACGTTAAGACGGAGATGTTGAGTTCCCTCAAGAGGTGCTAACGGTAAAACGCTGGTCGATCCGAGTAGGCTTTCCTGATGTTTAAATAATTAAACTTATAAAAGCTTACTCACGTAATGTGCGCTTCTTAAAATGCTTTTCTAGTTCATGTTATCAATGTACTTGAAGGTGTGTTCAACTTCGCATCTTATATTGGCTTATTAAATTTAGAAACACGGTACTAATGATTGCGCTAACACCTAATCTTACAGAATATGTGAAGAAATGTTTTCGCCGACATTACTAGAGATGACATGGGGCGTCCGAGATCGGAAAAACAACGATATTATTAAACCTGTTGGACACAGCTGTCACGACCTGAGATGGTGGGAAAATAGAGATTGTCTGTCTATGTGAGATCACTCTTACCGCACCACGGGGAGACTATTTCCGTGTAATTCTGGAAGGTTTATCTATCTATCTATCTATCTACCTACATATCTATCTATCTATCTATCTATCTATCTATCTATCTATCTATCTATCTATCTATCTATATATTAAGAGGTACAAGTAAAAACATAGATAAAAAGTGCTCAATACGTTAGTACAGCCAAATATGTTTTTTTAATATTACAACCTCATTACAAATTGTTTTAATAGACAAGATAAAACTTATCCATATATATCGGCAGATGATTCAAATTAAAATAAAAATGAAAAGGAAAGATATGTTTTTTGTGATTACCAATGGATATCAAAAACCAAGAGAATGGAAGTAAGAGAGAGAGAGAGAGAGAGGGGGTGGGGGAAAGAGAGACAGAAAGAGAAAGAGAGAGATAGAAAGAGGAGAATGGAAAAGGGGAAAGAAAAGAGGGGGAAAAAGCAATAAAAAGTATAAATTAAATTACAAATTTGTAAAATTAAAAAGATAAGACAAGGCAAGAGAGGGAGAAAGAAGGAAAAAGAAGGGAAATAGATAAATGAGCATGTCAAAAAATGTTTGTTGGGTTCTGGATGACGACCTGCACATGTCTCAAATCCGAAACGGAGTTAAAAAGTTCGCAATCGTCTACGACGATGGTGGTGGTGATGATGGGGGGGGGGTGAACAGAAAGAACTAAGATGCGTTCTTTTTTTGTAATTCTTATTCGTAATTGTACCACAACCTTAAACTGCGTCGTTGTAAAACACCAAACATCGAGAAAAGGCAATTCAGATATTTGTTAAAAACCCTGGCCAGTGTGACATGCTCTTTTAGTTGCCCTTTAGACATTGCTGATAAAAGAAGCGAGATGTTTGTTCATATTACATTTAGAACTTCTGTAGGTTAGTACAGTCTATAAAGCAGGAAACGATGACGTAATTCCAAGGTTTAGTAGGCTGAAGGAAGAAACTATCATATTAGAATGCTTTCCGCCATCTAGGGACCTCAAGCGGGAAACGGGTGGAATTTTACTGCTTCTCGGGTTAGTCGGGTATTTGTACATCGAGGGAGGTACATATACTATGTGTTAGAGCCAATTCCGTTAAAGTATTTGTAAAACAGGCACTTGGGATGCGATACGGTAGAACCCCGGGATATGGCATTAAAAATTAGTAACAAAATACAGTACAGTATATAATACACACATATATATATATATAATCAAATAACATTATAAATAACGCCGTAAGGCGGGGAAAATACCGTAACCATGGTCCGGAAAACGTCGTATCCCACATCGTAACCTGAAAAAAAAAAAACGTATTCATGGGCCACCGTATCCCGGCGTTGTACTCTATTTCGGCTATGGGACAGAGTTTGAAGGTTAGCCGAATGTGCTTGACCGACTGGATTTAAGACTATTCTTAGACCCTGTCTATATGAAAGACTAGTAGTAAATACACCAGCCCAGTTGTGGCAACGATACTGCATACATGGGAGAATTCTGGCGAATTGATTAAATCTGAAGCGAAATTATAACGGGTTTATTTATTTATTTTTTTAAAATCAAACCTAAAAATAATATTTTTTTTTTTTTTTTACTAATTTTGATAGATACAAAACGAAACAAAATGGCAACCGTTGGCGGGAAAGCTGGCATATTTTCCGATTACATTCGGTTGCCAATAACCTCAGTATCAGTTGGTTACCCTTAACCTTTTTGGACAACGTTCAATACTCAGTAACTAACACGCATCGTCATCATCATCATCATCATCATCGATAGATAGACAGAAGGTTAATAGATGAATAAATATAAGGTAAATGGATAAATGGATATATATACACAGGTGAGATGGATAGATACACACATGTGAGATGGATAGATATATATACAGGTGAGATGGATAGATCGATAAAAATGATATAAATAGATAGATAAATCTATTATATTAATCTCAGTTGTCTGCGTGTTTGTGTGTTTGTATGACCGCTAAAATCTTCGAGCCTGCCTAAACCTGATACCATTACAAATAGTGATCTCTCTAGCACACAATGGCGAAAAATTAGGAAAGAAAACGTCAAATATTTCATGGAGAAATGCCGTTTTGTTTGAAGGGGGGGGGGTCAAGTAAAAATCTTAATTTCTACGCTGTTTGTTAATCACGCATGTGTGAACGGTCGCTTCGTTTTTTAATTTAAAAAAAGACACATTCGCAACATGATAACATAAATATCATCTCGGCCCGATCTATAGTGTTCGCTTACGAACATAACATTTTGAAGTTCACACCCCCTCCCCTCACGCAGCATTTTTTTTTCTTTTTGATAACACGAGAAATTGACTGTTATAATATATACGAAATCTCCATAAATTAAAACGTCATATTTAACCGTATTTTACGACAGGGCAATACTGGGTGCCAACTCTGCTAGTATGAGATAAATCATCATTGTCCTCATCACGATCATCGTCATCGGATTAAGAATGGGAATACGAATCGGAAGTGTGTCAGTGGTCCAGACTATGGATCTGACGTTCCGTGTTCAACTTGCGTTTGGGTAATGGCGTCACTTTTATCAATTATAAGATACTGATTTACCATCGAACCAAAATGAAATGATATCTATATCATATTTTCTTTTATTGTTTGTCTGTCAGTCCCACCTTTTCTCAAAAAGCACTAAGTGAATCAGGTTGACATGTATAGACCTTTGTTATAAAAAAGGGGCAACGAAGTAAGTATTATGGTATCCGTTTGATGCAGAGTTAAGGATTAACATAAATTAATAGGATTAGTCTCTACAATACCATAATCACTATAAACGTTTTCTGGAAAACTATTAGACTGATCAGGCTTTAATTTTGTATGGATGTACATAACGATAAGGATTGGTTGGTTGTTTTTGTTTTACGGCATATCAACCTTTTTCAGATTATTTAATGCCGAATCTAGTTATTTTGAGGAACGATTTTTAATGGAGTATATATTTCTTTTAAAGTCAGATTCTATTTAACCCATAGTTGGGACCCTAACAGGTACTGCCACTCCGAGTCAGAGTGGACCTGGGAGCAATGTCAATTAAAGGGTAGCTCAACACTCCCCAAAGCCCGCAAGTTGGAGCCTCACCATCGGATATAGTTTTAGGTTATATCCAGGACCACGATAAGGATTAATAGGGATTAAAAGGGATTAGCTACCAAAGTACCACATTTACTGTGACAGCTTTCTTGGAAACTACTAGTTCGATATGTTTAAAATTTTGTATGGAACTTTGTTATAATAAGGTGCAACGAATTAAGTATTATGTTATCCGTTCGATTCAGAGTAGGGGATTAACAACAGTTATTACGGATGAATTACCACAATACCGGAGTTACTCTTAAAGTTTTCTCGAAAACTACTGAGCCGATCTGGAGGAAATGTTGTATGGGCCTTTGGAATGATAAGGTGAAGTAAACTAAGTATTATGATATCCGTTCTGTAAAAAGTTAGGGATAGATAGAGATTAATAAGGAATAGTATTAATGCAAAGTTGACCACAAATTTAATCATATTTAACGATATTTAACCAAATTTAACCATATTTAACCATATTTAACCAAATTTTACCAAATTTAACCAAATTTAACCATATTTAACCAAATAAACAATATTTAACCATATTTAAATAAATTTAACCATATATAACCATCGATTTGCCATAAAGCACTAGTTGTAACTTATGCATTATTTTAAAAGGCTGAAATGTTTAGTTTATAAATAAAATTAACGTAAAGCGATTTAGAATATTTTAAGTAGCGTAAATGAAGTAGTGTGAGATAATAGCAGGTTTAAAACTGTTATTTAGCTATTATCTATCTATCTAGTAATAAGTAGACAAAATCAGTAACCTTGCTAGGCTAATAATAGAAATATTGTTTTGGTCAAATAAGTTTAGCTCGAAGTTAATTGCGTATATTTAAGTGATAAGTTAATAGATTTGGTTGTATTTAACTATAAACATAAGAATTTAGAAATCGAAAACAATAATTGATACGTGACACTGTTCACGCCACATATAGATAGGTGACCGGAGGTCACGTTAAAGAGACGTGTCCTTTAATCGGCTACGTCACTGGAACTGACAGGTCAACAAAAGATCAGAGAGAGAGAGAGAGAGAGAGAGAGAGAGAGAGAGAGAGAGAGAGAGAGAGAGAGAGTTTAAGTTTTGTCACCAAGGTGAGCGGACGTGCCCCCAAAAGGCCGGGAAGCGAGGCTACACAAAAAGCAAACATGTAGACACGTAAGCAGGCTCGAGCGTATAAAACACTGAGACATTCTGAAATAAATTTATATTTATAAAATATAAAGTCGCTGTCCTGTGGTTCACAAAGAAGAAAAGTCAGATATGTCTCAGCTGTGTTATTGTGTCAGTATGGTGGACAGTCGTTACCGTGCCCAGCAGCAGGAAGACAAAGAACCCCTGGACAGAAAAATATGAAGCATAATTCTCACTCAATATATCATTTTCTTCTTCTATATCCCTCCTGACATGTAAATATAAACAATCCTGATACTCCGCTATACAATGTTATGGTGACTGCTGAAGTGAAAGTCATCTAAAAAGGGGAATAGAGAAAGATACCATGCTTGGACGGACGGGCCTTAATACACCTAGCTAACAGTACAAAATACAACGTTCTTTCTTAAGGGGGGGGGGGGCTGGTTGGTTGGTTGTTTTTGTTGGTACTGTGCACTTATTGATCCGTGCTGAAATAATAACGTTATTATTTAAAAGCCATTGTTAACATGGGGATGGAAGGGTGTTTTGTAACTATTCTATGCTTTAACCTTACAATTGAATAAAAAAAAAACATATCATAAAACTTTAATTAAACTTGAAAATAAGATTTTTAAAAAAATAGTGCGGATCAGTGAGTGCACTAGCACCTTTTTGTTTTACGGCATATCAACCCTTTTCGGGTTATTTAATGCCGTATCCAAAGATTTTGAAGAAAAATTTTAATAGAATATATTTGTTGTTTTCAAGTCGGTTTTTATTTAACCCATAGTTGGGGCCCTAACAGGTACTACCACTCTGGGTCAGAGTGGACCTGGGAGCAAT
The DNA here is from genome assembly GCF_053919585.1 of Euprymna scolopes. Lineage (NCBI taxonomy): Eukaryota > Metazoa > Mollusca > Cephalopoda > Sepiida > Sepiolidae > Euprymna > Euprymna scolopes. The sequence continues at coordinate 77,684,788 of NC_136506.1, read as the reverse complement.
GGTAATTAAAGGGTGCTTTCACACTCCCCAAAGCTCGAAAGCTGAGGGCTCACCACTGGATATACTTTAAGGTCATATCCAGGACCTTAAAGGAGGTAACATGGGTCGAATTTGCTACAAGTGTATCACTATCCTTTTAGCAAATAAAAAATTCAAAGTGTAGCATCGGTTCAGTTCTCATTCAGGTAAAATAATATCCTTCTTGATTAGCTCATTTTTTTGTGGGGTGGGGGACCTATCTAGATTACCCCTTTTTGGAGAGCTGCATATCTCTCACAAGAAATCGACGATATCACCTTTGGCCATCGTTTGGGAAGCTTTTGAAAAAAGATACACGTGAGCCTCTGTCTTACCCTCTCCTTTGCCTCACTTTCCGGTTTTCAGTTAAGAGTAGTGTAATACGGGGCAGAAACGGAAACTGGCACATGAAAGGATTTCATCCCAGAAAAAGAGAAATTCATTAATGCAATTTTATCTGCAACGTTTTCGATGTGAACACAACAGATGCGATGGAGGGTTGAAATCTATTTAAAATCTTGTTTACTTGGTCGAGCCCATGTTATCTCAAGCACCACCCTAACGCACGTAGATCTCATCACGTAATGCAACCACACGTGCTAGCCACGAACACATATATCAAGTAATAAAAAGGAATTTTTATATATATATATATATATATATATATATATATATATATATATATATATATATATATATATATATCGTGTATATATATATATATAAGAGAGAATAATAAAAATTGACAAGCATGAAAAGAAATCAAACAAATCTATCTATCTATCTATCTATCTATCTATCTATCTATCTATCTATCTCTCCCCCCTCTCTCTCTCTATATATATATATTTGTATGTATGCATGTATATTTTCTGTATATTTATCATTTTTTTTGTTACTATCTGCCCATCTCTCTCTCTCTCTCTCACACATACATACACATAGTATATATATATATATATATATATATATATATATATATATATATATATATATATATATATACAGGAATACACACACGCACCCACACACACGCACCTACACACACACTTATCCACACACACACACTTTTAAAATAGTAAGGAGTAGACAGTTTAAAGGCTATAAAATCACTTATAAGGAGATTTTGAAGTACAAAAATGTCAATTTAGGGTTATGATTAAATGTTAGAGTCATGCATAATAGTAAACTGTGTAAAAAAAAAAAACAAAAAAAAACAAAGAAAATAGCATTGTTGCGTGCCTGGTAAAGAGAATCAAAGTAGGAAAAAAAAACAGTGCTAACCGTAAATGTTATTATTTTATCAGGAATTTTATTTTTTAGCGTGGGTAATAGAAAGGATTACAAAACAAACTAAAATGAAAAAAAAAATAGCTTCGTTGACTGTTTGGTACAGTATATCGAAGAAAAAAAAGCACTCCTAACCGTAAATGTCAATAATGTTTGTATCAGGGGTGTTTTTTTAAAGGGTTAATTAAATTAATGTCTGTGTAGGTAACGGTAAGGGTATAAACACGTAAAATGACGATTAAGAAGGGGTTAAGATTTTTTGTAGTTGGCGGTCTGACACGTTCGTTTTTTGAATAAGTTGTTTATTCCAGAATAATGGATCTGTAAGTTCTTAGCCAATGAGAAAAGTCGGAAATTTCAAAGAGAGAAATTATTATTTCGTAATCGGTAACTGGTAAGATAATGGTATGTGTATGACCAGTTACGAGGGTGACAGGGAAATAGTTATAAGGTGCGTGTGTGTGTATATATATATGTATATATATATATATATATATATATAATTATTTTTTTTACTATAATAATTAAATACCTACAGACACTAGTGTTTCATCCTTTCGGGATTCTTCAGTGCAGGGTGGCACGATTACTACCATTCGCACGATTCGAACCCCGCGACACGAGACATCTCTGGCTCGATTAGCGGAGGCCGTATCCATTCGGCTACCATTAACCGTGTGAAATAGCGTTGAATTTTAAACATTTTAATTTAAATGTTCATTACGTCAGACAGACAGTGATCAAATCGTTATACGATGATCTGTCCTGGTGATGAGTAGGGGGTAAGGGTACTGTATATTTAGAAGGAAAAATAGGAACTAATTCGTCAAAAGATGTTGTAATTGTGATGATATTGCTTCGAGGATGCAATGTAGGATTTTATTATAACGACCAAATATGTCCAAAATGGCGTTCTAAAGCTACATATCATAGTGGCTAATAATCTACACATAATAAATTTGTATGTGGCACGTGTTGTTGCAAACCTACGGTATTTTGGTCTAGAATTTCTGCAGTAATTTTATTATAAAGTATATATATATATATATATATATATATACATATACGCTATTCGTTATTTGCTCTGAAATTACACTGAGCTTCATAAATAAAAGGCGAAATATAACTGAAAAACATATTTCCACGATATATATATATATATATATATATCGTGGAAATATATATATATATATATATATATATATATATATATATATGTTATAGATATATTTATATACAAAATATAAACCAAAAATATCTAATAAATAACTAAGCGTGCATAAACTACATCTTTTAGTTTTTAGAATAATAACTAATAGTATAAATGCACTGTAGGCGAAAATAAAGTTTAATTGAGCTTAATATTTTACAATTCGAAATATCATTGTTTTGCTCAGTTATCTAGATATTCGAGACCAAACCTTTCAGTGCCGTATATTGATCGCTATTTTGGTGTAAACAACCGCTCTCCCCTTGTCATTTATTTTGATAAAGTTATTATACCAAAATAAACACGATGTGGTCTCTGAAACGATCGTACATCATTCCTGTTTCTTCATGATTTCTTAGAACATATAAATGAAACAATACTAATTCATTAAATTAATGTACCCAACATTTAATCTATTATAGTTCAAGGACATGAACTCTTCTCTTCTCGTGCTGAACTTATATTTGCAGTATTCGAGCGACTCGTGTAGCATTTATATTCACCTCTATTTTTATAAATGAGTAGCTATATATTTATTTATGTTGTTCTCTGGATCTGAATTCAGACCATCAGTTTTATATATATATATATATATATATATATATATATATATATATATATATATATATATATATATATATATATATTATTCTTAGGGGGCACTCAGCTTTGCCCGAGCGTAAAATACGCTTAAATATGATAATATAATTTGTCCAGATTTCGTATATATTTTGATAGAATCGCGATTTCAAAAGAAAAAAAAAACAGTATTTAGGTGCCATCAGCTACAATCGAAAACAAAACTGTTGCATTCAAAGCAGGTGACGTTACCACTTTACCAACGTGGCAGGCATATAAACCGGTAAAATATTAAAAAATAAAAATAAACTAAGAAAAATGTAAGAAAAATAGTTTACGATATTTTTCAATTTTTATCCATTTTTGTCCACTTAAAAACAACTTTAATCGGCTAAAGACCCATAAAAGAACGGCCCGTAAAAAAATCCAATCATTTGAGGCCCCTAGCGACTTTTAGTTTCGGGGGAGATAAAGTTTGAAAATATGGAGACAGATAGACAGACATATAGCCGTTTATATATTATATTTAACATTATGTCAAGAAATTACATGATTACTACAATAACAAAGCTACTGTTTCGGTTAATTAATGAACTTCATCTGGTAATCTAAACTTCCGATTTCAAAGAGACATGCTCTCAAAACCTCTGTATATATATATATATATATATACACACACCTCTCCTAGGATTGCAAGTTCAGGACAACTGGAAACAATGCCGAGATAAGCAGAGACCGCATACAGCGTTTAGTATTCCCAAATGTTTTTATAACATTATATATATATATATATATATATATATATACATAGACGAAACTTTTGTATAAGCCATATCGCCTGAAGCAGTCTCTAGTTACTTGTAATTGGCTGACCGAAATATACTTATGTAATACAAATAAAATATATATATATATATATATATATATATATATATATATATATATATATATATATATATATATATATATAAAGAGATATACAGGGTAGGGAGCGCACTTTTTTGTGTGTGTGTGTGTGTGTGTGTGTGTGTGTGTGTGTGTGTGATAGGCAATCAGGAAATTATGACGTTCGTTTTAAGGAGTGGGGTTACATTCAGGAAAGAGTTGTAAACCAATAAACGCCCCCCCACACACTCTCTCTCTTCTCTCTCCCTCTCTCTCTTCTTTTTTCTCTTACACCTTGAAGAGAAATTGACGGTAGCTAAATGGTTAATGACCTTGCCTGACTACCTGGGTGTGTCCAGTTCGAATCGGAGATAGTTTTACAGAAATACGTTCACTCAAGTGTGTGGCAACTTTCACGTGGCCTTTTCCGCAAGCATCAGATGTCTTTTTAGAAAAATATTCTAACAAGAAAGATATCAGAGGAAATGAATGCCTACAATAATCATCTAATTCATATGAAAAAATTAATGATGCTCAACAACTCACGCATACACATTTATATATTGAAACAACAAACTCGAGTTTCAAATAGCATTTTCCTTAGTCTGTCATCCTTAATTTAGAAATAGATTTTTTTCATTGAACTCTGAATTTCGTTAGTCTGTCACATTAACGTTTGATATAACATTTTTGTAGGTCTATCACACTAAAGTCATAAATAATATTTTCGTTGATCTGTCACATTAAAGTTTTAAAATTACATTTTCATTGGCCTGACACTCTAAAGTCAGAGATACTGACGTTGGTTTGCCATACTAAAGTTTAAAATCTCCTTTTGATTGGTTTATCACGCTAAAGTTATTAATAGTATTTTCGTTGGTCTGTCACACTAAAGTTTTAAAATCGATTTTAGTTGGTCAGTTAAGCTAAAGTTTGAAATAGAATTTAGTTAGACAGTGATGGTAAAGTTTGAAATAGCAGTTTTGTTTGTCTGTCACACTAAAGTAAGAAACACGATTATTGTTGGCCTGTCACACTAAAGTAAGAAACATAATTTTTGCTAGTCTGTCACACTAAGAAATAAGTTTTTGTTGGTCTGTCACGCTAAAGTTATACATTTCATTCTCATTGGTCTGTCATGTTCGGGTTTGAAAAGAACATGTTCAATGTACAGATTGAATGGACGTGTCTTAAATTGAAACACATGACTGCGCCGGCTGCTTCTTTATCTCAATGTCACTGTTTGTCCGTTTGATTTTCACGGTCTTTTTATTATCATGTCTGCATATGCACAGGTCCACTTGTGTATTTCACCCTCGAAATAGAGCGAATAAAGCACGTCAAAAACTGACTGTTCACACCCATGCAAACACGAGCACCTGTCATAGAAACAAGTTTTGTCGGGTTATTATATCGAACGCAATTAAATGTGATGCAACATTGGATACATTAACGACTTATACAAGTCAGAACTTGACATGAAATACATGAACGTTGTCTGATGCGTAACAGGACAAGATGTACTCTGCGGCGTGTGAACAAGTAGACACTTTATACAAATTCATTAGATTCATTTATACCATGTTTAATCTACTATAGTTCTACGGGAACGAAATTATCAAGCTGATCTTATATATACATCATGCAGAATGACTGGTGTGAAAGACATATTCTTCTCCATTTTTATGAGGCGGGGGGGGTAGCTATATATTTAGTTATCTTTAGCTTCTTTTCCAGAACTGCTCGTCTGTGGAACACTGTTCCCCTGGCCTACTTCCCGATCGAATACAACTAGTAGTCTCCAAAACCAATGTAAACAAGTTATTATTGAGCTGCCCCTCCCCTAGATAATCAAATTTTACCTAATTTACACCCTTAACGATTACAGGGTGACCCCCAAAAAACAAAAGCTAAATTGAGGTCATGCTGTAGAACGGAGACAATGGTTAAAAGTAAATTTTATATATATATATATATATATATATATATATATATATATATATATATATATATATATATATATATATATATATTCCTTTAATCTTCTCTCCAAAAAGGGGGAAAAAGGGGGAACAGGAGAGGAAAGAAAGAAAAATGGGGAGCCAGCTGACCGGTTTCGACCCTCGCTTCTCAAAGCTGTATCGAGGGAATTTTTAAAACAAAGAATGAAAAAGCGATTTAAATTGCGTTTTATTCAATTTACGGGAAGAAAAAAAAGTGGGAAAACGATTAAAATAAAACAGCGTTATGGTCAAATACCCTAAAGATTAATCACGTTCAAACCCAGGAGACATTCCCTTTGGTTGCAAAGGGAAGGTTTTCTAAATCGAACGTGAATAGTCTCCAAGATCTTAAGGTGATATAGTGAATGAGCACGACTCAGAATAGAAAAAGAGCCCGTGCTAAGGTTCGCTGCACAAGACGAGTCTTTAAGCAAAGGATCAGTAATTGAGGACCCGTATGTGTTAGTAACAACGTCTGTTGCCCGGTTGGTTCAATTCATAATTTTACTGGGTACATGTTGTTGGATTCTTCCATCTAATCTTAATATCGTTCGACCCAAGTAGTTGGCACCGCAACCACATTCAAAATTGTAAATAACGTTACTATTATGGTAGAGGTGGGGTAGAACGTCTTTTCGAGAAGATGGTGATAAAGTTCTCCTAGAGAACACAACACGCACATTGGCAGCAAAATAACATCCATGAACTACTCAACTTATTTGTTTGGCAAATTTCTCACTTACTGTACTTAACCAAGGCTACTATATTCTCTTTAATTCGAGAGAATTAAGCCAATTTCCTTTGAATAACTGGCCTAATCACATCTAGTGGATACCCGTTTTTGGATAGAGTATCCGTAATTGTTTCCAATTCCTCATCTAATTTTAACTTGGAACAAATCATAAGGGCACGATGTGTTAGGGTCCAAATTAGATTTATCTTACGTTTTTTAGGGCAAAATGAACAATCCTGTAAATGTTGGTTTGCGGTATATAGATGTATGGTAACTAGATGGTGTTTTGTTACCAATAAACCAAGGAAAGCTATGGATGAATTGCACTCTCCCTCATAAGTGTACTTTAACGCGGGATGCATTCCATTGAGTAAGGAGAAAAAAGGTGTTTGCTTCCGTTTGGTTATTAAATAAACAGAATGTGTCGTCAAAATATCGAAAGTACACTAATGGTTTTATGGGTGCAGATAGTAAGCGCTCTTCATAGAACCCCACAAAAATATTCGCCATGGTCGGTTCAAGTACTGCCGATACATAATATTGTTGAAACTAAATTCCATAGATGTCGTGGCAAATTTCATAAGTTCAATAAAGATGTTTCAGGAATAGGAGGAGGTGATATCCGGCCCCGATACAAAAAAATCTGCACAGATATCTATAGTTTACAATAACTAATATATATATATATATATATATATATATATATATATATATATATATATATAATATTAGGCAAACAAATTACATGGTTACAACAATAGCAAAGCTGCTGTCGGTCATTTGATGCTCTTCATCAGGCAATCTAAACTTCAGATTTGATTTCAAAGAAACACGCTCTCAAAACCTATATATATATATATATATATATATATATATATATATATATATATATATAGCTGCGTTCAGGCCTGATAGATTATTGATTTTCACTTACGGGTGCTTACGCGTGAGACATTTGTGACAAGAGTTTCGCAATCCCTGACCACGCCTCTCCTTGCTCGGCAGTGGGTAAATTCCACTAATAGTTAAGGACTGGAAAAAATGCTAAGGTAAGCAAATAGCACATACAGCGCTTAGTATTCCCAAGTCGTTCCCCATCTGGTACTGGCCAGATCGAACTCATAGATCTACGCGGAATTTCAGACGTAAGCCTTTATTTGCTCCAAAGGCTTAGCAGACTAACTAAACAACAATGTAGGGTGACTAGGCAATAGAGTAGCATGATTAGAAAAATGAATTAGAGTGACTACACAGTTGACTAGGATAATTACGCAATAATGGCGTGTGACTTTAAAATAATTTAAGATGGTTTTTAATATCTTTTGTGTTTAAAATTTTCTCGCGTGTGAATGATGAATCTTTGCTCCAAATTAGATTTTCTCCAAGTTTTGTTTTAAACATGACCAGCGATAACCTTATTTGTTTAAATATTTAATAATATATTAAACCATTATTTCTAAAAACGTTCAAATTTATACACAAAACAGTAATTTATAATTATTTATAATTAATTTGTTTTGTTATTTATTTCGAGTAATAATTCGCGGAAAAAAAAGTTTACGTAACATGCATATTAAAATGTATTTTCAACTTATGTTTTGAACTTTTGAGATGAGGATTGATTATTCGTATAATTTGGATTTTTATGACTATTGTTCTCATCTTGGGTTCTTTTCCAAATCATTTTGCTCGAAGTAAACTCCATCTTCAGGTGCATATTATTAAATTTGATGATTAGTCTGCCGAACTCTGGAATCTACCTGTTATTTCGAACGGACTCTTTATTTAATCAACGGGGGTAGCAGTTCTCGTTCCGTCAGCCATGACTGGGTAGAAGTTCAATGTAATTCGCAATTGTATTTTGAGTGTCGCCCGCACTACGTATTGAACTTTCAGCCTTTAGAAGTGTATAACTCACAACTGAATTTTACCCGTGGCGCAGTGGATAAATTATTAGATTGGTGCAAACCATATAGTTTATATATATATATATATATATATATATATATATATATATATATATATATATATATATATATATATATATATATATATATCTACAACAAAAATAAAAGAACGGATGAAAACATGTAAATATAATCGCCCCCAAAAAGAAGTATATGATACCCTCTCCACCAGATATTTCGACAGAAGGGCTACAAAGAGAAGAAACTATTCTCCGGATACTGAGCACTGGAAAGCCCCCCCCCCCAAGAAAAAATAATTAAAAATAAATCATTACAACTTTTGTTTCAATAAAAATAGCAGTGAATGCCCGTTCGATCGCTAAAAAAAAGCAAAAAAAAAAAAGATCTACCAAAAAGTAATTAAAAAAACAATTAAATGACATTTTTTGTCATTTTATATTTCTAATGTAATCCTGCCCTCTGCCCCACCCCTTGAAAAATTGAATTTTTCATATTTTGGGGTTCGTTCTTTCTTATAAAATTGTTAGGTGAAAGTACAGAATGGTTTCATAAAAGTTAATTAAATTTATTGTTATTTTATGTTTGAAATGTAATGCCAGCGCCCCCCACCACCACAAAAACAAAAAACAAAATTGTATTTGGCATGTTTTGTCCCCCCCTCGATCGCCAAACTTGAAAAAAAAAATGCTACAGATGACACGTCTAGTTGAACGCTTTGTGGCCAAACAGTAGGTGCTCATTTTACGTTAAATTTGTATAGAAAAGTTATCCCCTACGCTAAAATGTTAATTTTTTTTTCGATATCTTCCATATTATTTACAAAGACTGTTTAAACGTATTAGGCCACAAAAAACCAGGTCTTAATTTTTGGGGTCAATGTCAAGTTTCTTTCCAGCTTCCTCAAAAACTTTAAAATGACGACTTTTAATGGTTTTCGGTGGTGCCGAAAACGAATATTACGTTTAAATTTGGGGCAGATAAGTAGTTTTCATGATATGAAGAAATTACTTTTTTAAAAAGTGGGGGATCACTTTCTTATATAAATTTAACGTAAAATGAGCACCCACTTTCTGGTCACCTAGTAATTTCTTCATATCATAAAACAAATTTCGCTGTGATATTCGTTTTCAGCACCCCCGAAAATTGGCGCTTTTTTAAAACTAAGAGATGCGTTCATTTTATCATCTCATAATTTAGGACGCTAATTTTGCTGTTAGTAAGTTTACAAAAGCATACTTTTGTTTTTCGTTCTTTTTTCATTATACAACTTATATAGTTGTTAATAGGTGCATCTGCAGTTTAACATTTCACAAAAATTCTGTTTACATTAAGAGGCGATTAAGTAAATCACAGAAGCACCTGGTAAAAACTATACAAATTCTATAATTGAATACCCACCTCAAAAAAAAAAAAAATGAAAAACAAAAATATATTTTTGTAAACCGACCGCTCGTGTAAGCTTACTGACAGCATTATTTACGTCCTAAATTATGAAAAAAAGAAACGAATCTCTTCGTAAAAAACAGCGCCAGTGGTGCAGAAAACGAATATCACAGTTAAATGTGTTTTATGATATGAAGAAATTATTAGGTGGTTAGAAAGTGGGTGCCCATTTTATGTTAAATGTATATAGGAAAGTGATCCCCCACTTTTTGAAAAAGTAATTTTTCATATTATGAAAACTACTTAATTGCCCCAAATTTAAATGTGATATTCGTTTTCAGCACCATCGAAACCCATTAAAAGTCGTCATTTTAAAGTTTTTCGAGGAGTTGGAAAGAACCTGTATATTGACCATTTTTTTCTAGGGGTTAAACGACGCTGGGTCACGTTGTAAAAATTGACCATTTTTAATTTAAGATATTAAGTAAATTATAAAAAAAAATCTGTTTCGCAGGCAATTAAACACACTTGCTATGGTATAATTATTATAATAAATCCTGGGCAATACCGATTAAATTTTATAAACAAAAAAAAAGAGCAGGGGCTGATGGACTTTGTTCACATGTGTCTCTGACTAACTCTGCCCTCGTGAGGATGCAAATAAATGAGGACATTAGATTTAATTTTCACTAAAAAATAAAAAAGGTTACTTAAAAATTAAGAATAAGTGAAAAAAATTACCTCCGAATTAAAAATAAAAATAATAATTCAGCTTAGAATAATATTTCGAAATGAAAACAAAAACAGAAAATATTTAATAACGTAATTTTTCAATTAAAATGTCGCAGTTATTTCCCCTGTTATTGTTTGTTTTTTTTTAAAAAAATAAAACGGTTTCAGATTTCAGATATAATAAGTTAAATCAAATATAACTTTAAATTTAAATAAACTAAATAATGAAAAATGTTTTAATTAGTACAGTTGAAACAAAGCTATTATGTCGAATAAGTAATATCGTCGAAGTAATTATTTAAATATATTTCATTTAATGTGCTATGTTAATGACCGTAACTCAATAATGTAAAAGTGGTTTGAAGAATACTATATATTGAAAGTACATACAGAATATAATGTCTCCGGTGACAGAAGTATCCTAACATGCGCATTAATATTTCATCACAAGGAGAGGTGTACATACACATGGCCTTTATATTTCTTTGGTCATTGGTAGTTGTACACACAGACACGAACGCTACTACTTTATATATATATAAGTCAACAAACTACGTTATTTTTTTTTGCACCAACCTAGTACTTGGTAAAAATCAGTTGTAGAAGGTAAAGTTTGATCCGATCATGAGGTTGTTTTAAGTTGCGTTGCAAGAGAAGGAGAGAGAAAAGGAGAGAGAGAGAGAGATAGCAAGATGGATAGATTTATAGATAGATAGATAGATATACATATATATATATAGAGAGAGAGATAGACAGATAGAGAGAGAGAGAGAGAGCTAGAGAGAGAGAGAGAGAGAGAGAGAGACTCTTTCGCGGTTAATTCTCTTTAGGCTATAAAAATGAAAAACATGAAATCATAGATTTTCTCCGATCTACACAGAATGTCCTAAAGGGGATCACATTTTTAAGTGCCCACTACTCTTTCTGAACCTTAATGCCTCCATTGAAAATTAATACTTCTGATTTTAATGCGATTTAAGCTACAAATAAATGCCATATAATTATACAGTTTCACGAAATTTGAGCACATTTCGGCCTCTTTAAGATCACCATAAAATGAATTTAATCCCAAGAAAGTAACACCTTTTAAAGTTCAGTGAGGCCAACGCGGATTTCACGAATATCGTATGTATCGATGCTTTTAGGATGTCGACCACTTGAACTCATAAACAGGGATAACAATTCTCTCACTATTGTGATGTCGTACTAGAATTAATTGTTTTTTTCACTTCTGAAAAATATTAACCTTATATATAAAGCTAAATGTCTGTGTGTGGGTGGGGGGGTCTGATCACGAATAAGCTCCTAAATGGTTGATTATTTAAAAAAAAACTGATTACATATAATGATAGAAGATGTATCGAGACACAGGAATGGGTATGTTTGATCTGGCAGAACAGTGGTTCATTAAAAGTGTGGGGTCTGCGTTCGTGCCTTGTCCACAAAGTATGGAAATAAAAAATGTAAAAATTAAAAAAAAAACGTATACAAGTGTTTTGCATATACATGTACATAAGAATACTTTGATAAGTATGCTTTAACTTAAATAGGGATGGTATAATAAAATTGTGTGGTCTGCGTTCGCGCCTGGCCTCCATAGAATGGAAATAGCCACAAACTTTATTAAAGACTTTTCATATCTATCTGCGTAAGTATACTTTGATAATTATGTTTCAGTTTGAAGAAATATGGTATAATAAAATTATGGGGTGTTCGTTTGCGCATGACCTCCATGATAGTGGGAATGTCAGCCTCACTCAGGACGCTGGTGTTGGTGCGTCGGTCCTTCCAACTAATTCTGAGGATTTTTCGGATGCATCTTTGGTGGTACGTCTCCAGGGTTTTTACGTGCCTCCTGTATGTGGTCCAGGTCTCCGATCCATAGAGAAGAGTGGGCAGCAAGACAGCTTTATATACCATGATTTTGGTCTTTGTCAGAAGGTCACGGTTCTCAAATACTCTCTTCCTTAGCCTTGAGAAAGCCCAACTGGCACAGCTGAGACGGTGTTGTATTTCATCATCTATGTTGGCTTTTGATGATAGGATGCTGCCTAGGTATGGGAAGTGGTCCACATTTTCCAGTCTAGCGTTGTCGATGGAGATGTTTGGGGGTGAGACTGGAGTACTGTTTGGTGGTGATTGATGGAGGATTTGGGTTTTTTTTATATTAATTGTTAGTCCTAGCTGGTTGTACGCCCTCGTGAAGGCAACCAGTGTACACTGTAGGTCCTCTTCTGAGAGGGCTACAAGGGCGTTATCGTCTGCATACTGTAGCTCCATAATGGATATGGTGTTCGTTCGACCTTTGGCCCTAAATCTGTTGATGTTAAAAAGTCGCCCGTCAGTTCTGTACATAATCCGAACTCCATGGGGAAGATGTTTGTCCGTAAGATGGAGGATAGCAGTAATGAAGATGGAGAACAGGGTTGGCGCAATGACACATCCCTGCTTCACTCCCGTGTCAACCCTGAAGGGCTCTGTTTCATCTCCACTACTACTGAGGACTGTAGGTGTAGCTACAGCCATCTATATATATATATATATATATATATATATATATATATATATATATATATATATATATATACTACCTTGGGTTGAGCATATTGGGAAGTGATATACAAACGGCCATTAGCGTATTAAGCGATACTCTTTGTGTAAAAAAAAAAATCGAGCTTGAGCATTTGGATGCTGTGAAATAATCGTTAATTCACTACCCACACAACAGCAGCGAAATAGCGTAATGCTAAGAAGTCTTGATTGTCGTTTGGGCGGTCGGGTTTCGATCCTGGCTTGAGGTAGTTGCCTGTCTAGCCGCACTGATAAGCTGTGATAAGCGAAACAGTACTGTATGTGGATGACTCTCTCTCTCTCTCTCTCTCTCTCTCTCTCTCTCTCTATATATATATATATATATATATATATATATATATATATATATATATATATATATATATATACATGGTAATTTTTTATTGGAATCTGTCTCCCTGGAAATTCAATAAGGCGACCAGAGACTAGTCCTCTTTATTTTGTATTTGAAAGCAAACAGACACACACTTACACAGACACACACTTACACAGACACACACGCACGCACGAGCGCGCGCACACACATATACAGGGCGATTCGAAATTAAATCCCTATTAAAAAATAACTCTAATTCATACAAATTCTGTAATATGTTTCTCAATTTTTTGTGTGTATGTTTCTTTATGTGTGGTAATTAAAATCTATGCTTTTGGTTTATTTTCAGGTCTGTTATATGAATTTGGTTTTTAATCTTGAAGGGAGATTACGTGAAGTTTAGTTTCATCCCGCAAGAGTTTCTTGTGAAATCAGTTGATGCGGTTCATGGTCGACTTGAAAAGCTGGTGGCGAATGGTGGTGCCCATATTGAATTTAAATAAAAGTCCATGTAATATACTTTCTTCTCATATTTATTTATTGGAGAAATTATACTTCAAAAATATATTATAGTTCTTTTAAAATAAGGAGTTACTTTTGGATCATATATATATATATATATATAAGTCACTTAGTGTGTGAGAGTTCCTTTCTCGTAAGGCTTGAAATGGCTGAGCTTATCTTTTGCAACCTTTACACAAAGCTAATTTATGTGTCTGGCAGTGTTCTTAGGTATGTTTTGTAAAGAAATTTATCCGATAAGTACCGAAAGTCGACAAAATTCGATCTTAAAAACAGCTATTCTCTTTAATCGATGAAAGTGAATAATTCGTATATGGTAATATCTTACGTTACACCGACAAGGGAGTTAATAAAATGTTAGCAAAACCATTTCTTCTAGAATAAAAAAATACCCAGATTTATTATAACCTGGAGATATAGCTTAGTGCAGATCAAATGATCCTCCTGTTCAAGCCCATTTTATTTTATTTGTTTCTCATTGACAAGTTGAATTTACGATAAAAGAAAAGGTACCATTTAAAATCGCCGAAAATCATTTCTTCGCTTGCATATTTTAAAACTTAACATTACTCAGAATTGACATTTCAAAAGCAGTTATCGTCAGTCCCAAATATCAGCTGACGTGATATTGTAAACAAACACGGAGAGAATTTGATGAAGAACATTATTATCATTATTATTATTGTTTAAGAATTATTTTTGCGAATTAGTCCACCGGGGATATAATGAATAGATAGTTGATGCTATAATAATTCATACGCAGTCAACATAAATTAATATATCATGTTTTAGCGTATTGTACGACCGGGCAACGGCGGCATGCCCGCTAGATCATATATATATATATATATATATATATATATATATATATATATATACGTTTAAGAAGGCTGTTAAAATTTAGAATATAGATCCTCGTATATCTAGTTTTTTTTTCAAAATCATTCCCATCTATAAATAGTATATATAAATTGGCTGTGTAATATGACTACGACGTAAAATGTCTTTGATAATTGCGAGAATAAACGTTTCTTTTTCTAAAAGAAAACAAAAGAAAAAATGTCACAAAAATGCCGTAAAAACGGAAAAAGGACACAACTTCTTTTACGCGTACATGTTTATACATGCAGCGGCATTTTTTTTTTTTTTTTTTGTTTCTTACGACATTGGTTTGTTTTAGAACTGGGAAGTAAAATGGCTTTGCTAATTGCGAGAATATCAATATACCAGATAGAATATATATATATATATATATATATATTCTATCTGGTATATTGATATATATATATATATATATATATATATATATATATATATATATATATATATATATATATATATACACCAATGAAGACTGAAGGATCGGTCGAAAATTATGTACTTATAAAACAAGTTTTTTAATTTTTTTTCATAATATTATTTTGTATCCTTGCACGTCACCAATTGAAAACGAATAAAGAAAAGTTATAAGCTTTTATACTTTTCGTATTCTTTTTTATATATTTCCATCCATATATATATATATATATATATATATATATATATATATATATATATATATATATATATATGGTCATATATATATATATATATATATATATATATATGGTCAGGTCATGTCATATGCTACTGGTACCATGTAGCCCAGAACTACCTGCCTCATGGTCAGTCACCGGCGACTAAACTGGTCCCCCCACCAGGCTTGTTTAGTGAGGAGGACGGCTAGTCTCCCTGAAGGATAAAAACAAGACTTTCCAAAGAGCGAATGGACCCTTTTTCGGGGTCAACTAGTACCGTGTATATTTGTGTGTATGTATATATGTGTTGGGGTGGAGAGGGCTCCCGTAAGCCGTGGTGAAGACGACCTTTCAAGAAGCAAATCTCTGATTTAAAAAACCATTAAGCGGGAGACCAGTACCCGGATTAAGTTGGTCTGAAGTTTAATTTGTTGCTGGCTATCTTGCTCTTGCTTGTTGCTAGATCTCAACATTTTGAACCGAGAGAGAGACTTAGCTGTCGTACAAAGCTAAGACTCTGTAACATCATCTTTGTATAGATACTCCCTCGGGCATTTGGGCTCATGGACTTTAAGTGTCTGAGGGAGTGGCACTCGTCAGACAAGACGTTGCAATCAATCATCATTTTGTCGCGTACCAACGCGGAATCGACAGGTAAAAACACATTTACCTGCATAGAGAACGGATTTATCGGAAGACGCCGACATCCCCGACAGCTCGTTGTCCCATCTGGCCTCTAGCTACCTCGACCCTGTCTTGCCGCTGAATGGATGCAAACTAGTTTCCCCGTAAACAAACGCCTAGCACGAGTCATCCATCATCCCTTAGACGATCAGATGGTCTTTCTTATTCCGAGAGGCCGAACTGCTTTTTGCACTTTTTTTTGTTTTATTTTACTTTTGTTAGTTTGAAGAGATCAAGGGGATCCTTCCTGGGGCTAACACTTGATTCTATTACAGTTTAAATTTATATCCGAGGGCTCTTTTAAGAATAGACACTGTTCCCCTTATGGCTGCTATCTGTATTTCCTTACAGCTTGGTTTTCCAGGGATTGTTTCTAAGTATTTTTGAAGGTACTTTTTATTAGGCCAGTTGCTCCTGTCACAACTGGTATAATGTTTATTTCTTTCAGAGATCATGTTGCTTTTAGATCATTTTTAAGGTCCTGATATTTTGTTATCTTTTCCCGTTTTGCTCTATTAAGACCAAAGTCGTTTGGAACTGTGACGTCAATAAGGAGTGCAGTCCTTTCGGGCTTGTTCCGTGCACATTTGCGTGTATCTCTAACTGACTTATGTCTCTTATGTGCACCTGTAGAAACTGTGTCGGAAAGGCAAAGGGAGGGAGGGGTTTGCGGATGAGTGGGAGACACTGAACACAGGATTCCTCTTTTCCTCGTACGATTGTCATGTCCTTTTCTATTTAAATCATTGAATACGAAAGACAGGTTATCTTCACGCTTATGCATATTGCAAAATTTCAGCTTATATATATATATATATATATATATATATAATACTTGTTTATTGTTATATAAACATGCTCACATCCCGCTGCTACAAATAGCCACTTGTTTCAATCAAACAACAGATATAATCAGGCAGCGACTTGACTATTCAAAAGTTCAATGAATTATTCATTGAACTTTTGAATAGTCAAGTCGCTGCCTGATGATATCTGTTGTTTGATTGAAACAAGTGGCTATTTGTAGCAGCGGGATGTGAGCATGTTTATATAACAATAAACAAGTATTATCAGCTCTTTTTATTGAGCACTATCTAACAACCTCGTTGAATGCATTAGTCCATTACTTTTGAATAAAAAAACCCGAGTATATATATATATATATATATATATATATATATATATATATATATATATATATATATATATATATGCCGACGAGGCTGCCCAGGCACTTTGTGCAGATCAGAATGGCCAACACCGGGAACATCGACTTCTAAATACCACTTACTGATCCTGTTGTCTAAGTTCTTGCAGTAGAAGAGAGATAAACAATTTCATCTTAGTTACTTGGACATGGATCTTACTTAATACCTTGATTTGAGCCCAAAACAATAAATGTTAAGAGGTCATAATTGAGGGCAAAGTTGAAAAAATTTATCTCTGCGGTCTCTGCCAAATTACTTAGCCAATTTTTGGTCTAAACATTTGAAATTTTACATGAAGTGTATTCAACCATAGGGCAAGCTTTTTAATGTTTTTTTTTCCTGAAAATTTAGCCAAAGTTCAAAAGAATTTTTCTTTGCGATCTCTAGCCAATTTTGGGTCTAAACATTTGAACATTTTCAAAAAGGGTATTCAGACATGCAGCGAGCTTTTTAATCGGTTTTTGGGCAAAAATTTGGCTGCTAAGAGGTCAAAATTGAAAGAGTTGACACTTGAAGACTCTACCAATCTCCTCCGCCAATTTTTGGTCTAAACACTTGAAATTTTAGATGTAGGCTGCTAAGATATGGGTTAAACATTTGAATTCGAGTTGAGCCCAAGACAATAAATGTTAAGGGGGTCAAAATTGCTGTCTCTACCTTTTCTCTTTAGTAGTTAAGGAATCATATTATATAAAAAGGCATTACCGTGCATATTAACACTTTTTAATTTATACATGTGCACATAAAGTTATGAACAGTACATAGGGCCCGAGAAAAGCCGGGCTGGACTGCTAGTCTAGAATAATTACGCACACACACACACACACACACACATATACATATATATTTATATTTACTATAATAATTATAAAATACCTACAGATACTAGTGTTTCATTCTTTCGGGAATCATCAGTGCAGTATATACAGGGTGACACGCCCCCCCCCAAAAAAAAGCTAAATGGAGGCCATCTAGAACATATGCTGTAGAACGGAGAAAAAAAAAAGGCCAAACTTGTTTTTTGATGTGATGTTGTGAATATAATAAACTAGTTATGACCAAAGTTTCATTTCATTCGGTCTAAACACTAAGAAACAGGGCCTAATTAGAGTTGGAGCCCGTTTTTTGGGGTCACCCTGTATGTATGTATATATATATATATATATATATATATATATATATATATACATATATATATATATATATACATATATATATATATATACATATATATATATATATATATATATATATATATATATATATATATATATATATACGTGCACACACACGGGACAGTTGAGCTTTACATTACATTATATCAATCTCTCTCTCTCTCTCTCTCTCTCTCTCTCTCTCTCTCTCTCTCTCTCTCTCTCTCTCTCTCTCTCTCTCTCTCTCTATACTATTATAATTTTATCCTTTCGGGAATCTTCAGTGCAGGGTGTCACGATTAACACCAGTTGATATATTTTAACCCGAATCTCTCTCTCTCTCTCTCTCTCTCTCTCTCTCTCTCCCTCCCTATATATATATATATGTGTGTGTGTGTGTGTGTGTGTGTGTGTGTGTGAGAGAGAGAGAGAGAGAGAGAGAGTTGGGGGGACTTGGCTGTGTAGCTGTCAAGCTTTGACTATTTGAACAGGTTTTCTTTTCTTTTCTTTTTTTTTTTTTAAACGGTCTATTTCCCGTATCCGTATTTATGCAACACTTGTAACTTATTTCGGACGGAGGGGGCGGTTTACCTGACACCCACCCGTCTCATGCTCGGTGAAATATCCACGCGACAATCAGACAAAGGAAAAACGAGCGAAGTGGAATTACATTCTAATTGTATTAATGAGGACAATTCATTTTGAAATGATCTGAACAATTTGAACGCGGCACTCCTTTCAACGGGTGCCGGCTGTTTACACAACGTCAATTACGACACAAGGTTATTTATAGCTGAAGTAAAAATATTGAAAAACATGTATATATGTATGTATGTATGTATGTCTGTTTGTGTGTCTGTATGTGTGTACCTCTATGTATTTATCTATGAATCTATCTATCTTCGTCTGCTCATATTTATCAATCTATTTCAATTTGCTTCTATCTATCTATCTATCTATCTATCTATCTATCTATCTATCTATCTATATATATATATATATATATATATATATATATATATATATATATATATATATATATATATATTCTGACGAAGCATAGAGTAAATTTTCTGTCCGCGGAAACAATTGTAATGGATTAAGTCAATACTTGAGGTTATATATATATATATATATATATATATATATATATATATATATATATATATATATATATATATATTACTACATAATTTACTCACATAAATTTAATATACGAAAGTATAGATTTATCCGTAAACTTTAAGTATTTACTTCAAAAGTGCTCAATCAATACGTATGTAGAGCTTGTTAGTAATTTATAAAATATATATGGCGATTAAGCTGCACTGAATATTCTGCGTTTCATCCACTATAGGATTCGTCAGGCTTATGCGCGAATTCTGTGGTTGTTTCTTGTTTTTATATATGTTGAGGATATTCCGCGTAAGCCTGAAGAATCCTTGAGTGGATGAAACGCAGAATATTCAGTGTAGCTTAATCGCCATATACATTTTATAAATTACTGTATATATATATATATATATATATATATATATATATATATATATATATATATATATATATATTATATTATTATTATATATCATTATTATCATTATTATTATTATTATTATTATTATTATTATTATTATTATTATTATTATTATTATCCGACGAACTACAAGCCCTCATACCCCTTCGACGCAAATACCCCCTACAAACCAGACAAGCAGCAAAATCCCACCCTTACAAAGTAGAGATCCCTAGATGTAAGAATGCCTTCTACTCTAATAGTTTCTTCCCCAGAACTGCTAGACTTTGAAACTTCCTTCCGGGTTCCTGCTTTCCCAACTCTACTGACATGCAGAAGTTCAAGTGCAATCTGAACGGACATCTTGCTGCTCCACACCTTACATAGTATCCCTGCAACTTTTGTCCCTGATAGTAGCCCCCCCCCCCCCTCATCAAATTGGTACTGTGCCTTGTTTGGGGTAAAAACAAAATACAAAAAAAAGTTTACAATTGAATGATTACATAAACTTACAGCGATTATAAATATTAATACTTGTAATGGACAATCCTAATCGGATGAACTCTCTCGAATATTGAGCTTTTGCATATTTTCGACAGCATCATGCATTAACTATAGACAAATTACTTGTACGTAAGGGACACAAGAACATATTGACGCCACAAAGTTAAGAATCGATAACGCATTTCCTAATCAGCAAGAAGGCATCCGTCATGTTCATCCAATTTGCTACAACACACGTTAGCAAATGTTAGTTTTATAACCTGCCGACCGTTAAAACGAAGGCCAGAAACCGTCTCGATGTTAAGAACTACGTATATAAGCCTTGTTGTGACCAAGACGGAGCCGGACATCAGAATCCTCGTTACACGAGCTCAACAACAAGTGTTATTTACAGTAAATTTTTCACTTTGATTTATAATTTTAGAGTACCTTACGAAACAAAACGCAACAAAATCTGTACTTGTTTTTTGAAGTGCAGGAGGCTATATACAAGTGTTGAGATAATCGATAAAGTGGGTCACGGATCATCAGAGCTTGAGAAACAATGTTAGAGTCTATACGTTAATAATAAATAAAAAAAAAAACGGAATATTTTCTTGGTAATTCAGAATAAAATTTCGTGACACGAGAAAACATGAGAATATTAGCAGATGACATTTAATGCAAGCGTTGTTTATAAACAAACAAACAAACAAACAAACAAAAACAACAAAGGACAACTAAAATGGAGAGAGAAAGTTTTCTTTGAAACGTTGCATATGCATTCAGTTTCTTTCAAAATCAATAAATAGTATTTTTATTTTGATAAAGGACAATATATATATATATATATATATATTATGATATACGTTTAATTAAGGGCAGTATAATAGACATACGCAGTGTCTCAAAATAAATGTAAAAACGTACTCACAGCGATTAACGATAAAACTTTTATTTATGAACCTGAAGAGAAACCGTATTATTTGGGTTCATCGGACTACTGTTCTCATCTGGAGTGTGATTTTAACAACGTTACGGCCGATGTAACCTCCGACCTTCTTTCAGTGTATCTTGTGGAACTCAGGAATGTTTCTGTCGAACTCGGGAATTTGGGCGGAATTTCGAGTGGAACCCCTTATTTACTTCACGACGGCATTAGAATTAATAACAAAATACAGTACAGTATTATCAAATAACATTATAAACACCGTAAGGCAGGACAAATACCGTAACC
>NC_136506.1:77655301-77657801 GCF_053919585.1 Euprymna scolopes | reverse complement strand
TTCCTTGTGCCTCGTTCCGCCTCGGGTTATACATGTATGTAGGTATATCAATATTGAACCAGCGATACAGATGGAAATGTGTAGTTTGATGTTGTTTTTTTTTTATTGTTTTTGATTTTTCTTTTTTTTTTTGTAGCGTGCGGTAGTAAAGGATTATTTATACTTAGTGAGATTAACTCCCGGGTTTTGTTTCGCTGCGGGTGTTAAGGCGGAGACGAGAACACGATTAGAACGTGACCCCTCTTGATATGTGTGGCGACTGGTTGCGTTCAAATTAATAGCTCAAGTTACTTTTATAATATGCAAGGAAGTGACTGATACTTTAGTAATTGATAAAATTCTTCTTTATTGTTTTCTTTCATTATTTCGGTTTACTTTTTTCTTTCTTTCTAAGTATAGAATAGAAATATGCGCACGGAATAGGGATCCGAAACAAATCTGATTGGGAACACGAACAATTGCTCAAGGCAAAAAAAAAAAAAAAAAAAAAATGCAAAGCTTTATATAAAATGTAGGACAGACGCTACGTAGAGATGGCGGGAAAATGAAATAGACTTATTGCGAAAATCGGCAAATATCCAATGCTATGCAAACACACGCATCTTTCTAGCCAGGCTAAAGAGTTGTGATGCAGTTTACTGTGGGAGTGACAAGAATGTACGTGACACAAATGGACTACTCTTCGTTAGCTAAAAGTACTCAGATACACATTAAAATTTCATTTACTCCTGGCTTGTGCAGGTGTCCTAACTGTTGGGATCTCTACCTAAAACATCGATTGAGTTAAAATGTTAGCAACAGACTTTAGCAACATTGCAGAGCTGTGATGCAACAAAACAATTTGAAAATTACTATGCCTCTCCGCTTTCTCTGTCTTCTTTTTCTTCTTCTCTCTCTCTCTCTCTCTCTCTTCACATATATATATATATATATATATATATATATATATATATATATATATGTATGTGTGTGTGTGTCTTGTCTGTCTGCCCCACGACTCAAAGGTTAACAAATATAACACCTGCAAAACGAATCCATATAATGTATTAAATGTAAATAGCAAGTCAGACCAGCCCCATTTTCATTCTATTTTTACAAGGAGAACTTTTCTTTGGTTTTTCCTTTATTTCGTCTTTCTTTCTTCTTTTTTTAAAAAATCTTTTTGATAACTTTCGGATTTACACGTTAATTTCAACAATTAAGATGTTACTTTAATGCGAACACGGGCGAAGACTAATACTGATTTTTTTTGTTTGTTTATTTGTTTTTCCCAATCTCTTACTGGTTGATTTGAAAGAAGAAATAATCCAGGTTAAAATACAATTATTTTATGGAAACAAACATCCAGTTAGGAAATGGATAGTTAGTTTTGTTATGGTTCTCTCCTTTAAGGATAAAACCTCGTTACGTTTTTCCTTTACGTGAAAACACGGCGTACATCCTCTGAGACCACCTGTTCACAGACATACACACACGTAAAAAATAAATACAATAAATTAATAATAATTAAAAAAAATAACGGAAGACTTTCCTCTCTTAAGACAGCACTTGTTTGCGTCTCAGTGTGCTTTCCTTTGCGCCCGGTAGATCACAAATAACAAATAATATATTTTTTTTTTTTAGGTGACTATATCAACAAATAATATACGTTTCTGTTTTGTTTGTCGTAAAACGCACGCCGATCGTATATTTCTAGTGAAACTATATACAACGCTAGTCGTACACAACGAAGCTAAAGCAAACGATATTAGCAGTACGATTAGTCATCGTTATGAAGGGGAGGGGAGTTGGTTTTTGAAGAGTCGGGGGGTGGGGAATACAAATATCACGAAATAAATTAATTAGATGAGATCCAATGGGCAATGGAATATCCTTAGTTCCAACATGAAAAAATGGAAAAATATCCTTTTACGCGTCCGTTTTCTTCCGGGGTATATTGTGGGTAAGATTCGCGTAATGTATATGAGAAGACTTTCTTATAATACAATCATGACACACTTGCTTGTGTACTGTGTAGCGAGCGCCTCTTTTGCTTCGGGAGTGATGTTGCGCCTGCTAAGTGGGTATATATATATATATATATATATATACATATATATATATATATATATATATATATATATATATATATATTAAGAAGTTCTATTTTTTAATCAAACATCAATTTTAATGCTATTGTTTAACACACACATATGCATATATATATATATGTATATATGTGTGTGTATGTATGTGTATATATATATATTGTTGTATAAGATGCTATCTTTTAAAGCAAAAGTGCTCAATATCTATGGCAGAGCTAATATTGTTCGCCTGTGTTCGTAGAGATGGTGAACACCGCAGGGTTAATAGTGATGTCTTGCCTTGCATTCTTCAGACTATTTAAGTTTCTCTTTTTATATATGCGTTTGTATACATATATAAATATATATATGTGTGTGTGTGTGGGGGTGTGGGGGTGTGTAGATGTGTGGCTGTGTATTTGTGTGAAAGAGAG
>NC_136506.1:77640301-77650301 GCF_053919585.1 Euprymna scolopes | reverse complement strand
CAAATACACTTGTGATGTTTGGCTGTATAAAAATGTTAACTTTGGTCAAATTCGAACTGTTCCTTCTTCTAATAAGAGTTTTTCGATTATCGATTTTATCGGGGGTATCCCGATAGAAAACGTATATAAGATCATTCGCGGTCCTGGATATGACCTTAAACTATATCCGATGGTGAGACCCCAGCTTGTAGGCATTAGGGAGTGTGGAGCCACCCTTTAATTGCCATTGCTCCCAGGTCCCCTCTGATCCCGGAGTGGTAGAACCTGTTAGGGTCCCAACTATGGGTTAAATAGAATACGACTTAAAAAAACAAATATACTGTATTAAAAAATCCTTCTTCAAAATCACCAGATTCGGCATTAAATAACCTGAAAAGGGTTGATATGCCGGAAAACAAAACAACCAACCAACCATAAAGTACATTTGTGTGAAATTTCTTAGCCGTTTTGGAGTCCATGGGGAAAGAATTCGTGCACACACACACACACACAAACAAAGTGGCTTTTATAAATAAAGCAGAGATATGCGCCTTTATAAATAAAGCAAAGATATGCGCGCACACACACACACACACATACACACACATACACACAAACACATACACACACATACACACATACATATAATTATGAACAATGATGGAAATCCGACATATATGGTATTAAAAACAAAAGTGGAGAGACCTAAAAACTCGGTGATTACGACGTTTCGCCCGTTAGTGCGATCAATTATAATTTAATTAAAGTACCGTAAGATTCCGCTTTTATATTGCAAAAATAAGATATTTTAAAAATATTCAAACGCGCATAAATTTTCCAATCTTATAAATAAACTTCTTTCCAGTTAACAACAAAAAAAAAAACATTAAGAAATTTACGTGTGGGATTTGAACCTACAGAGCACGTCATGTAAAAAAAAAACAAAAAAAAACACGTAAATTTTCAACTCTTATAAAATTCTTCGCAGTTAATGAAACAAAGAATTAAGAACTTTACGCACGTAGTTTGAACCTACAGACAACGCCATGAAAAAAAAAAAAAATCATCAGTTTAACCCAGAGAAAAATTTTCACAGCTCGTGGTTCTATCATTGTTGCTAAGCGCCGACATGGAAAAAGAGCTTTATCGAAGAAAGATAAATCAAAATAACGGTTTCGATTATCGATTATCGGTAATTATCGGGGTGTATTCTGAGACAAAACTTTACTAAGATAACTCGCAGACTTATACACTAAAGTTTAAATTTTAAAGAAAATCTTTTCAGCCATTTCGGAGTCTATAAGGAACGACCCCTTCCCCACAAAGTTGCATTTATATAATTGTAGAGAGGTATGTATATATAATATGCTGATCTCCCTCACCTCTTGATATACACCTAACATAACCTGGTGATCAAAGAACATCTTTTACTCTTGACAAAACCCGCACTAACGGGTGAAACGTCCTCGTCGAGCTTGTAGGCATCTCCACTTCTGCTTTTAATACTATATCTATATATCTATAAAAGTGAAATTGTCCCTTTATTTTTTTTATTTTTTTTTTATTTTAGTTTTGTTCGTTTGAAGAGATCAAGGGGCTCATTCCTGGGGCTAACACTTGATTCTATTACAGTTTAAATTTATATCCGAGGGCTCTTTTAAGGATAGACACTGTTCCCTTTATGGCCGCTATCTGTATTTCCTTACAGCTTGGTTTTTCGGTGATTGCTTCTAAGTATTTTTGAAGGTTCTTTTTTATTAGGCCAGTTGCTCCTGTCACAACTGGTATAATGTTTATTTCTTTCAGAGACCATGTCGTTTTTAGATCATTTTTTAAGTCCTGATATTTTGTTATCTTTTCCCGTTCTGTTCTATTAAGGCCAAAGTCGTTTGGAACTGTGACGTCAATAACGAGTGCAGTCCTTTCGGGCTTGTTCCATATTACTATATCTGGCTTGGTGGCCTTGTTTTTTTTATGTATCTGCCTGCCTGTATGTCTTTGTCGTAGAACACTGTCACTTTTCCGTTTGATGTTATCGGTGGTGGTTCATGTTCCCAGATGTTCGATGATCTATCTAGTTGCATCTCTCCAGAGATCTTCCAATGTAAGTATCTACATACTTTGTTGTGGCGAGCAGTGTAATGACCATCGGCTAGAAGGATCTTGCATCCAGACATTAGGTGGTTTGGGCTTTCAACAGCTGAGTGACAGAATCGGCATTGGTCGTTTTTTTTTTGTAGACCAGTCTGTGTGTGCGTGTGTGTGTGTCTGTGTATGTACATTTTGCGACTAAACTAACCTGTCAATTTTCAGGCTACAGACTCGAGATTTGACACAAGGAGTATTGAGATTTGGGAAAATCTTTTTAATCGTTTTTCGGTCATAAATTTGGCTGTCAAAGATTGCGCAACTCCTGCTAATAAGAATTTGACGCGCAGGCACCCCTTCGTGGGTAACCATAGTCTGTCAAAGTCTGAGGGAACCCTTTTATACATTTATATATATATATATATATATATATATATATATATATATATATATATATATATATATATATATATGTGTGTGTGTGTGTGTGTGTGTAATCGGTGTTTCATCCTTCCGGAATCATCAGTTATGGCAGTTACAATTGCCGCTGGTCACGGGATTCGAACCTCGCTCGTAACGAAGCCAACTCTGCTTCCGTTTGCAAGTAAGAAAACGACAGGGCCAACATAAACCGCAACGATATTCGAGTGAAATTAAACGTTTGTAAAGACATAAACGTTATTAGATGTCTGTCTACAATGATCAAGTGACTAGAAGTCACGACCTCGCACGTAGACTAACTGACCTATTTTTCATTCACTAACAGTGTTTAACAGTTAAGAAACATGTTTCTTACAGTGTCATTATAAATTTTAATTTTAATACCTACAGACACTTATATATATATATATATATATGTATATGTATAGATATATATATTCTTCTATCTATATATCTACATATATATATATATATATATATATATATATATATATATATATATATATATATATATATATATATATATAGTGTGCCCCAAAAGAAGTTGATTGTTAAAAAAAATCATAACTTTCTTAACTTTTTTTATATTTTTCTGTTATTTTTTTCAGATCATCTAGAGTAACCCTTCCAGAGCCTTCATGAGTCGTTACAATAACGAGGAGCGGATATTTATCGTAAAGTCGTATTTTCGGTTGAATGAGTTAATATCAGAAACTCAAAGAGAATTTCCACGAAACTTCCCCCACTCCCAAAGCAATAAAAGTTATGCTGGCTCGATTTCATGAGCAAGAGTCTGTATGTGACCTCCCTAAATCTGGTAGACCCCGTACGGCAAGAAGTGATGAGAATAGTCAGAGATTAGCAGAGAGTGTGGTCGAGGATCCATCCACATCAGTAAGAATAAGATCAAGTCAAATTGGGGTCTCTCGGTCAATGTGGTTCTAGCAGGACGGTTCAATGGCGCATACGGCACGAGAAACATTAAATCTGCTCAATGACATATTCGGCAACCGAATAATTTCTCATGGCTGGGAGATAAATTGGCCACCCCGCTCGCCAGATCTCACATGTGCAGATTTCTTCCTTTGGAGTTACCTCAAACAGCGGGTATGCGCAAATAAACCAGCCACAATAAATGTTTTAAAAAATAATATAGATGAGGAAATTAGGGCCATAAGCCCTGAAACATTAAGTGATGTGCTGGACAATACCCTGCAGAGAGCACAAGAGTGTGAAAATGAAAATGGTGGACATTTGAGTAACATCATTTTTTTATAACTAAAATTAGACCTTGTGAAAAACATACCCTAGATTAAGTTGTGTAAATAAAATTAGAATAAGTAGACTATTATATCTTACTATATCTCAAAAAGATCACGGAGAGGCTCATCTACCTACACATGAAAATTGGTAAGCATAACTTAAATATTGAGGAAGTTAATCAAATTAAAAATCTGTCAACTTCTTTTGGGCCACACTGTATATCTATCTATCTATCTATCTATCTATCTATCAATCTCTCTCTCTCTCTCTCTCTCTCTCTCTCTCTATATATATATATATATATATATATATATACAGGCACTATATATATATATATAGATATATATATATATATATTTATAACTATAAAACTCAAATGACCTTGTAATGGGTGTTGTAACCCAACATCCAGTTTACGATTTCCGGTTGCGCATGCGTACATTAACATAAACCCATAACAGCGTAAACAAATAATCACACATCGATGGACCGGTGTCGTTTGAACAAAAATACGTCCTTAGAAAAGCGAGTATCTTAAATTTATTGAATAAAAAACTTCAAGATATGAAGATCATGCAAAAAAAAAAAAATGCTATAAACTTACGCACAGTAGAATTTCCCCTGCCGTTGTTCTATCATTGTTTCTAAGCGACGACATAGAAAAATGGCTATACTGATGATAGAAATTTAAATAACGGTTTCGATTATCGATTATCGGTAATTATCACGGTATTTTGAGACAAATCTTTACTAAGATCGCTCCAGACTTATACACTAAAGTTCTGTAAGTTTTAAAGAAAATCTGTTCAGCTGTTTCGGGGTTTGTAAGGAACGAACTCTCACACGCACAAAGTTGCATTTATATAATTGTAGATAGATAGATAGAAGAATATACATATATATATATATATGTATATAGGCGAATGAACTCTTTTTCTGCGTCAACGGCCAACTAGCACCGTGTATATTTGTGTGTGTGTGTGTGTGTGTATATATGTGTATTGGGGTGGAGAGGGCTCCCGTAAGCCGTGGTGAAGGCAACCTTTCTAGGAGAAGTAAATCTCTGATTTAAAAAACCATAAAGCGGAAGACCAGTACCCGCATTAAGCTGGTCTGCAGTTTAATTTGTTGCTGGCTATCTTGCTCTTGCTTGTTGCTGGATCTCAACATTTTGAACCGAGAGAGAGACTTAGCTGTCGTACAAAGCTAAGACTCTGTAACATCATCTTTGTATAGATACTCCCTCAGGTATTTGGGCTCATGGATTTTAAATGTCTGAGGGAGTGGCACTCGTCTGACAAGACGTTGCAATCATATATATATATATATATATATATACACTAGACTACTCATGACCCGTTGGGTCAGTATATTATATCAGCTATGGGACTAATGTATGAGCGTGACACTTGTAAGGTAAAGAAAATATTTTTTTGTGACATAACAGAAACATTTCTATCAAAGTATATTAAAATGAAAAATGAATATAGATGGATTTCTATGAGTCGTTCTGTTTATAATTGTTTATTTTTGAAAAAAAACTTACAGCCATTGAATTATAAGTGGTTTGCCATACTTATAGGTAAATGTGCACTGAACAGATACCATAATATATAAAGTTAAATTCAAATTTTTATATATCCTTTAATTTAAACGCGAAAAAACAATTAGGACGCTAAAACGTACACAGAAAAATACGTTTTATTGTCGCGTTGATTATTTATTTATAACGCAAATTAAAAATAAAACATATTTTCGGGTTTATATATTTATGTTGGTAGTGGAGAAGAAAATGTATGAATGTTTTTTAAGGGAGGTGTATTAAAATATGGAGAATAAATAAAAAAAATGAAGGCGGTGGGTAAATCGCCGTTGCAAAATGCTATTATGGTTATCAACGGGTTAAAGTAGATTTATTTGTAAGAAAATTGCGTTCAAATAACTTAATACGAAAATGAACGATGTAAAAAAAAACTCAAAAGAACTAACAATTGTTTATTTGGCTATTTTAAACGTGAAAAAAAAACAAAAAAACAATTGGGACGCTGAAAACGTACACAGTAAAACTATACGTTTTATTGTCGCGTTGATTATTTGTTTATGTACGCATGCGCAACCGGAAATATTAAACCGGATGTTGGGTTACAACACTCGTTACAAGGTCATAATATATATATATATATATATATATATATATATATATATATATATATATATATATACCCAAAATCTCTGGTCGTGAAGGAGGGCAGATTAAAACTTGCTGCTATAGTTTCAAATGATTTGAAATAACAGCAAGTGGAGACTTGATTCCAAATATTTCTCATATGTTATCTCACCCCTCTTTTGGAAATAAGGTACGATTATGAATATCTCTAGTATCAAATAATCCTTATACACTGTGAAATTGACTTTATGTAAAAAAAGATGGGAGATATAACATATAGAGAATATTTGGAATCAAGTCTCCCTTTGTTGTTATTTCAGATCATTTGAAACTATAGCTGTAAGTTCCCCACTTAATCAAGGCCAGCGGTTTTGGGGAAATATCAGATATTTTGTAATTCACATGCAAAACTAGGAAAACTGACAATGATTGAATCATTTTATGTCTGCAAAAAAGTTCCAAAAAATAGGTTATGGATGATGGATGATCACCTTCATATGCGACCTTAAGGAAAAATGTCACATAGCCTATTATGTAATTTAGATTATTAGCTTTCCAACGGGCATTTATTTGTTAAATTCTAATCAACACTCGCTGAAATTCGGAACTTATAAAATTGCCAAAAGACGTGATCTATCTATCTATCTATCTATCTATCTATCTATCTATCTTTATATATATAACAACTTCATTTACTCACATAAAATTAATACACGAAAGTATAAATTTATGCGAAAACTTTAAGTATTTACTTCAAAAATGCTCAATACGTAGGAAGAGCAAGTTAGTAAGTTATAAAATATATATGGCGATTAAGCTACACTGAATATTCCGCGTTTAATCCACTCAAGGATTCTTCAGGCTTACGCGGTATATTCAGTGTAGCTTAATCGCCATATATATTTTATAAATTAGTATATATACTGGTAGCCAAATTGAATATTGAAATGCTCATATCTTTGGTTATATGGGACGAAACTACATAAAAATTATCAGGCGTTTTGAAGATTATAATACTATTTGATTGTTAAAATTTGTGAAATTGGTGTAAAAACAACTATATTTTCATACCAATAAAATATGCCCAAATGTGCCTACATTTATATATAGAGAGTGTCTTGCAGGTCAGCTTCAGTTTTGCTGCTTCGGTTGTCTTCCCTGTGGCTTTGCCAGGTCACACACACACACACACACACACACACACGCGCGCACACACACACACACACACACACACACACACACACACACACACACACACACACACACACGCGCGCACGCACACACACACATCTAAAAAGCATATACAAATAAATGGCAAAGTATTAACAGCGAAGCGTATATTCCTTGCTTTACGTTAAAAGTTGATAAGTTGCTTTATTGATGAGTGAAGGGCGGAATATATTAAACAATTGACATAATAATTGCATAGTGATTTTGCGCTACGAAACAGCTGCTGTCAAAAATTTTGTATTCAACGTACTTAAAGAAATAAACGTAAAGATGGACAACATCTTGAAATTTGGAATACAGATTTTTGTCATCCATCTATCTATCTTACTCTCTCTCTCTCTCTCTCTATATATATATATATATATATGTGTGTGTATGGGGGGTGTATGTATATATGTATGAATGTAAATACATTTTTCTTTATCTATGTGAATATTATTGGTTATATATATATATATATATATATATATATACATGTTCAAGTTGTGATATCTGTCACAAACCAGCTTCATAAAGAGAAGGGGTTTGAGACTAGTGGCTTGGTGATGATGGATGCCGAAAGAAATCACACCGAAACATGAACGCACATATGTAGCCAATAATATTTGTATACATTAAGAAAATTATACAAGACAAGATTGGCTATATATATATATATATATATATATATATATATATATATATATATATATATATATATCTGTATGTATATATATATATATATATTTCGTTTTGGATGAGTATAAGTAGAACAATATCATACTCTGAAAACGAAGCACCTCCAAAAGAATAAGGAATCGTTAAACGAAAGTAATTCTAGAACATTCTTTAAGTGATCGTAGTTCGAAAAAAACAAAAACAAAAAAAAAGCATCTGAGGATTCAAAAACCTTTATTGTAACTCACTTTCTTAAGGAGTCAATCCCTTTTCCAGATCTCCATTCTTATTTATAACTGACTGTTCATTTCTTTTTATTGTTGTTTTATTTTGTAGTTTTTTTTTTATTTTCCCGAATGATTATCCAAACACAATTACACCCCCACCCCACCCACCGTTCCGCCACCTGTGATATGGATCTTACTACCAACGTGTAGTCGCTTTAGTTGCATGCAGTGTTGCACCGACCGACGTTCGAACGTGGAAGCAGTGCACTTGAACAACGAAGCATGCAGTTGCCTTACGACGAGGTCCGTCAAAACGGATCCACGTCAGCTATCTTTACTCTCCCGGTTCTCCTTACTCTCCTCTACTCTCCTTAATCTCCTATTCGATGTATCTCTTGCCTCCCCATACTCGACTCTTCCGACTCTGTTTAACTTTCTATATTTATTCGCTTCTGTATTTTCAACGCGGATGGAGCTGTATATGTGTGTGAATGTGTATACATGTGCGTGTGTGTATGTGTGTATGTGTGTGTGTGCATGTGTGTGTGCAGTAGATGTTGCTTCTGCTGCGGATTTCTTGCTATTGTTGTTCTTCTTAAGCATCCCCATTCCTTTTTATTTTTATTTTTTTTTATCTATTATGGCATTGTTTCTTATTATCGCTTCTTTCTTTCTTTTATTCTTTTTTTCTTTCTTTTATTCCTTATTTCTTCTTTCTTCCTCTTTTACTTCTTTTTTTCTTTTTCTCTTTCGTTCTACTTCCTTATCATAGCATCCATATCCAATTGACACGAAGTGGTAGTAGCTTTCAAGGATCCAACTGTGGATCAAATAGACACTATCGTTTAGAAAGTGTTTGTTAGCAAAATATATGCCTTTTAGTTTGGTCTAAAATAACTATATGCTGCCTGGCATGCCGTAAGAATTTACATTTAATTCTTCTTCATCTTAATCTTTTCAGCATCCTTATCTTTCAATTTTTAAATTCGTTTCTTTTACGTTTCTTTTTATCTTTTTCTTTTTCCTCTTCAACACCAACATGTCTTTTTTTCATTGTGTCTTTCTTTCTTTCTTTCTTCATTTCTTCTTCTTTTCAGTATTCACATGTCTTCTGTTTTGTGTCTTTCTTTCTTCTTCTTTTTCTTCTTCTTTTTTCTTCTTATCCATTTTTTTCAGCGGCTCATTTTTGATTCGTTTCTTCTTTTTTCTTTCTTTTTTACATTGTTTTCTTCTTTAGCAGCAACATACATTTTTTTCATTTTTTGTTTGTCTTTCTTTTTTCTTTCTTTTATTTCTTCTTTATTTTTTTCTTTCCGTCTTTTTTTTTTAGAATACTTATTGTTTTCGTTTTCTATCGTTACTTCTTTTTTTGGTTCTTTTCCATCACTATTTCTTTTTTTAAACATCCACATATCTCTTTTTTATTCTTTATTTCTTATTTTTTCTTTTTTTTTCAGAATCCGCATTTTTCTTCTCTTTTTATCTTTTCCGTTTTCCTTTCCTTTTAATTTTTACCTTTTTCTTTGTTTTTCTATATTCGTTTTTCTTATGCTTTTCTTTTTTTTATTTTAGAATACTTTTTTTTTGCCATCGTTCCTTCTTTTGGATTTCCTTTCGTCTGTATTTCTTTTCTAGCATCCACATTTCTTCTTTTTTTCTTCTTTCTTTTTTTCTTTCTTTTTTTTCAGAATCCGCATTTTTTTTCTTATTTCTTTATTTTTCTTTCTTTCCATCTTTCTTTCTTTCCTCCTCTTCTTCTTTGTTTTTTCCTTTTAATCTTTGTCCTTTTCTCATTTTTCTGTATCCGTATTTCTTATTCTTTTCTTCAAAGTGTTGAGTTGTCAGGTTGCATGCTTTGACGAGTGTGG
This sequence comes from Euprymna scolopes, assembly GCF_053919585.1. Taxonomy (NCBI): domain Eukaryota; kingdom Metazoa; phylum Mollusca; class Cephalopoda; order Sepiida; family Sepiolidae; genus Euprymna; species Euprymna scolopes. Next base: position 77,640,381 of record NC_136506.1, on the reverse strand, counting down.
AGTCAACCCTTAATTATATTTACTTCTATATCTACCCTTACTCTAAATTGTAGCACCTGTCAGCGACCCCTTCCCCAGGT
>NC_136506.1:77587801-77635301 GCF_053919585.1 Euprymna scolopes | reverse complement strand
CGTGTTCGTGTTATGATGTTTCATATATATTAAAGTTCATTACTTAGAAGTGTTGATATGTGAAGCTCTTAGAGTGAGGAGATAGTGTTCAGACAGTCTTAGTGTAGATATGAGATGTAGATTGACATTGTGGATATGAGATGTGTATGTCAAGACATTTTATAACACAGACATATAATAACAATTCACTTGACCTTTTTGTAAGAATCACAAACACAAGACGAGCTTATCAAAACACATGATGAGTTTATTTCTTCACGACCGGCCGTGGTTTTCTCATCAAGAATTCAAAGCTTCACATTTTAGTTTCAAAGTGATCGTCTCGCTTCCTAGACGTTTGAATTCCCAGACCCTCTCTGAGTTTCTCACTGACTGTCTCTCTAACTAACTAACTCTCACTTCCTATATTGAGAAATCCATGCATGTCCGGCCTCGTGAGCAAAATTCACGTGTTTCAACATGCGCGACTTTGCACGTTTCCGACATTATGATTTCCCAATAACCTATTTTTTCTTTGATGTTTTTACAAAGGAATTCAACCTACATATCTAATTTATTTAACCCATATTTTATTATCCACATTCTTTCTAACAATTGAATAGTTTATTTATTATTTATTTCATCAGAATTAACAATTTACTGGACATTCCATTTAAACCTATTGTTCTTTAAAACTTATATCCAAGGTTCGATAGGTTCGATTTCTGCTTTCTCTCACTTTATTTTCATTTTAAGCAATCTCTCTATTTTTATACTTACATGAAAAGGGGACAGCCCTTATCATGTAACAACACTCAGTCATGACTGGGTAAAAGTCTTACATAATTAGTAATCTGATGATGGCTGACGGAACAAGGTCGAGCTACCCGCGTGAATTAAATAAAGGGTTATTTTCAAAAATTCCGTACAGATTTTCGAGTTCGGCATAAAGATTCCCGAGTTCAACAAGTTTCACCTGAAGAAGGTTGGAGGTAACATAGAACTAAACATTGTAAGCATATCACCCAATAATAGAACAGCAGTTTGAATGATTAAAAAATATAATTTATTAATACTTAAATAAAAAAAAATATCCGAAAAATAATAAATATTTTGTTTATTTTTACAATATATAATTATTTGGGAGCTAAATACAGGGTGCAACAGAAATAATCTGCCACATTTTGACATGCGATCTTCCCAGTTGCACTCGTGCAGTTTCTGAGCAATCATTGATTTGTAGGGATAGAACTGCATATCAGTATATAGAATTCTTCTGACTGTTTGGTCAGACAATCCGAAGCCCAAAGCATGTTTGCGAGCTGAACATGTAGGAGACTGAGCAACACAAAGTCTTTCCATGAAAATAACGATAAAGCAGAGACAAACTCGCAACATCTCTTCTGTGAGATAGAGGTTGCAGCGAGAAGAAAAGGACATCTCCCAACGAGGCTACGCCAATCTTTCACGAGAAACACCCGTCTGGCTGAAACTACTGTCAATAATTTTCCCCACTCTTTATCTGTACCTAAATCCAAACGTAGATTCCATGAGCAAAGCTTCTTTCTTAGAACTGCACGCCAGTGGAACTCTCTGCCGCTTGCCTGTTTCCCACCCGACTACAACTTGGACGTCTTGAAGTCCAACATAAACAAACTCCTGACAAGTAAGTAAGACACTCTATCAAAACCCCCAATACTAATGATTACTACAATACTATCTCATTGATTACTGTACACGCAATAACCCTTATCCCTGAGTAGCCTTCGGGCCTTGATAAGTGGTGACCCCCATATAAAAATATAAATAAATAAAAATAACTGGATGCAACATCTATATATATAAAAGCAAGTGAAAATATGTGTATGTATGTATGTATGTTCGGTTTTTGTGTATGTCTGTAAAAGGCTTTTTTTCGCTGGACTTTTAGGTCGACTCATTCCTTCTTAAAACTTTTTATATCACGTCTAAGTGATAATATATATGAGTTACGAATGGGGGTCACCTGTCTATTTAATTTGCCCGACTTTCACGCGTTATTTTTTCCAGATTTTTAGAGCGGCCCGTGTATCTTTTGCTTTTCAGTATAAAACAAGTGAAAACTGGCTTGCAGCCGCGTCATGTTTCAAGGTCAAACATCACGCGACTTAAGGTTATCGCACCTGTTAATTTCATTTTATAAACGTTAAATCAAGAGGTTTTTCAATTCTCTTCTCTCGTGGCCGAGATGGCTAGGTCCCAGCGTTTTTTTTTTCCATCCCCACGTCAAAGGTTCGGGGTTCAAGCCTACTTTCCTACTAAAACTTTTTTTTCTTTTATACCTCCAAACACCTGACCAACTTAAAAAAAAAAAAAACAGGGTTGTTTTGATCACCGCCAACACACACACACACACACACACAAACACACCTACAAACACCCGGACCACGCCGAGTAGCCCCGCTAGTGAATAATATTTCCAAAATAACTGAATTCCAAAAATCACAGTAGACAATCTTAAAATAACCCCTTCTCAAGTACACAAAATCATAAAATACCTAGACACCTAAAAACCGCGTGGACCTGGTCTCATCCCGGCTGTACTATTACAAAAATGTTCCGCTGAGGTTGCTCCAGTTCTCTCCAAACTCTACAACAAGTGCCTTAATGAATCACGAGTTCCTGACTGTTGGATTACTGCATCTGTGGTACCAGTTTACGAGAATTCTGTCAAAGAACATACCCATTAAATTATCGCACCATTAGCCTCCTCCCTCTTTTCGCCCAAGTATTTGAGTCCATAATTAATCAAGCTCTGGTTCACCACTTTATAAATGTTAAACTTGTGTCCGACCATCGATATTAATTTAGGCAAGCCCGTTCTACTGCAGATATTCTAAATGTAATCTCAGAACGTATATACCAGTCACTGGATAAGGCAGGGGAGAGTAGGGTAGTGGCCCTAGATATATATAAAGCTTTTGACAGGGTATGGCACGATGGTCTTCTCACGAAAATTAGATCCTATGGTATTATTGGACAAATACTTAAAATAATAAAATCTTTCTTAAATAAAAGAGGAATCCAGGTTGTCCTCGATGTTCGTACGTCTAAACAATATGATATAAATGCGGGTGTAACTCAGAGGTCGATCCTTGGCTCTTTATTATTACTGCTATTCACAAATGACCTCTCTGAGATGGGTATATTTGCGGATGACACCACGCTCTATAACAGGCATGAGGAGAAAACGAATGAACACATATCCAAGGCAGTGGCAGAAACCCCAGAGGAAGACCTTCAGTCTGTAGTAGAATTGTGTCAAAAATGGATGGTAACGTTCAATACTAACAATGATAACGTTCAATACTACCAATGGTAATGTCAATACTAAGCTCGTTTCTTTTAATAATTCTAATACATTATCTCGTCAAACTTCTCGGCTTAACGTTCACATGGAACATGAGCTGGAACAGAAACATTGAGGACATTGCCGTAGCTTCTGCGATGAAGGTGGGCTCTCTCTACCGTACTAGAAAGTTACTTACGCCTGAGATTATTCTGTACCTCTACAAGTATAATTAGGCCCTTTTCTTAGTGTTTTGTCCGAATGAAATGAAACTTTGGTCATAACTAGTTTATTATATTCAAACCATCACACCAAAACACTAGGGTCTTTGGCTTTTTTTCTCCGTTGACTGTAAAATTCTCAGAAAAACAATTGAATGTCCTTTTTTGGGGCTCACCCTGTACTACTAGTCTCTCACTCTTGGACAGTGTTCAAAAGAGAGTCTCCAACCTCATAGGTCCTGAACTGTGATATAAGCTTCAACCTCTGTCCCATCGACGAAATATTTCATCCCTCTGCTTGTTTTACAAATATTATAATAGTGGATGCTCCGACGAAATACAAGCCATTGCACCCCGTCGACGTAAATATCCCTGACAAACCTGACAATCGGCAAAATCCCATCTCTACACAGTAGAGATCCCTAGATGTAAGAAAGCCTTCCACTCTTCCCCAGAACTGCTAGACTTTGGAATTCCCTTCCTGGTTCCTGATTTCTTTAACTCTACTGACATGCAGAAGTTCAAATGTAATGTGAACAGACATCTTGCTGCTCAACTCCCTTCATAGCATCCTTCCAAATTATAGCCGTGATAGTAACCCCCTACATCAAAGTGGCGCTGTGTCTTGTTTGATTGAGAATGGGGGAAAAAACAAAACAAAAAAAACAGTCGACCTTATTTTACCACGTGCCTGATAGAATAATTATTTTAGTATTTTTTTTTATTATTCGTTGCTATTTTAAATGTTTGATCTAAGCTTTTTAAAAATTTATTTTCCTTTATTTATTTTTCATCTGTAGCGTCATCTTAAAGTCAAGTTTATTTTATATCTACAATATATTGCTATTTTGCTTCAACAGATTAGAAAATTTTGGGATCTACAAAATTAAAAAAAAAACAAAAAAACAATACGAAATTAAATGAACCAACTTATTACACTGGGAAACAATTTCTTAATCTTTTCATGTTGTATAAATTTCTACTACCGGATACCTGGTCTTTATTTCTTTCAGTTCTTAATGGAATCTCTCCGCCTGCCTGTCACTCACTGAATCCAAGTTCTCAGAAAATCGGTCCATATATGAAAATAGATGGTTCATCTTCACACTCATATTGCAACCAAGATATCTGATAGTTAACAGCGTGCTGTTAAGAACTCTTGCGTAGTTTCTTTTCCCAATAAAGTTTCTTCGCTACCAGAACTAATACCACACACGCTCCCAGTTATTTTTCGTTCATTGAGATTTCGAACTCTATATCTCCGAGTTGCCGGATTTAGACTTCGTCAAAGACACTAGCTTTCAAACTTTTCATAGTCAATCTTGAAAAAGCTGCGCACAAGTAAGTGAAGTAGTCACCACCCTTACCCAGTACCTTAATGGAGCTACTTGATTGAGCCGAACCGAATGTGAAACGGTAGGAAGAGTGTTCATTCCCTGTCCGCCATAGGGTCGTTTATGATGTTCCTTTCTTTGCAAGACCCCAAGTCCCTTTTCGTGTAATGCCGAGCATGGTGGCGCACCAATTTTTGTAAGGTTTCGAGGTTTTATGACTGAAAACTGATCGCTTTTTGACATAATTACACAGAGGTACCGGACCCGAATACTTCCAGTAATTAAAATTATCAGTTTCAGTCAAAACAATTATTCGACATGGCATTTTATCACCACTAACTTTTAGAAGGTGGTTAATCAATGAAAGTGTTAATAAAATGTCCGAAAACTTATTGAAGACATCTCGTATATTCCCAGGACATGATAACAATTTAAAGTTCCATATACTTTTGTAATGATGATGACAACTTGGCTTTGTAACTTTTGAAATACATCAACTAAAACGGTTAACCATAAACTAAATACAAGGCAGTCCAAAAACGCCCTATTTTTTTTTATCCCAAAGTTCTGTATTACAATTTTTGACAATATTTTTAAGTGGTGTAGACAACAGACGTAGGGGATTCTTTTGACACCAATATGGGTTCAACTGGACGCTATACTACGCAGCAGCGTGTAAGAATTATTGAGGCGTACTTTACCAAAGTCCTCCTGACGCATCAACAATAATGGAAATAATTTATCAGTAACAATGTACCTGTTAGAAGGACAGTTTAACGTTTGGTGGCCAACTTCCAGAAGGGAGCAAGTGTGGCAACTGCCCACAAAGACTACAATGGTCAACATCGTTTAGCCTTAATTCCTGACAAACATTTAGAAGAACGCCTTAAGGAATCAACTCCAAACTAACACGCAGCAAGAAATTGACATTTTGAGAACTTCCGTTTTGAGGATCCATCATGATGACCTTAATCTGATTCCTTAAAAATTAAAATATTACAGAGGCAAACCGATTATAATAAAACAGAACGGGAGGCATTTCGTAAAGTTATCATTCAAATGATAGAAAATAACACTGACTTGTTGGGTTTTATTTTATTTATTTAGTGTTGAAGCTGGCTGTTACATGAGTGAACACATTAACCAGCAGAACATATGCTTAAAAATATTCTGGATCTAGGCTCTGCTATATAGACATATACATGATCTTCTTATAATGTTTTTCCTTTATTTTAACACGGACCCGACGTTGTGCATAAAAGTCTCGCAAAGAAACAAAGGAAATTCGACACGAGTTTTTATTTTTGTTTATAAGAAAATGTATTTATTGCCGGTCGTTTCAACACCAAGCCACTTATATGCATTTTCAAAGCCAACAGAATATGGTGGCATTCCAGCTTTTCCTTCTCGGAGACAATTAACAGTTTCTTAGTTTATGGCTATAACCAGCTGTTATATGTGTAAATTCGTCTGACAATCGACGCAAATGTACTCTCATTGAAGAATTCTTATTTTATCATATTTATTGCCGGTCGTTTCAACACGAAACCTCGGACACATATTTTCAAACCCAACAGAATATAGTTGCAGTACTGCTTGTCCCTCTCTGGGTCAATAAGGTTTCTTCGTCTGCAGATATAACCATTGTACAATTCGTTCAACGGTTCACGGTCGTTTGGCACTCGAAGGATTAACGAGCTGTTCGTCTTGTTAAGAGTTCCTTTCGCGCTGACACGCGCTTTCTCTTTTCATCTTTCTTCCCTCTATATCTCTATTCATGACATAACGCTCGTGTCACATCATTTGCATACGTGTAGTGGCTTCGTTGCATTCTTAGCCAACAGAAAAGTGGTTCGCCAAAGGATGAAATGGCATCATCAAATCATACTTCTTTTAGGAAGAGAATGAGTATTATGTATGTGTGTCTTGTATCTTTCTCTCTCTTTCTCTCTCTCTCTCTCTCTCTCTATATATATATATATAGATAGATAGATAGATAGATAGATAGATAGACAGATAGATAGATAGACAGACAGACAGACAGATAGATGGATAAATAGATACATACATACATACATACATACATACATACATACATAGCGTGTCAGAATGTGAGAGTTGAAGATACAGATATTTAGGATAAAAGCGAACCAGTGGTTTCATTAAATCAGCAAGGACACCGCCTGTTAACAGGTGTTTTTCTCTGTTTATGTTCGCGTTGTTTCGCTTTTTCACATGTTCGCCTTTGGAATATTTTTACATAGTTTTTAAATAAATCTTTGTATATATATATATATATATATATATATATATATATATATATATAATGTTAAACGTTCAGGTATGCTTCGAGGATAGTGATTTAATGGTTATGAGGGTTTGTTGAATCATGAAAACGATGTAACTTTTTGCGTTTAATGTTTTAACTTTTTAAATTATTTTTTGATATTTCAAGCGGTCCTCCGCTCTTGGTCACAAAAAAGTATCGACATTTGCGGTACTTTTTTGTGATCAAGAGCGGAGGACCGCTTGAAATATCAAAATTGGATATTAAATACAAAAAGTAACATCGTTTTCATGTTTCAAAAAACCTTCATAACCTTTAAATCAATATATATATATATATATATATACATGCATATATATATTATATATACACGCTATATATACACTATATATGCACTATATGTATATATATATATATATATATATATAAACACTATATATATAATGTGTGTGTGCATGTGTGTGTATTCGCGTATCGTCTAGTGGTATAAAATGGTCTTCTAATGAATGTATCTATACAGAGTGTATATATGTTTATATACATGTGTAACAGTCATCTATATGACGTGTGTGTATAGGTGTGTTTGTCTATGACCGCCTAGCGTTGTGATCATCTAATCTAGTTTTTCTATTGTTCATTGAATTGATGCGTGTACAACACATACTAATAATACTTACGACAATGTTGAAATATGAACAGATACAGTTTAACAACAGACATGTAGCATTTACAACAGAAAAGGACACATAACAGTCCTCTGGGGGTTTTATATCAGTTAATGAAGAAACATACTTAGTCCATCATTGGCTTTTATTCTACGGATCCTCGATAAAATTGCAGATGCAGATTCGTACAACTTGAAGTGTTTGTGGGATTTACAGCAACTTTATTCCAGATGTTTCCCCATTGGAAAACGGCAACGCTGGTCCTGGACTATCGCCATTTCTGATCCCCTCTATTTGGAGCCATCGAGATCTGAAGACCGTCTTTTTCTCTCCTATTCGCCCTGCTCACTGAATTCAGATTCTTGACTAAAAAAATGATACGTGTTTTTTAAGCTGTTTCCTAAAGTCCATATTACCTTAAGTGAGTTCTACGTAAGGCTTTCTCGGACTCTAGAGGTCAACCTATTTTAAAATTATTGTTTGTGTTCTAACATTCTTTTCTATTAAAACATCTTAATAAAAATAATGTTTATCTGTAAATATTTATCTTGATATGATAAAATTATTTCTGACATTCTATTTTTACTAATATTAATAACGATCATTATAATCGTCGACCAGCACATGAGAAGCGAGTGATGATGGTTAGAGACTGTAACATGGCATCACATGCGGACGAAATTCATTCCTATAGCGATAACGTTTTTAATTTCAATTAAATTTAACAATCTTTAATTATTTAGAAAATTAAATTTAATAATCTTTAATTATGGGTTCGAAACTCCTAACGAACGGTTCCCCAGTTCGATACTAAACACCTGATGAAGGCCGAAACGTTGTGACTGAAATCACAAAGATGAGGAAGTCAGTCCGACAATCTCAATAAAAAAAATTTCCTTGAAAAATTCTGAGAGCTAAAAGAAAATAGGACGCTTTTTTTATTTAGCACTCTGAATATCTGTTTCATTGTTTGGTTTCTTTATCTTTTAAACATAATCACATTCTCTCGTAGTAATATTGGCGTAACCCTAAATGTGTGGAAGTGGGCGAGAAATAGAAATATGACAAAAGATAATAGGAAATAAGTTTATTAGATCAACTAATGATATATGAAATGGGGTTGGTGGAAAGACAATGGATAGGAAGTTGTCCACCAAGGAAAACAGAAGGAAGTTGTATAGAATTGTTAAGCAAGGTGTAGCAGCTATTTAAGGGCAAAACACTGAATAGATTTTAAAATTAGTTTTAGTTGTGACTGTATTTTACGACAATTTTGAGACAGTTGGATGTGATTTGTTAACAGTCTAAAGTTTACGACAGTTGACGATAGTTAAGTTGAGGAAAATGTCCGGTTGACGACAGTTGCAAATGAGAGACAGTAGATAATGGTTGTGACTAAGAAGAAAATGGGGAAACAAATGCATCCACACACTGACGCATACAGCCTCGATAGTAGATTTAGATGTGGACTTTAGCTTATAGAGGGTCGATAGGGTAACACCCACACATACACACACAAACACAAACACAAACAAACACACAAACACCCCAAGTGCAACTGATGTTTGCATGACCTGCCTTAGGTATTGTATTGTTATAGTTTTTTTTTTATAGTTGTGAACCCGTGTGCGCCCTCTTGACGGCCTCCAACAACAGAAGACTACACGACCAGAATAAAGGGCAAAGAAAAAAAATCATTGCAAAGAGCGTTTGGGACAGCGGGGTATTGGACGGGCAGCGCACGAAGTCTTACACTCTTATAAGTCTCGATTTTCTTTTATCCCTGGCTTCGCATAAAGTTACTCTACTGTTAGATTTCGCCGACAATATTTACTTTTATCTTCTACACAAATTGCATATTTTTGATATTCCTAACCATTCATCTTGGTATGTGTAAAATCCTTCTCGCCAGATTTTAAAGTGCACTTGTTGACACTTAATCTTGTGGTACCCGACTTTCATCAAAACATCATAAAATGCGAATGAGACATTTTCATATATATTATTCTTTAATTGGAATTCATTTTGGAGATGAGCATTATATATTAATTCCATTTTTATTTCGGACTATTATTCTCATAGATAAATAAACGTGGATTTATAAGATCAAAGAATCCAACCTTGATTGCCCTTCGGGGCCCGTGGCGCAGTTAATAGAGACGTTGATTCTCTACAGTTCCAGATGAACATTGTCTGAAGTTTTCAATCCCACCCAAAGCGTACCAGAGGTTAATTGGCGAAAATGTGGTGAGACGACAACAACTACGGATAGCAGTGATGGTTGTGAATGCAGTTAGGAGATTCGAAGTTCCTATCCGTCGCGGTTACCACCTGACGAAGGCCAGAGGAATAGTTGACCGAAACGTTGTGAATAAACAAAACCAATAAAAGATAAAAAACAACAACTAATAAAGATGAGAATAATAGTCCGAAATAAAAATGGAATTAATAAGACATTTTCAGATGAAAAAAAATTTTCTCCGTTTTTATTTAGAGGCATATTTAGATCATACTCTAGAATTAACTTCATATATATCGCTGTATATATCTCCACTCTGATACAAATCTCACTTTATGTGTGCATGTGTGTGTATGTGAAAGAGAGAGAGAGAGAGAGAGAAAGAGAGAGAGAGGGAGAGAGACAGTTCTACAGGAATAGAGAATCAGCAGGGAAGCAGTAGTCGTTCTTTGTCGCACATTTGTCTTTCCTCAATTTGCCGTGCATAAGTAGTAAAACACATTAATCCAATCATATGTGGAAAATATCGGGTTTTCTTTTATTTTTTTATACAGTATACAGTTTTTCTTTCATTTTGTAACGCCCAATCTCAATGCCAAAATGAATTAGAAAATGATTTTGTAAATTGACCATCAGTGGTTGTGCCGTGGATCAAAACAGTTTTTTTTCTCGTATTCATGGACCGAGTTAACGAACTAAAAATAATGTTGACCCAAAATGCAAATTATTTCATGAATATACAGAGACGATTGACCATCTCATATGTTATGTTATGGCTATTGATATCCACTGAATATAGAACTCGGCATTATAGGTTTGCACTTAACATTTGTACAGGAACATCAGCATTTTTATGGGAAGGAAGCTGCACGCAAGACGTATGGCCATTATCATATTCCAAACATGAGACCGTAAGCATTTTTTGGATCTTTATATATTTTAATATCTATAACACACACACACACACACACACACACACACACACACACACACACACACACACACACACACACACACACACACACACCCATATATATATATATATATGTATATATATAACTACTTCATTTATTCACATCTTACTCTAGGATAGCGATACAAAATAGCTCTAAAACTAACAATAACAATAGAAAACAAACAAATAAATAAATTAAATAAACATGAGTATACATAAACGATCACACACATATATGTACATATATATATATATGTATATATGTATATATATGTGCATTATTGTGTACACATAGGTATAATTATATGTATAAAAAAAGAAGGAGAATGGCCACCTAAAACCACTAACCTAGTTCTAAAACAGATCTTTTGTTTGATAAAATGCATGCCCATTGGCTGATAGGAAGGGGCGCGGTGGAGACTAGAAAGCTGATTGGCCAACTAGAAATCCTCAACATATATAAAAACAAGAAGCAACGACAGAATTTGCGCATAAGCCTGACGAATCCTATAGTTGGATGAAACGCAGAATATTCAGTGTAGCTTAATCGCCATATATATTTTATAAATTACTATATATATATATATATATATATATATATATATATATATATATATATATATATATATATATATATATATATATATATACAAGTTAGAAAAGCATTTCATCCAAGGCATGAAAATTGTTAAATAAAAGTTTTTACTATAGGCTTTAAAGATAAAGGTGCAAGATTCAATTTGAAATTTATTTATCTTCAAAGTGTACGTTTATAAATTTTACAAAGTAAAGTATAAAAATTTTAATACCTTACTTTGTAAAATGTATAAAAGTACACTTTGAAGATAAATAAATTTCAAATTGAATCTTGTACCTTTATTTTTAAAGCCTATAGTAAAAACATTTTGTTTAACAATTTTCATGCCTAGGATGAAATGCTTTTCTAACTGTATCGTATCTTTTTAAGATTATATTTAATTTGATTTATTAATTTGGATTAAAAAAAAGATGAATGTGGTTTTGTATGTATTTATAAAAACTCTCCTACTCTCTATTTCAGATTGTATTTCTCCTCACACCACAACTCACTTTTGCAACTCCCTCTTTGTATTATTACAGGTCTGAATATTCTCTCTGTTTCAGTTTGTAATTCTCATCGGACCACAACTCTTTTTTGCAACTCCCTCTTTGTCATACATGTCTGAATAATGAGAAAGTCTGAATTTTTTTAACAAAACCTTTAAAATAACTTTTTTAGATTAAATTCTTTTAAAACTTCTTTCAGAATAGAAAATCTTTACAATTTAATAAGGAACATATTTCATGTAGGTTTCATTAAAAATATTCAGTAGATATCGAGAAAAATAGAGACAAAAATTTAAAAAGGAGTGTATAACTGGTTACGCTCAATAGTAGTCCTCGCTATTTATTGACGGGGTTACTCGGGCAATTTTTAAAATGATCGGTCCTTGACACCGGCCCCTCACCTGTCGGGCTGAGTGTCAAGAACTGATCCTTGACGAGTACTTCTACCCTGTCCCCCTGCAGCCGAAACCGCTAGGAGACACATCCCATCATGAGAGATTTATAATGGGGTAGTTATTTAATTGCCGCCCACATCGGCAATATTTGGCACAAGGCCTGGAAAGTGGGAACCCCGTAGGCTCCCCTAAAGGAGAGGCACTCCTGCAATTTTAAAAATTGCCCGAGTAACCCGTCGGCATTCCCCGGTCGGGGCGCCTTAGGCAGTAAGCAATAAACTTGCCCCACCGGAAAGCCCGGTAGCAAGGCCTGGGAGGGTGGACCTCCTAGATATTACCCAGGCGGTGTACCTCAGTCCAACAGGTGCTGGGCCGGTTCCCGGCCCCTCACCTGTTGGGCTGAGTATCAAGTGACGAATCCTTGACGTGTACTACCCTGTCTCCCTGCAGCCGAAGCCGCTAGGAGACACATCCCATCCTACCGGAGTAGTAATGGGGTATGGTCTCTCATTGCTGGGAGATTCTATTTATAAACGCTGCTGCTAGGAACTGACGAATCAAATCAATTCGCGTTCTGCTATTAACCACTCATAAACCAGAACTGTTCCATCAAAATTAAACCTTTTTTTCAAGCTTGCACATATTTTGCATATGTTTTTTTCCTGTCAACACGAGAAGGATCCTTTGCTCTTTGGCTACAAAATTATAAAGTCCGGAACCTGTACGGAACAGCTGTCCACTGAGAATTTGTCATCTTCAGTGACCGTTCACTTATAGAATAGCTACCCATCGGAAAGTTTTTTTGAAAGTAAACATGACTTATAACTCTAGAGTTCTAAAGAACTCCAAGGACTTGTGCTCTATAGACGTACATACTCCAACAAACCAGTATAGCAGCAACATCTCAACGATTTTACTGATGATATCTCTAAGCCTTCGATTATAATTGAATTTTCCCTCGGACTGCTAGATTTTCGAATTCCATTCCTGTTACACGCTTTCTTTGCTGTACTAATATGATGAAATTTAAATGTAACGTGAACAAACATCTCGCTTATCTCCTTACATAGTCCCCTTTAGACATGGTCCTAAATAGTAGTCCTTATGACCAAGTGGCAATATGTCTTGTTTGGATGAACAAGAGTTTTATTTTTAAATAAAAAAGGACAAACGAAGGAGCTTCTGGATTGATAAAATCAAACAGAACTAAATAGATATACGATTTTCCCTCAATATCTATATATGTCTAAACGCAGATTCCATGAACAAAGCTTTTCCCAAGAATGTCCGTCTGTGGAACACTGTTCCGCTGGGCTGCTTCCCGGTTAAATACAACATAGTAGCCTTCAAACCCCATGTAAACAAGTTCTCGTTGAGCCGTTCCCATAAATAATCAAATTCTACCCAATTTGCACCATTAACGATTACTACACGACCACCTTCCATTCATTAACCCTTATCCTCGAGTGGTATTCGGGCCATGATAAGTGGTGACTCCCAAGTAAAAAGAAAAGTTAAATAAAAAAAGGGGCATTGATATATAAATGTATGTACCAATGTAAAGTTTAAAAAAGAAATCTTTTTTTTTTTTTTTAGCTCTCAACTTTTTTTGATTTGTTTTAGATTAAAAAATAGTCATTGGGTGAAAGAAATGAAATTTGAAATGTTGAATTCCTGATGTCCAAAAATTAATAACATTTCAAATCATGTTAAAAACAGGGCTGGGGGTCGGGATGAGCAAAGGGAAGAGGAACATTAGTTGCTGTTAGGGTGAGGACGAAAACAACCTTAAGAAATGTGGAAGAAGGGTGTGTTTTTTTTTTACAAAGAAACCTCCACTTATCAAGGCACAGAGACCACTCGAGGACAAGGGCTAAAGAGTGTACATTGGTCAAAAGGACAATATCATAGTAATCGTTAGAAGTGTAAATTTGGTAAATTGGATTACTTAAGAGGAACGGCTCATCAAGAACTTGTTTACATTGGACTTGAAGACGACGATATTGTAGTCAGCTGGAAAGCAGGTAATTGAAAGAGAGTGTACAATTCTAAGAAAGAAACCTTGTTCATGGAATCTACGTTTACGTTTAGGTTTAGGCACAGATAAAGAATGGGGAAAATTATTGATAGTGTTTTCAGCTAGACGAGTGTTTCCCATGAATATTTAGTGAGAGGGACCATATATTGGAGCTCAGACGAACACTTGCCATGAAAATAACGATAAAAGAGACAGGCTTGCAACGTTTCTCTGTGAGAAAGAGCTTGCAGGGAAGAGAAAAGGGCATCCCTCACTAGGCTACGGCGTCTATTCTGAAATCTGTCACGGCAGGATAATGTCTTCTTAGCAGCTCCTGCCCAGACGTGACAGCAATACTCCATCCTTGGACGTACATAGCTCTTATATAAGTAGAGAATTGCATAAATTCATAATGACCGTTCACTACATTATCTCATCCTCATGGGGAACGAATAAATCTCCTCGTTGTTTTATCAGTCATAGTTTACTAATAGATATGTAGGCAGATGTAGAGACATATATTTTAAATTACATACGCACACACTTACACATGCACACACACATACACAGACACGGTTATATATATATATATATATTTCTATCTTCTACTTTATTATAAAAGGGGCATGGTCTCTGTGTGCTCGCGAGTGTGCGCTTGCTCCCTATGAACTCTGAAACGGCTGGGCCGATTGTATGAAATTTTACACTTTATGTACCTGGCATTGTTCTTAGATGTTTTTTGTATCGGAATGTCTTCGGTAAGTATCGATAATCGAAACAAAAAAAAAAAAACGATGAAAGAATGAATAAGCGATTTTGATCAACACAGCCTAACATCACAAATGTATTGGGGAAGTTTTATTACTGCCGAAAAGCACGACATATAAAATCAACAGTAGGCTCTTTGATATGACAGGGACGCGTTCGAAATAAATGTTACTGTTAAGAGCACAATTGAACCATGGTATTTTACTTGTATATTTAAACATTTTTTTTTTTTTTACATAAGCATCACCACTTATCAAGGCCAAGAGGCCACTCGAGAATAAGGGTTAAAGAATGTACAGTAGAAATTGGACAATATAGCAATCGTTAGTAATGGAAATTCGATAAATTTATTAACTTATATGGAACGGCTCATCAAAATTATGTTTACGTTAGACTTGAAGACAACCATATTGTAGTCAGCTGGAAAGCAGGAAAACGGAAGACAATTCCATAGGCGTGCAGATCTAAGAAAGAAGCTTTTAAGCTATTATATACAGCGTGTTCAAAAAGTCACTGAAAGTTGCAAATCTTTGTCATTTTACTATTACTGATTATTTTTTCTTTATTTTTGTTAATATTTTACGGAAAATATATGAGCAATTAATACTGGATAAGTGCAGCATTGAATGACGGATGCAAGTTGTGAATGACAATGGCAAATGGCCACCACGTTCCCCAAACTTTAGCCACAAATTTTTCTTGTAGTGACATCTTAAAGAAAGAGTCATTGCTAACAAACCCCAAACCCTGCAAGAATTGAAGGAAAACATTTGGAATGAAATATCATGCGCGCACATTATGTACATACAAATTTTCAATCAATTATACAACTCATTAAATAAAAATCGATATATATATATATCGATATATATATATATATATCGATATATATATATATCGATATATATATATATATATCGATATATATATATATATATATATACGCACACATATATATGCTATAAAACCTTTTATTCATGCAAATATATTTTCGGCTTCATATTTGCAAACATGTCTCTCGTTTTCTAATTATAAATCTATCTATCGATCTAGTTACATTGTTCATATGAGGTTAAGTATCTTGTATATATATATATATATATATATATATATGTATGTATGTATGTATATATATACATACATATATGTGTGTGCGTGTGTGTGTGTATATATAATATATGAAATTCAAAGTAATATAATATTTTATTACGGCGATATAAGGTAGTAAAATTGCAATCCAGAGAATAATGTTTTAGAAAGAGCGCATAAATGTGAAGCAAAAAATGGCCAACATTTAAAAGATATATATATTTTTTTAGAAATAAAGATGATTTGAATTTTACATTTTTTAAAAAAACATTAGTCAAGTTGTGTTAAAATTAAAGAAAGATATTAAAAATAAAGAATCTATTTAAAGTAAATACCTTTCAGTGACTAATTGGACACCCTGTATTAATACTTTTATAAAATCAACACTAAATTCTCTACAGTTCAATGTGAATGTATTATAGACTAATTCATTGCTGGGATGCATGTGACATGTCTTCCCGGTGTTCCGCGGTGGTTCCCCAACTTGCAAGCAACCAATCAATTGGATTGAAAAATAGTAGATATCACCGATTTCGATGACAATAAAATATGGGAGTGTGACACATTTGTTGATCATCAATCGATCCCCCCCCAACGTTGGGTCTCCCTGCTAGTATATATATATATATATATATATATATATATATATATATATATATATATATATAAAGTCATCCAAATACAGTACTGTTTCGCTGTGTCATAGACAAGCAACTACCTCAAACCAGGATAAAAACGCGATCACCCAAACGGCAATGGGAGCTTCTAATATATATATATATATATATATATATATATATATATATATATATATATATATATATATAATAGCCGGAAGACACGACGTTTAATAATTATTATAGTAAATAATTATATATTATATATATATATATATATATATATATATATATATATATATATATATCTACATGTGAATATATTTTATTTATTTTTATTATTTCAACGCGTGTTTCAAGGTAACTACCTCTCGTCAGCGTGTACGTTGATTACTGTTTTAAAAATAATAAAATAAATAAAATGTTATATACGTTAAAATAAATTTTGGGCGATTTTCTAAGTAAATATTAAATTTAGCTTTGATGCGAAGACACTATTTAACCGTACTTATCGTTAAAAAAATATATCAACAAATCTATATGTGTGTATATATATGTGTGTGTTTATTTACACACACACGCACACACACACACACACACACACATATATATATATATATAATTATTTCTACATAATTTTTTTTTAAATACCTACAGATATTAGTGTTTTTTCCTGTCAAGAATCATCAGTGCATGTAGTTGCGATTACAATCAGTTGGAAGATTCGAATTAAGCAACGAAGCCATCTCTAACTCCATTAGCAAAGAAAAAAACATACGACCAACGTTAATCTCAACAAAGTACGTTGCAACTTAAACATTTACTATTAAATGTCGTGATGTCCGTTCAGAATGATCTAATGCTTATAAAATAATGATCTCTGGATACGAGCTTAAGTTACAGACTTACATTTCAAATTTAAAGTGCTCAACAATAAGAGCCGAGTTCTTGAAGGAGCTGACATAATTTTTACTATATTAATTTTTTTTTAAATACCTGCTGACACTAGTGTTTATCCTTTCGGGAATTTTCAGTGCAGGAAGTTACGATTACAACCGGTCGGAAGATTCAAACCACGTCATGAAGCCATCTTTTACTCCATTAGCAGGGAACAAACCAAGCAGCTAACGTTAATCGCGAGAAATTACATTGTAATTTAAACCTTTAATATTAAATATCGAGATGTCCGTCGTAAGTGATCTACACATGGATGCCATAATCATATTGACACAGCGATTCCCGTCGGATCACCGAAGTTAAGCAACGTTGAGCCTGGTCAGTCTTAAAATAGGTGGCCATTTAGGAATTCAAGGTGTTCTGTGTGCTCTCCGCTTATCACGGCATTGTTTCCAGTCAGTCTTAGGCCTCTCCTTGCCAATTGACCCAAGGTGTTGTTGGATGCTGCGCAACCCTTGTGTCACAATTACACGTGCAGCTACCCTTACAGGATGTCTAATGTCTCATAAAACTGAGCGGAGGCATCAATCAACACACACACACACACACACACACACACACACACACACACATATATATATATATATATATAAGAGTAGGTAGTAGTTTGCTTGAAGCATTGTTGGTAAAAAAAATTATATATATATATATATATATATATATATTGAGCGCATGGTACAATAAGGAAAAAGGTGGCTTGTTACTTTTAATGCATCTAAAACCAAGCTTCTATCTTTGCATCATCAACGCTCTGATCCCCATCTGGCATCAATTGGAATGAATGGCTTTTGTCTTGGGGAGGCTCCATGTTTTGATAAGATTCTGAGCTTCACCTTTACTCCTGATCTGAAATGGAACACGTACATCAAATATGTTGCCAAGGTCGCTGGAAAAATGGTGGGGTCCTTCTACCGCTCCAGTAGATATCTCACTCCTGATGCAATTGTTTATCTATATAAAAGCCAAGTTCGTCCAAAGATAATGTACTGTTGCCACATCTGGTAAGAGCTGCTAGAAGCAGCTTATCCTACTTTGACAGAGTTCAAAATAGACTTCGTAGCCTAGTGGGGGGATGCCTTTTTCTCTTCCCTGCAACCTCTTTTCCACAGAAGAGACTGTGGGAGCCTGTCTCTACTTTATCGTTATTTCCATGGCAAGTGCTCGTTTGAGATCCAATCTATGGTCACCGTTCGCCAAACTTTCACGAATAACACTCGTCTAGCTGAAACCACTGTCAGTAATTTTCCCTATGCTTTATCTGTTTCTAACCCTAACCTTAACCCTAACCCTAAACCAAAACGTACATTCCATGAACAAAGCTTCATTCTATAACTGTATGCCTGTGGAACTCTCTTCCGTTTGCCTGCTTTTCAGTTGACTAAAATTTGGTAGTCTTCAAGTCCAACGTAAACAAATTCTTAATGAACTGTTTCCTTAAGTAATCCAATTTACCAAATTTCAAGTACTAACGATTACAACTATATTATCCCATTGACTACTGTACACTCAATAACCCTTATACTCGAGTGGCCTCCGGGCCTTGATAAACGGTGACTCCTATGTAATATATATATATATATATATATATATATATATATATATATATATATATTAGTTTGTTTGTATACAAACTAATGGTTTGAGCACTACGCGACGGGCAAGTTGTTAATTTAGTAGACACTTGGAGAGAAATATTTACGGGCACTGATTCACAGATGGTTAGAGCTGCCGACTCTCAGCAGTTGTACGAGGGGTGTACAATACGTAATGCCCCTGACCCACTTCCAGTTGTCTGATCTAGTTGAAATTTTGCATATGCAATG
The DNA here is from genome assembly GCF_053919585.1 of Euprymna scolopes. Classification (NCBI taxonomy): domain Eukaryota; kingdom Metazoa; phylum Mollusca; class Cephalopoda; order Sepiida; family Sepiolidae; genus Euprymna; species Euprymna scolopes. Next base: position 77,615,541 of record NC_136506.1, on the reverse strand, counting down.
ATTTATATCTCTACGGGTTATGTGGCAAATTACAGCTCTGAAATAATTGTGGTTTCTGTTTTACAGGTGTTTGAATTCAAACATGGCTGGAAGTCTGTGGAAACAGCTCCCAGACCTGGTCGCCCCTCTTCTACGATTGATGAGGCATCTGTCCGTCAAGTTGAGGCTGCCATTTTGGAAGATCGGCGCATTACTATTCGCCAAATTGTCCAAGATGTCAAGATTAGTATAGGGCCTGTGGAAACTATCATTCATGACCATTTGCATGTGCATAAGGTGTCTGCCACATGGATTCCCAGGTTGCTCACACCATTCCAGAAGCGATAACACGTCGAGTGCTCGAGGATGAATTTGGAGATGTGCCAAGAAGATGATTCAAAAATTTTCAAAAAACTGATTCCATAGGATGAAACCTGGGTCCATCACTATGATCCAAAGACCAAAGCCCAGTCAATGCAGTGGAAGCACTTGGACTAATCACCTCCAAAGAAGGCAAGGGTGCAGCCCTCTGCTGGCAAGGTCATGCTTACAGTCTTTTGGGACCAGAACGGAGTAGTGATGACAGATTTCCTGGCAAAGGGTACTACAATTACAGGCGCCTATTATGTTTCACTTTTGAGGAAATTAAGGGAAGCTATCAAAATCAAGAGGCGGGGCAAGATCAGCAAAGGTATCCTCCTTCTGCAGGACAACGCTCCAGTCCACAACTCGAATGTCGCCAGATCAGAAGCACGGGCGTGTGGTTATGAAATCGTCCCCATCATCCCTAGTCTCCTGACCTTGCACCCTCTGACTTTCACCTCTTCTCAGCCATGAAGTTGTTTTTGAAAGGAAAGCTTTTCCCAGATGATGCAGCTTTGATTTCTGAAGTCAGGTCGTGGTTGGATGACCAACCTGGGGTGTTCTACGAAAACGGTGTCCAGAGCTGTATCAAACGATGGGAGAACTGCATAACTCTGGGTGGTTCCTATGTAGAGAAAGACTAATTACTGTGCCAAGTTTCGTTGCTCTACTGCTATGGGAAGGGGGTTAGGGGCATTACTTAATGCACGCCCTTCGTAGTTTCGATCCACGACTGGGGAAAGGTGTATGTCTAGCCGCACTGATGAATTGTGACACAACGAAAGAGTACTGTATGTGGATATATATATATATATATATATATATATATATATATATATATATATATATATATATATATATATATACACCAAGTTAAATGTATTAAGATAAACTAGACGCTTTCAGTGACACACAAATTTATTACGTATCCTGACGAGTATGTTTCAACTTAAATAGGGATGGTATAAAAAATATGTGGGGTCTGCGTTCGCGCTTGGCCTCCATAGAATGGAAATAGGCACAAACTTTGATAAAGACTTTTCATATCTATCTCCGTAAGTATACTTTGATAAATATGTTTCAGTTTGAAGAAATATGGTATAATGAAATTATGGGGTGTTCGTTCGCATCTATCTCCATAGAATGGAAATATGTCACAAAGTTTTACAAGTTTTTTTTTTAATATAGATCCACAGAATATTGTGATAAGTGTTTCAATGTGAGCAGGTATGGTGTAATATATTATGGGGTTTATCTATTTTATTTTTATTTTCATCATATTTTGTTTTGGTTTTGATACCCCCAAATTCGAAGCTATCTTTTACAACCCTTCCTTTTCATAACCTATCATACTTTCATAAATCAGAGTCCATTTTCTGTAGGCTGTTTTTGAACCCAGTCAACGACGGGTACTTTTGCTAGTATATATATATATATATATATATATATATATATATATATATATATATATATATATGTGTGTGTATATGTATATGTATATATATATATCTGAGAGGTAGGGAGAGGAGAAAACAATGAATATAGTGTAAGAGATAAAAAAAAATTAGGAGAAGCGGTTTCAATTTTCAGGATAAACAATCTATTATTCTATAATTTGGGGGGCATATTTAACAGTTATATTTTGCGTACTACTATTACAACTATTACAACTATTACTACTAAGATTATTTTTATTCGTTTATCTTTATTGCTTTCCCTGTCTTCTCTCATTTTTGTCGCGATCCTTCCTCTTCTTCATCATCTTCTTCTTAATCATTTTGATTTCTCTTCCTCGTTCTTTTATATTTTCTTCCTTTCTTTCTTCTTCATGTCTCTTCTATTATTTTTCATTTTCTTTTTTGTATACTTCTTCCTTTTCTTCTTTTTTTCTTCTTCTTCTTTTACTTCTTCTTCTCTATGTTCCTTTTTATTTTTCTTCTCTATGTTCCTTTTTATTTTTCTTCTCTATGTTCCTTTCTATACTTCAACTCTTTCTCCCCTTCTTCTCCCAACAAACTTTATCTACGGAAAAAATAAACAAAAGAAACAAATAAACAGTAAATATTAAATAAACAAATAAATAATAAATATTAAAGAAACAAATAAATAATGGATAAACAAATAAATAATAAATATTAAACAAACAAATAAATATTAGATAAACAAATCAATAGTAAATATTAAATAATCAAATAAATAATAAATATTAAACAAACAAATACATATTAAATAAAAAATCAATAGTTAATATTAAATAAACAAATGAATAATAAATAATAAATAAACAAATAAATACTAAATATTAAACAAACAAATAAATATTAAATAAACAAATCAATTGTAAATATTAAATAAAAAATGAATAATAAATAATAAATAAACAAATAAATAATAAATCTTAAATACACAAATAAATGATAAATAATAAATAAACAAATAAATAATAAACATTAAACAAACAAACAAATAATAAATATTAATTAAACAAATAAAAAATACATAATAAAGAAATAAATAAATAATAAATACTAAATAAACAAATAAATAATAGATAATAAAAATAATATATAATAAATAAACAAATAAATTATAAATATTAAATAAACAAATAAATTACAGATATAAAATGTAAAAATTAATAATAAATAATACATAAACAAAATATAATAAATATAAAATAAAGAAATACATAATAAATAATAAATAAACAAATTAATAATAAGTATTAAATAAACAAATAAATAATAAGTATTAAATAAACACATAAATAATAAATAATAAACAAAAAATAAATAATAAATAATACAGAAACAAATAAATAATAAATAATACATAAACAAATAAATAATAAATATTAAATAAACAAATAAATAATAAATAATAAATAAATAAAGAAATAAAAAATAATAAATGACAAATAAATAATAAATATTAAATATACAAATAAATAATAGATAATAAATTAACAAATAAATAATAAATATTAAATGGACAAATAAATAATAAATATTAAATAAACAAATAAATAATAAATAATAAAGAAACAAATAAATAATAAATAAACAAATACACTAATACATAATAAATAATACATAAACAAATAAATAATAAATATTAAAAAAACAAATAAATAATAAATAAATAAATAATAAATAATAAATAAACAAATAAATAATAGATAATAAATTAACAAATAAATAATAAATATTAAATAGACAAATAAATAATAAATATTAAATAAACAAATGAATAATAAATAATAAAGAAACAAATAAATAATAAATAAACAAACACACTAATAAATAATAAATAATACATAAATAAATAAATAATACATATTAAATAAACAAATAAATAATAAATAAACAAATAAATAATAAATATTAAATAAACAAATAAATAATCAATATTAAATAAACAAATAAATAATAAATATTAAATAAACAGATAAATAATAAATAAACAAATAAATAATAAATAATAAACAAACAAATAAGTAATTAATAATAAATAAACAAATAAATAATAGATAATAAATAAACGAATAAATAATACATAATAAAGAAACAAATAAATAATAAATTTATATTTATAATAAATATTTTATAAACAGATAAATATTAAATATAATAAATAAACGAATAAATAATTAATAATAAATAAACAATAAATAACAAATAAACAAATAGATAATAATTATTTAATGAACAAATAAATAATAAATATTAAAAAAACAAATAAATAATAAATATTAAACAAACAAATAAGAATAAACAAATCAATAGTAAATATTAAATAAACAAATAAATAATAAATATTAAATAAACAAATAAAAATAAATATTAAATAAACAAATAGATAATAAATATTAAATAAACAAATAAATAATAAGTATTAAATAAACAAATAAATAATATATAATAAATAAACAAATAAATAAGAAATAAGAAATAAACAAATAAATTATAAATATTAAATAAACAAATAGATAATAAATAATAAATAAACAAATAAATAATAAATATTAAATAAACAAATAAATAATAAATAAATAAATAATTAATAAGTAAAAATAAACAAAAATAATAAATAAATACTAGACAAATAAATAATAAATAAATAATAGACAAATAGATAATAAATAAATAATAAATAAATCTATAAATAAATAATAAATAAATAATAAACAAATAAATAATAAATACACAAATAAAAACCTCTTTTCTGTCTTTACCAAAAATATAAGTCACACACAGACACGCACTCACACGCGCACATACAAACACACGCATACACGTACAAACACACGCACACAAACACACACGCACAGATATACAAACACACATACGTACACACACACGCACACACGCATACATAAAAAATTAAAGTAAATAAACGCTATTTACACCCCTCATAACCCCTTTATAATCCTCCCCGCCTCCATTCCAATTTCGTCAACACTCCTCCAACCCCCAAACAGCTGCTCGTAGAAAAAAAGGAAAGAGTCAACTTGCGCTCCAATTGGGTCCTCGTTTCCATGTCGACCTCATTTACCTGTCGAAAAAGAGGCATCCGTGCACTCAGTGCGACGCGCGGCACATAGTTATGTTCCACAATAACAAAACAGCAACAATAACCACCACTACTACTACTACTACTACTACTACTACTACTACTACTACTACCGTTAAAGCATGGAAGCGACTTCAATCAAGCAGCTCAAACTACAGAGGAATCATTTGCCAAACACACAGAAGTTTAGAAATATATTTGTAATGGCGCGCGAATGGAAACTATTGTATTCTGATGAAGACCTGCTACTGATCTGATCTGATCTGATCTGATATATATATATATATATATATATATATATATATATATATATATATATATATATATATATATATATATATTAATATATATATATATATATATATATATAACTATTTCATTTAATCACGTAAGTTAATATACGGAAGCATAAATTTATGCGTATGTGTGTGTGTGCACGTGTGGGTTCGTGTGTGTGTGTGTATACATTTCCCTAAACAATAACACTGTCAATTTTTAGTCTACAGACTCAAATGTTTGATATACAGGGTACTGAGATTTGAGAAAATCGATGTGATCGGTTTTGGCCAGAAATTTGGCGATTAAGAGGTCAAAGTTCAACGATTTGACCTTTGAGAACTCTACCAAACTCCTCCAACAATTTTGGGTTTACACACTTGAAATTTTAGATATAGATCCATTGGACATGGATCTAACTTTAAAACTTGAGTTGAGCCCAAAACAATAAATGTTAAGGGGTCATAATAGGGGTCACATTTAAAACGAATTGACCGCTTTTTTTTCTTTTGCTCAACATACACCTCCAAATACCCGGGCAACGCCGGGCACCCATGTTAGTATATATATATATATATATATATATATATATATATATATATATATATATATATATATATATACACACATGTGTGTTTACGTCATCAGAATGAGGGAACAATTTATACGAGAATCAGATATCAAATATATGTGCATAACAATGTGTAGATGAATAAGTGTACACGTTTCAATGTTTGTATATATCTATAAAAGTGAACTCTTCTGTGTGTCTGTCTGTAAGTTTGTGTGTGTGTGTGTGTGTGTGTGTGTGTGTGTGTGTGCATTCCCCTACACAATAACCTTGTCAATTTTCAGTCTACAGACTCGAAATTTGATATACAGGTCATTGAGATTTGGGAAAATCTTTGTAATCCGTTTTCGGCCAGAAATTTAGCTACTAATAGGACAGACAGACAGACACAGACAGACAGACACTTTCACTTTTATGGATATATACTAACGTTTCCCGGGTGTTTGGAGGTGTATGTTGAGTAAAAAAAAATATGCTGTCCATTTTTTAAACTTTGACCCATAATATGACCCCTTAGCATTTACTGTTTTGGGGTCAAATCAAGTTATTAATTAGATCTCTGTCTAAGGAACCTATGGGAAATGTACACACACACACACACACATACGGACGCAACCGACACGTTCACTTATATATATATATATATATATATATATATATATATATATATATGTATATATATACATATATATATATATATATATATATATATATATATATATAGAGAGAGAGAGAGAGAGAGAGAGAGATAGATACATTTACCTAAAAAAGTGAAAATGTCTCTGTGTCTGTCTGTGTACATTTCCCTACCAAACTACTCTGCCAATTTTCAGTCTACATACTCGAGATTTGACAAAAGGAGTATTGAGATTTGGGATAATTTTCTGAATTAGTTTTCGCCCAAATATTTGGCTGTCAAGGGGTCAAAGTTAAACGATTTGACCTTTGAAAGCTCTACCAAACTCCTCCGCCAATTTTGGGTGTAAACACTTGAAATTTGAAATATAGGTTACTTAGACATGGATCAAAATTTATAATTTGATTGAGCTCCAAATATAAATGTCATGGAGTTAAAATTTGGGTCAAAGTTTAAACAAAAAATGCAGAATATCTGCATGAATATAATTACACGTAATAGTTAACTAAATATGATCATCCCATAAGAAAACAAACAAAAAGCACTAATAGGGAATCATTAAAAAATGAATGTTTACAAGAATATGCAAATTAGCTAGATCTTTTTCAGATGAATGCAATTCCACAGCCTATATATAGCAGTTGTGTTTTCTTTCAAAGTAACGCGAAAAAAGGGGGGTTAATATGAATATCAATACACTTTAAAAAATCCCAAATCAGGGATGGGTCGATTCCAATTTTTTTTCCGATTCCGATACAATTACCGATTCCGTATTAAATTCCCGATTCCGATACAATTACCGATTCCGATTCTTTATAAATTTCTGAATATTTAACTATAAAGTATTTATTTTTCACGATTACCGTAAAAACACATGTTAAATGTGTAGATATTTTCTTAAACGTAAGGATACACCTGTGAGGGGGTGATCTATCGATTTTAGTTTTACTAATGGTTTAAAATCAAGAGATATTCATTATTTTAGTATTACTATCAGCATTAGAAGATTTTTTTTCTTTAAAGAAAATCAAATAAAAATTCCAATGAAAAGAATCGTTTTAGGCATCGGAAAATAAGAACAAATTTTTCCGATACCGATTCTGATACGAAGAAGTTCCGATATTTTCAATTCCCGATTCCGATTCCGATTAATCGTCTCATACCACTAGCCTGACGTCGAAAATTCTGTGTAGTTTGACGGAGAAACAAGCATAGATGTTTCATTATTTATACAGGAAATTCTACTCGGCATTGGTAAGGATAGGACGTATCATATAATAATCAAAAAGTGCTCGATATCCTAAGTAGAACAAGTGGTTTCAAACTAGTGTGTTATGCTGTATAAGGTGTTAACTTTGGTGAAAATCGCATGCTCCTTCTTTCATCGTATTTGTTTCGATTTTCGATTATCGATACTCATCGAACACATTCCGATACAACACCTATCCAAGAACACTGCCAGGCACATAACGTATATTTCATATATGATTTTTCTAATTCAGTTCATGCATCATAACTTCTTGCTTCTTGGAGAACATGTATGTCTGTGCGAGAAATAATTTACTAGAGGGTGGCCGTGATGGATTGTATTAAGAGATAGATATCCAAGTATGAATCAAGTTGTTTCATAGGAAAACCTTTAGTCTAACAATTTTCATGTAGTTTTTCTCGTGTAATACCATGTCCGTCGAGTGTTGGGGATAGTAAAAGAACAGAGGAAGTAGGTTTAGCGAGTTATAAAAGAACTTATCAATAAACGATGGATAGAGATTTCTGCAGACAAAAAGAAATAGGGGTACATTTTAAATATGGCTGCGACGAATGGCGATAGCAAAAAGACTGAACAATGTATATATATATGCATATATATATATATATATATATATATATATATATATATATATATATATATATATATGTGTGTGTGTGTGTGTGTGTGTGTGTGTATAAGCGAGATAAGTTACAGATTAAAGGGCAAGTGAAATATCCTGTTAGATATTACATTGAGGTAATATTTTCAGGATGATCCTAGCCAAAAAGGTCAAGCTCAATATTTTAAACAAGAGCAATATATAAGTTTAATGGTTAAAGTTAAATTCTGAAAATCAAAATATAAACACATATATTCGAGTTAAGAATTCATTGTTTGATACAAGGAATATATATAAAAGGGAGTTATGACAATTTCCTTAATCCATGGATTTTCAATACTGGTTCATATCATCAGAGGAAATGCTGAACATTTTGCTAACCGCATTTCATTTACTCTGATGATATGAGCCAGTATTGAAAATCCATGGATTAAGGAAATTAATATATATTCCTTACGTCAAACAATAAATTTTTAACTCGAATATATGTTTATATTTTGATTTTCAGAATTTTACTTTAACCACTAAACTAAAGAGCTAATTAATTCAGACTCATGTCCGGTTTAAAGATAGTTTAAGTTTAACAATTTTCACCGTAATAAAAACAGAAATACGAAAATAGGGGTCCTAGAAAATTGATGATTTATCAAAATATGATGAGACGAGTCACACTGCTTGATACTGTAAATAACAGGAAAACATGTTCAGATACGCATTGTCTTTTTTTTTTTCAATAAGTCCGATGAGATATCAACATCGAAAAATTTTAAAACAATATAAAGTTTAAAATTGTCTAGTTGATGTTGAAACAATTGTAACATTGGAAAAATACAAATATGATGTAATCTTTTTCCTTGTTGTCTTGGTTTTTGCAAGTATATATGTTAATCATGTTGCTTAATATATGAGTCAATTTACCTGGATTAATTTTTATTGATATATGTACATTGTCACGGGCTAATAGATTTTAATATATTAAACATTTGGGAAAACGTTTTTAATATATGTACATATATATATATATATATATATATATATATATATATATATATATATATATATACATATATATATATCTTATAATATGTTTACATTACGCCATTTGACATTCAAATTGGCGTAATAGAAATATATTATAAGGTATTTACAACTTCTCTTCCAATTTTCAGATTTTTAATCATGTCAAAACGCACTTTATTTCCTTTTGATGGATTGATTGTTGCTATTTCTTCTGATGAGTTAAGGGCAAAATAGATTCACTTATTTATATAATAATTATGTGACTGATTTTTAGCTACGAAAAAGATACTGTCAAGAATTGTAAATGTCAACCGAATTAAAGGAATAAATTGAAAAATGGTTAACATCATAGACTTTGGAATATAGAATTTTGTTATCCATTCATTCATTAGCGTGTTAAGCGACGCTTTTTGTGTAAACAAATCGAGCGGAGGCATTAGGACGATGTCAAAACATCGTAAATTCATTACCCTCACAGCAGCAGCCGTATAGCGTAATGGTGAGAAATCCTCATTGTCATTTGGGCGGCCGGGTTTCGGTACTAGCTTGAGGCAGTTTGAGATGACTATATATATATATATATATATATATATATATATATATATATATATATATATATATATATATATATATATATATATATAGTTTATGACAATGAGGAGTGGCGTCGATAGAAACGATTGACAAGCATAAAGCTCGACTTAATCGTCTCATATATATATATATATATATATATATATATACATATAGTAATTTATAAAAAATATATGGCGATTAAGTTACACTGAATATTTTGCGTTTCATTCACTATAGGATTCGTCAGGCTTATGCGCGAATTCTGTGGTTGCTTCTTGTTTTTATATATGTTGAGGATTTCTAGTTAGCCAATCAGCTTTCTAGTATCCACCGCGCCCCTTCCTATCAGCCAATGGGCATGCATTTTATCGAACAAAGGATCTGTTTTAGAACTAGGTTAGTGGTTTAATGTAGATCTTTTACTTCATTTTATATATATATATATATATAAATACCTAGGTGTACACACATACATGCACATATATATACATATATATATATACATATATGTGTGATCGTTTATGTATATTCATGCTTCTTTAATTTATTTATTTGTTTGTTTTCTATTGTTTTAAAGCTATTTTGTATCGCTATCGTAGAGTAAGTTTTATTTTGTGAACACAGTTGTTTGCTATTTCTCGTCTACAGTTTAATAGATTTTTAGATTCTTTAAAGTACAGGATAGCAAATTTTTCATGGAGGCATAATTTACACGGGTCGTCTAAATGTCTGCACGTGGTAGCTTGTATCATTATTTTCCATTTGACTACCGGCGAATGTCCGCTTTCTTTGAGTTCCCAGTATTTACTCGCTAGTGTTTTTTTTTTATACGGTGTTTTTTATTTTTGAATGTACTTTTGTGGTCATAGTACCGGGTTCTGAAATCTAAGGAAGTCATGCCTATGTAATATTTCTTGTTATTCGGGTTTTCTTTCGCAAATATTGTTGCTTGATAAACTATACTTTTTGTTAGACATTTATTTTGGACTGGGCAAAGTGTGCGGTGTCTACAATTGCATTTATCTTGTTCGTTATTAGTATTTTTATTTATGGTATGGTTGTTCTTGTCCGGGGTTGGTTTGTTATTATTATTATTATTGTTATCATTATTATTATTATTATTATTATTATTATTATTATTATTATTATTATTATTATTATTATTATTATTATTTCTGCTAGTGTTGGTTTTATTTCTGTCATGGTGTCTACTTTTTATTTTGTTGTTGTTTACATTGTTTTCATTTAGTATTTTGTTATTATGTGCTTTAATTATCATCTCTAAATTTTCACAACAACTGTAAGATAACTTCAAGGTATTTTTATTGAAGATTTTGTGTAAGGGGTTGGTTGCGGGAAAGTGTTTTTCAATAAGATCTAGAAATTTCTTGCCAAGTTTTGTTTTTAACATTTGATTGTATGGGGCCGTATACCAAATTATAGTTCTTTTTCTTCTATTTTTAATTTTATTATAGTTGTTATTGTTTTGTTGCTTATATTTGATATCGATATTTTTGTATCCACTCTTTTTTAAGGCTGTTTCGTAGGAAGGAAGGAAAAGATCTACCTTAAACCACTAACCTAGTTCTAAAACAGATCCTTTGTTCGATAAAATGCATGCCCATTGGCTGATAGGAAGGGGCGCGGTGGATACTAGAAAGCTGATTGGCTAACTAGAAATCCTCAACATATATAAAAACAAGAAGCAACCACAGAATTCCTGCATAAGCCTGACGAATCCTATAGTGGATTAAACGCAGAATATTCAGTGTAGCTTAATCGCCATATATATTTTATAAATTATTAACTAGCTCTACCTACGTATTGAGCACTTTTGAAGTAAATACTTTAAGTTTACGCATAAATCTATACTTTCGTATATTAAATTTATGTGAGTAAATGAAGTAGTTACACACACACACACACACACACACACACACACACACACACACACACACACACATATATATATATATAAAATATATTTTATATATATTTTATATATATATATATATATATATATATATATATATATATATATATATCCCACTAGCCTGACATCGAAAATTCTGAGTAGTTTGTCATATATGTTTTTATAAATTATTCTAACCGAAAAAGGCTATCTTGGATAAAACAGTGAGTTTTTTGCGACAGTCGTATGTTGGGCATTCACGACTGACAGTTCAGAGTACAATTGTATTTTGTATACAGCCGGGGGCATTTGGTCACACGGAGATTCCTGAAGGAGATGGGAAAATGAACTGACGGCAATAGATTTACCCATCCTCGACAATTGGCCTTAGCGCGCAGAGGGTTGATGGTAGACACACACACACACACACACACACACACACACGCACACACACAAGAGTCTAATCGACATATATGTGAAGCATAGGCTTCTGTGTTTTTCCTGTGTTTGTTTTATTTTATTTTTATATTTGTGGACCTGTGCGTCCCCTATCGACAGTTGCCAAGGATAAAATAAGATAAGAAGTACTGTACTTCGGAAATGGAATTGAACCGCTAAAATATCGTACAATTTCAGTTCATACGAATGCATGTTTTAGCTAATTTATGCTAACCTGAAAAAAAAAACCTCCAGAAGGTGAAAATAAAATGTTTAGGCTAATTTGATTCGAATGGAAATGAGATTATTTAAGCAGCAAATTTATTTAGGAAAAAGAAAGAGAAATTTTATTTGCTGGTGTGGCGTTTTGAGATTCAATCACGTAATTTAAATTTGTTGTGTGTAAATAGAAGGAATTGTGTTGTGGCATTAATTCGTAGTCCGTGGCTAAAAGACACACACACACACACACACACTCACACACACACTCACACACACACACTCACTCACACACTCACTCACACAGACACACACACTCACACACACACAAACACACTCACACACACACAGACATACACACACTCACACACACACACACTCACACACACACTCACACACACACAGACATACACACACACTCACACACACACTCACACACACACTCACACACACATACACACACACACTCACACACACACTCACACACACAGACATACACACACACACACTCACACACAGACATACACACACACACACACTCACACACACACTCACACACAAACAGACATACACACACATACATACAGACATACAAACGTTCATACATGAATCTTTTGCCTATTCGTTGTTCTGACGATAAAAGTCTTAACTTCACTATCAATACGGTCCAACTACTAATCGGCTCACCAGGGCGGATCTTTGCGCATACAAAACCATTTAATGTAAGGGTCACCAATGTTTTCGAACAGAGGAGGGGGGGGAACAATTTACTGATTTTTATGGCAACACGGAACAAAGTAAAAAAAAAAAAAAATGACCTGGACATGTTTTATACTGTTTTGCTTCTCAGTTTTACTTTTTAGTGAAACTGGTTCCTTGAAGTCTTTTAATTGTTTTACGAACTATAAGAAAAATCAACCCGCTTTTCATTTTAAACAATTTTCCTGGATATTTTTACGTCTTACATAAGTGTTCTGTGAGCCGGATTAAAAACTCTGAGGGCCAAACCTGGCCTGCGGGCCGTGATTCGGTGAGCCTTGCTTTAAAGTACTCTCAGGGGATCGCAAATTCGAACTGTATTTATTCTACTACCTCTTTCTTACGGTTCTTGTTATTTTCATGGTTGCTGCCAGACTGAGCTTTAATTTTTTTATATATTTTATGCCTATAAACGCATGTATGTGGCTTTATATATATATATATATATATATATATATATATATATATATATATATTAAAGCTCATATATATTATATATAAATATTTATATATATATATATATATATATATATATATATATATATATATATAGCTAGATAGATTATTGATGGGACGATTCCAATATTTTTAAAGATTCCGATACAATTATTGATTCTCTACTAAATTTCCGATTCTGATAAAATTACAGATTCCGATCCGATTCCAATAGTAAAAGTGCACCCCCCCCAAAAAAAACGGTACAGCATACGAGTATTATAGACCCCATCACCCCTATCGACAATTATCATTAAATGGCGACGATTTAACTTCGTTTATCTAGAAATATTCCAATATTAAAAGTTTTACTTAATCTAAAAAACAACAATGAGTTTTAAATATAAATATACCAAATTTATTTATTTTTAAATTAACTAACAGTTTGTTTGCGTCAGTTTTTACTTTCTCCTTAATAATTTTGTTTGGTACAAAATCTTTAAATAACAGACATGTTTACTTTTTTAATTTGTAATCTATTCCATATATGATAATCTATATATATATATATATATATATATATATATATATATATATATGAAGCGAAAAATGCGTGTATGTGTGTGTGTGTGTACATTTGTACATCTCACAAAAACTTTCGACAGAAGCGATAGATCCTAATGAAATTGGTATCGCAGCATTAATATTTTTTTTATTCACTTTATAACATTATATAATCAATTTTTAAATACTGCAATATATTTTTTGACCGACCCATTAAAAACTATTTTAACCGGCTAACGACCCATAAAAGGACGGTGGATAAAAGATTCAATCATTTGAGGCCCCAAGCGCCGCTTTTAGACTTTTAGTTTCAGAAGAGAGAGAGTTTGAAAATATGGAGACAGACAGACAGACATGGTGCCTTTTATATATTACACAAAAAAAATCAGACTATACAAGGTTGAACGATAAAAGTGTCGCCCTAAAGAAAACAACGCTACAGCTTCATTTTAAAACTTTTATTGAAAATATGAATGTAGGTAACTTAATTGTGTAGTAGAGCTGACATCTATTCAATGTAGCCGTTTTCAGCCTCAATCACCACCTCAATATGGGTCCGCAACTAGGAGCATGCATTTCCACAAGCGTCGGCTGGAGCTCGGCGAATACTCGGTGAATGACGGCGATCAGGCTTGCTTTGATGTTGTGGTAGGTCATGTTGGTGATGTTCTCGACGTATGACCAGACGAAGTAGTTCTCTAGATTAAGGTCGGGGTAGGAGGAGGGCCAGTTAGAAAAAGGTACAAAGTTGTAGCAAACCTTCTGAAGCCACCCAAGGTTTGCCAGCGGTTACCTGATTGCACCAGGCGATCGTCACACTCTTCAACACATCCATGTACACTTTGGTGTTGACGTCAAAACCGACTTCGAAGATGTGAAGTGGCATGATGTAACTCTCAGTTGAAACCGCACAAATGACCATAATCTTAGCAGAAAACTTTGTTTTCATTACCATGGGCGCACCCCTGTTATTCGTGGCAATCCAGCGATGCATTTTGAAGGTGTTTGCAATGGTCTCCTTGTCACAACTTGAATCGGTAGAGAGCATGATTTATACAGTGGCTGCATCTCCGATTTCGCTAATTGAACATTGTCTCACTTTAAGACATGATAATAGGCTCCTATGGCACTTTGGATTTGTACGCAACTGGCCAACTAGTAGATGGTTTGCAACAACAACAAAAAAAAAGAAAACCGGTTTTCATCGAACTGAAATGGAATCATGTCGTCTTTTCTAGGGCGACACTTTTATTATTCCACCCTATATAATTAAAGAAAAACAAACGAAATATTTTTGGTATTTTCTTTTCGTCATTCAAATCCTTTTGTGATTGACTTTAAAACATTTTGTCTTCTTGAAATTCCGAAATGGCGACTTGGACTTTCGAGATCGATATATCGACCTCGCATGCGAGGTCTAATTAATCGAACATTTTATGCAAAGGAGATAATTGGTTTTTATTCCCATCGTCAAAAAGGCCAGCTTCATTTTGAATTCGCCTTTTATTCCATGCCAAGAATACATTGTGACAACTTCCTCTTTCTTCTCTTTCTCTGGATGCGTACGCCTATCTATCCCTCTCTCGCTCTCTGAGTTTAAAACATCACTCTCTCTTTTATTTTTTACGATATTCACCTACACTTTCGTTTGTTAGTTTGTTTCATATTGCTTAAATTGTCGGATGGGGGAAGGTATATCTTGCCTGACTCCAATTCTTCGGGTCGACTGATATATAAATCAAGCAAAATAAGGACATTTTCCACTTTGAAGTTCTTCCCTCCATGAATCCAATGTGCATTTAAAAATCTAATATATAAACGGCTATATGTTTGTCTGTATGTAGGTCTGTCTGTCTGTCGTGCTGTCAGTCGGTCGATCCGTCGGTCTCTGTCGGCCTGTTTTTCTTTGTCTGTCTCCGTATTTTCAAACTATATCTCATCCGAAACTAAAAGTCCTCAAAAACTAAAAGGGGCCTCAAATGATTGGATTTTGACGTGCCGTTTTTATAGGTCTTTAGCCAATTAAGATAGTTTTTAAGGAGTCAAAAATATTTCGCACTCCCATATTTTTATTGTCATTGAAATCGATGAAATGGCTCATTTTTCAATCAAATCGATTGATTGCTTACTCAAATTGAGGACCAATCGCGACGAACCCGCGGGAAGCTTCAAATGCCTCTTACAGTAGTTCACAATAAATTGTAGTTTACATTGCACTGTAAAGAACATTATGTTATATATAATGCTTGCATAAAAGTTTAAATGTTTCAATTGTGTTCTAAACAGAAACATTCATTACGAGCTTTTGTCATATCAAAGAACATACTGTTGATTTTATATGTTGGGCCTTTCGGTTTGTGTAGTAATAAAACTTCACAAATGCGCTTGCGATGTTAAGCTGTGTAAGATGTTAAGTTTGGTCAACATCGCCTGTTCGTTCTTTCAATGGATTATTTCGATTATCGATTATCGATATTTATCGAGAACATTCCGACACAAAACCAATCTAAGAACATTGCCAGACACAAGATATACCTTCATGTGAAATTTCATAAAATCGAATCAGTCGTTTTCGAGTCTATAGGGAACGAACTCACAGACAAAAGGACACACATACAAAAAGACACACACACGAAGTTCCTTTTTTATAATAGTATACATATATATGTATATACAAACATAGCTATATATATATATATGTATGTATTTGTATATAACTTATTTGTGTATATATCCATTTATTTATATATATATATATATATATATATATATATATATATATATTACAATATGCCTATCTACCTATCCATCTCTCTCTCTATATATAATACAAAATACAAAAATAAATACATTTGTCTGTTTATCTCTCTCTCTCTCTCTCTCTCTCTCTCTCTCTATATATATATATATATATATATATATATATATATATATATATATATTAATGGCCTGCCAAGGCCACAGGGAAAACAACCGAAGCAGCACAACCGAAAAATATAGGAGAGACAACCGAAACAGAAAAACAAAAAAATGTGTGCCGGGATACGATATATACAAATGTAGGCAAATTTGGGCATATTTTATTGGTTTGTAAATATTGTTTTTTTAATAAATTGTCATTAAATTTTAACCATAGAATAGTATTATGATTTTGATTATAAAAAGCCTACAAATAACCTGCCGAGAAAACCTTGTAGTCTAAATGAATGTGAAAAAATCCTTGACGTTTTTTCTCATGAGGAGACAAGTTCTTATCATTTTTCTTTTTTCAATACGAATAGATATATGTTTTCTTTTTTTATTAAAAAAACTTCCGCAAAATTTTGTATAAGCAACATCGTCTGAAGAAGTCTCTAGTTACATGTATCTGGCTAACTGAAACATGCTCTTGAATGTGTAGTGACTTATAAATGCTTTTGTAAATAATAAGTATATCTTGCCCTACTTTGGTATTGAATGAACCTGGTAAAAAGTTCAGCGGTTGTTAAATCTTTGGAAAATAACTTGAAATAATTTATATATATATATATATATTTATTTGTTTACTGTATTTGGGGGAAAGAGTTCCGACAAAGTGCTCGATTACAAAGAAAAACTTTTTCGATATAGGAGCTAAATATTTGTTTATTAATCATACAAAAGTTCAGAAAAACATTGGTACCGTCGGTTTCAAGCCCAACACAACGGGAAACCGTTAATGGTAACACTTAAATGATGTTCAGCTCTCGTCAGCCATCTTGTTTATATATATATATATATATATATATATATATTGATTTATATATATATATATATATATATATATATATATATATATATATAGATATATATATATATACATGTGTGTGTGTGTGTGTTCCTTTTTATTATAGAGTGGGCATATTTTTGCTTACCTTTCCAGCAATAGAATTCTATTTATACGAGGAGAATATTCAATTACACTTAAGTTGAAACGATACTCATCCAGTCAATGTAAGGCATAGAAGTCTAAAATAAACTCGCTTATATTAGATCACAGTGTAGTATCTGTTCTGATTGAGCACTTAATTTTATTTTGTCCTTAATAAATGTAGGAGAGACCCTTCTATACTAAGGCAATTTTTATTACTGCCAGAGTGTTCCTTTTTGGGAAGCTGGTTTTCCCCACAAACCTGTGTCAAGTCCAACGTAAACAAGTTCTTGATGAGCCGTTCGCCTTAAGTTAACAAATTTAGCGATTTTCCATTACTAACGATTATTGTCCAATTAACTACTGTACACTCTTCAACCCTTATCCTCGTGTAGCATCTGGGCCTTGATAAGTGGTGATGCCTATGTAAAAATAAAAATAAAAATAAGAAGAAAATATATACCAACAGTGTAACGTTGATGAACTTCGCAGAAATAAATGTGCACGGTGTATTCAAAATGGCGGAATAACTAAATAACTGACTGAAAAAATGGCGCGGAAAATGCACAGACTCTGTTTCCCGCCGTTTATGCTCCATAAGCTTATTAATCCTCACAAGCAAAAGAAAAAAAAAAAGACAAGAATTTTACCGTAGAAGAACGAATCTTCGTGTAATCTTTGCAAATGTTGTTAAAAAAAATTTATTCTAATTAAGCGTCAAAGAAATACACAGAATCTTTAACAGGAGAAATTACGCATTATGGTTCTGATTCAAGACTAGATTTCCAAATTTTTCATGCTAAGGTTGAATAAAGCAACTCAAACGAATGATTCCGGTAATTTAGTTTCACAGAATTTCTGAAGAATCCAAGAATTTCAAAAGCCGAGTACCAATTTTCTATTTTTTTTTACATCTTTAATCTTTGTTTACTTTTGAGATTTTTGAATAAAAAAATGCGTTTTTTGCTTTTATAATTTGGATTTCGAAACTGTTTTTGTTTCACGTGATTCGATTTTCTTTTTTATTTCGTCATTGAATCGTATTAACTGAGCCAATACGGATTAATATCATTTAGATGAAAAACGTTGTCAGTAACCTGGAGCAACATTATTTGTGTTTCTTATGGACGACTCTGTAATAATCATCAATCCTTAATATTTTATCTATAAAAGTGAGAACGTGTGTGTAAGGACGCTTCTCAACCTATATACTCAACGAAATTTTGATCTACAAACTTGAAATTTGGTGTATAGGATATTCAGACATGTGGAAACCTTTTAATCGATTTTCTGCCGGAAAAAAGGCTGCTAAATGGGTACAAATTAGAAAATTTGTACATGCAGGTCGTTAGATTTTTATCTATTTGTCAACTGTTCCACAACTTCGCATGCGCAATCATGAAACATGACAGCTTCCTAATGTTAAGGAGTAGTAAGTTTTAAAACGTATTTAAAGATCCTGGCAAGCTAGTTTAATGGCTTTCTCATTGCTTTAGGGGGTTGGTTTCGTTTTCAGCTTGGGTATTTTCTTTTTACTTACAAGAGGTTGGTTGTTTTTGTTTTACGGCATATCAACCCTTCCGTTTAGAAAAAAAAAACATAATACTCGCATGCCCATGTTTCAATTTCTTTCTGTTTTTTTACTTAATTAAAAAAATATTTAACGTTACGTTTAATACCTACGGTATTTCTGTTTATAATAAATAAGAAATTTGCAATAATAAAAATATAATATTTATACATATTTAACGACCGGGCAACGCCGGGTGGCCTGCTAGTAGGCTTTAAAGTGGTTTCAATACTACATATTTTTAAATTCAATTTTTACCCCAAACAAGGCACAGTGCCACTTTTAAGTAAGGGGCTACGATCGGGGGCAAAAGTTGCAGGGATATTATGGCGGGAGTTGAGCAGCAAGATGTCTGTTCACATTACACGTGAACTTCTGCATGTCAGTACAGTTGGGAAAACAGAATCCCGGAAGGGAGTTCAAAAGCCTAGCAGTTCTGGGGAAGAAACTATTGTATTAGAATGCTTTCTAACACCTAGGGATCTCTACTGTGAAGGGGTGGGATTTAGCTGCTTGTCAGGTTTGTCTGTGGTATTCGCATCGAGGGGGTACAAGTGCTTGTAGTTCGTCAGAGCATTCACCAATAAAGTACTTGTACAACAGGCAGAAGGATGCAACATTTCGTCGATGAGACAGAGACTGAAACTTAGATGACAGTTCAGGACCTATCAGGTTAGCGACTCTCTTTTGAACCCTGTCAAAGAGTGAGAGACAAGTAGCAGATGCACCAGCCCAAATGTGACAACAGTACTCCATACATGGACGAATGGTGGCCTTATCGAGGTACAGGATACTTTCAGACGTAAGTAGTTTTCTAGCACGGTAGGGAGAGCCCACCTTCTTCGCAGCAGCCTTGGCAATTCTCTCAATGTATCTATTCCAGTTCATGTTTCTTGTAAACGTTAGGCCGAGAAGTTTAAAGGAAGCACTTTCGGGTAATGTGTTCTTGGCCATTGCTATTGGTGGTAGTGAGGGATTCTACGTTAGTAATGATTAAGTTACAATCTGTGGATTTTAACAAGGGTCACATTTAGCGAATGTCAGGAAAACCTTAATCTGCAAACAGAATGTTACTCAGAGACAGGTAATGTTCATTTGCGAAGTATGAGAAGTAAACTCTAAATATGTATTGCATTAACAAAGTTTAATATGTATAGATTATTATATATATGTTTTAATTTGCTTCGCTTTGTATCTATCCGTTACTGAATTTCTTGCCTTCTATAAATTTAGAGTCCCCTTAAATACACACGAGACAATGCTTCAAGCAAACTATATCAACTTCTTACGTTAATATGTATTTTAAAAATCTAGTTTCATCAGTCAAACAATCCGTGGAATGGGGATTAATCTGTATATTCATGTACGTTGTAAATGCGTGTTTGCATATACGTCGTATCATTTAGTTGATCGTCTCGTGTGTATATTTTAACTTTTATGCAACAGTTTTAACAGGAAACGATTGACGTGGACATATCGAAGTAGCTGTACACAACAGTTTTTTTTAACAATTGTAAATAAACACAACACATACCTGGAAATATACGAACGTTTATTTTCATGATTCTGGCCGGCATCTTCAGAGATTACAACGGCTTCACACCTTCGCTGCCTGAGAAAACGTCGCGCCCTGCGTTATGTAGAGACCAACTCCCCCTTGAGTCGTCCGTTGTCTCTGATGTTCAACTAACGACTGACTAGAATCTCCCCAAATCTACATCTCATTACATGTTTAAGACGCCAACCGCTGACGTAACATAAATCTCATTATTTGTTTATCAAAACCAAAAAATTATGTTTTCCTGTATTTTCTAAAATCACATTTTTTTGTAGTTGTTTATTATTTCAGTTGTCAATCACTTTTTCCCAATCTAATTGTTTATTTTTTAAATCGTAATCGATCCAGCGATCCACCGTCGCTCAAATCAATTAATAATAATAATAATGATGATGATGATGATAATAATAATAATAATAATAATAATAATAATAATAATAATAATAATAATGTTTTGACCCTTAGCCCTGCCTGCAACAGTTAACATAGATATTACGCTATGATCACAGCCAAAGGTTCACAACATTACAAGGTGTGTTTTCCAGTATAATTTTTAAAAAAGTAATGTTAAAAGTATAAGAAAAAAAAATGCATATACATTGTATTAATAAAAGTGGATTTTCAAAACATCGTAATATATATTAATTCGCTTCAGCTTGTATCTATCCGTTACACCTCTGCGTTCTATTATCTAATATATAAAAGTCTATATGCCAGTCTGTTTGTCTGTTTTCATATTTTCAAAGTCTATCTCCCTTGAAGCTAAAAGTCACAGAGCGGCGCTAAGGGCCTCAAATAACTGGCTTTTCTACGAACCGAACTTTCATGGGTCGGTCAAAATAGTTTTTAAGGGGTCAAAATAGTTTTTATGTGGTCAAAATAGTTTTTAAGGGGTCAAAATAGTTTTTATGGGGTCAAAATAGGTCAAAATTGAAAAGAAATCGTTATGCAATTTGTACATTTATATTAGTTTATTTAAAATTTTTAATCAATGAGTGTTACGTTGGTATACTGGTAATACTACCAGATTTTAATGCTGCAGTATTGGGTTTCGCTTCTAGCTGATGGCACCCGAATAATGTTTTATTTTTATTTTTGAAAATTTGACTTTATAATAATATATAGGAAATCTGGACAAATTAAAGTATCATATTTATGCGTATTTTATACCCGGGTAAAGTCGGGTATCCGCCGCTAGTTCTTCATAAATTGTCTTTATATACACACTAGGCAATGCTTCGAGCAAACTACATTAACATTTATACGTAGGAATATATTTTTAAATCTATTTTTATCAATCAAACAATTCGTGGAGTGGAGATTCATCTTCTGAGAATACCAGGAATTTTTTACGTAAATATTTTCGATATTCGTTATTTTAGCATTTAAGATTTTCTGTGCTTCTTATAATCGTTGGGGTTTGTCTGGATAAAAGACGTTTGCCGTTTATTCAAAGAAATGTTAGTTGCATTCACTGTTAATAATAAGATACATTTTTTTTCTATAAGAATGGTTCACTTCTAAATATACTCAAAAATGGATCGACGAAAAGAATAAAATAACGCTGTAAGCAAACCAGAAGATTTATTCAATATATGACGTAAACAAACCTCTAAATCCCTTACTATTAAATAATAAATTTGTTTGTGGTCAGAATCCCCAAGTCCTCTATGAATATAAACATGTGGATTAATCACCGTTTGTTTCCCTATAGCCTTTCCTATAAACTTCAACTAGAAGTGTCCCTGTGCCAGGACTAGTAAAATTACTGAGAGAACAATTAGAGAGTTCGAATGCAAAAAGCGATAAGTCATATTTGTTTAAATTGAAACATTAAACGATAAATCGATCGAAATTTACACTGTGAGTTGTAGGGAAAACCGTCAGTTAGTTGGCTAGCATGTGTGCCTGCTTCAAAGGATTGGTCGTTTAACATAAAAAAAAAAAAAAAAAAAAAAAGAAGGAAAGGTTAAAATGGCCACGCCCAGTTGGATTTATGGCTAACGGTCACGTGAACGACGCAGATTGCTGCCGTTTCTATGGAAATGAGACAAGTGAATAAAAACGGACGTGATGCGAACGAGTTGGAAGAAAGCGTGCTACGTACGTATTCGTGTGCAAGTCAACTTCAAAGAGTTTTTTAGTTGGAAGTTATGACAACAGAATGTCAAAGTTTTGGAGTTGGAAGTTTTGACAACAAAAAATCAAATTTTTGTAGTTGGAAGTTTTGACAACAGAGTGTCGAGTTGTGTCGTTAGAAGTTTTGGCAATAGGGTGTCGAGTTGTAGAGTTGGAAATTTTGACTACAGAGTGTCGAGTGGTAGAGTTCAAAGTTTTAACTATAGAGTGTCGAGTTGTAGAGTTGGAAGTTTTTACAACAGAGTGTCGAGTTGTAGAATTGGAAGTTTTTACAACAGAGTGTCGAGTTGTAGAATTGGAAGTTTTTACAACAGAGTGTCGAGTTGTAGAGTTGGAAGTTTTAACTATAGATTGTCGAGTTGTAGAGTTGGAAGTTTTTACAACAGAGTGTCGAGTTATAGAGTTGGAAGTTTTGACTATAGATTGTCGAGTTGTAGAATTGGAAGTTTTGATAACAGAGTGTCGAGTTGTAGAGTTGGAAGTTTTAACTATAGATTGTCGAGTTGTAGAGTTGGAAGTTTTGATAGAAGAGTGTCGAGTTGTAGAGTTGGAAGTTTTAACTATAGATTGTCGAGTTGTAGAGTTGGAAGTTTAAACTATAGATTGTCGAGTTGTAGAGTTGGAAGTTTTGATAACAGAGTGTCGAGTTGTAGAGTTGGAAGTTTTAACTATAGATTGTCGAGTTGTAGAGTTGGAAGTTTTGATAACAGAGTGTCGAGTTGTAGAGTTGGAAGTTTTAACTATAGTTTGTCGAGTTGTAGAGTTGGAAGTTTTGATAACAGAGTGTCGAGTTGTAGAGTTCAAAGTTTTGACTATAGATTGTCGAGTTGTAGAATTGGAAGTTTTGACTACAGAGTGTCGAGTTGTAGAGTTGGAAGTTTTAACTATAGATTGTCGAGTTGTAGAGTTGGAAGTTTTGATAACAGAGTGTCGAGTTGTAGAGTTGGAAGTTTTAACTATAGATTGTCGAGTTGTAGAGTTGGAAGTCTTGATAACAGAGTGTCGAGTTGTAGAGTTGGAAGTTTAAACTATAGATTGTCGAGTTGTAGAGTTGGAAGTTTTGATAACAGAGTGTCGAGTTGTAGAGTTGGAAGTTTTAACTATAGATTGTCGAGTTGTAGAGTTGGAAGTCTTGATAACAGAGTGTCGAGTTGTAGAGTTGGAAGTTTTAACTATAGATTGTCGAGTTGTAGAGTTGGAAGTTTTGATAACAGAGTGTCGAGTTGTAGAGTTGGAAGTTTTAACTATAGATTGTCGAGTTGTAGAGTTGGAAGTCTTGATAACAGAGTGTCGAGTTGTAGAGTTGGAAGTTTTAACTATAGACTGTCGAGTTGTAGAGTTGGAAGTTTTGACAACAGAGTGTCGAGTTGTAGAGTTGGAAGTTTTGACAACAAAAAATCAAATGGATATATATATATATAAACGCGTGAGTACCTTTTTTACTATATACATATTCTACCAAAAGTATCCGTCTTTAACTGGGTTCAAAAACAGCTTACAGAAAATAGACTCTGATTTATTAAAGTATGATAGGTTATGAAAAGGAAGGGTTGTAAAGAGATAGCTTCGAATTTGGGGGTATCAAACCAAAGCAAAATATGATGAAAGTAAAAATAAAATAGATAAATCCCATAATTTATTATACCATACCTGTTCACACTGAAACATTTATCACAATATTCTGCGGATCTATATTAAAAAACATTATTAAACTTTCTGATATATTTCCATTCTATGGAGGTCAGGCGTGAACGAACACCCCATAATTTTATTATACTATATTTCTTAAAACTGAAACATAATTATCAAAGTATACTTACGCAGATAGATATGAAAAATCTTTATTAAAGTTTGTGCCTATTTCCATTCTATGGAGGCCATGCGCGAACACAGACCCCACTATTTTATTATAGCACCCCTATTTAAGTTAAAACATACTTATCAAAGTATTATTATGTACATCTATATCCAAAACACTTTTAAACTTGTTTTTTTTTTTTTAATTTTTACATTTTTTATTTCCATACTTTGTGGATCAGGCGCGTACGCAGACCCCACAATTTTAATGAATCATCATTATGCCAGATCAAATATACCCATTCCTGTGTCTCGATACATCTTCTATCATTATATATGATCAGTTTTCTATAATAGTCAACCATATAGGAGCCTATTCGTGACCAGACACACACACACATGTTTAGCTTTATATATATATATATATATATATATATATATATATATATATATATATATATATATATATATATGTATATATATATATATATAAACCTGAAGAATCCTAGAGTGGATGAAACGCGGAATATTCAGTGTAGCTTCATTGCCATATACATTTTATAACTTACTAACTAGCTCTACCTACGTATTGAGCACTTTTGAAGTAAATACTTAAAGTTTGCGCATTAATCTATACTTTCATATATTAATTTTATGTGAGTAAATTAAGTAGTTATATATATACACACACATATATATACATATATATACGAGGGGCGTGCAATAAGTAATGCTCCTGACCCACTTCCAGTTGTCTGATCTAGCTGAAATTTTGCATGTCCAATGATTTATATCTCTATGGGTTGTGTGGCAAATTACAGCTCTGAACTAATTGTGGATTCTGTTTTACAGGTGTTTGAACTGAGTAAGGTGTGAAATGGAGCCTGTTGAATGTCGAGCAGTGATCCGGTGTTTGTATTTGAAAGGACGCACACAACAGGAGACTTTTTATGAAATGAAAGATACTTATGGTGATAATGTCCCATCATATGACCTTGTAAAACGCTGGCATCGTGAATTCAAACAAGGCCTGTCTGTGGAAACAGCTCCCAGACCTGGTCACCCCCTTCTCCCATTGATGAGGAATCTGTCCGTCAAGTTGAGGCTGCCATTTTGGAAGATCGGCGCATTACTATTCGCCAAATAGCCCAAGATGTCAAGATTAGTAGAGGGTCTGTGGAAACTATCATTCATGACCATTTGAATATGCATAAGGTGTCTACAGATGGATTCCCAGGTTGCTCACACCATTCCAGAAGCGAGAACGCGTCGAGTGCTCGAGGATGAATTTGGAGATGTGCCAAGAAGATGATTCAAAATTTTTCAAAAGACTGATTACACAGGATGAAACCTGGGTCCATCACTATGATCCAGAGACCAAACCCCAGTCAATGAAGTGGAAGCACTTACACTCACCAGCTCCAAGGAAGGCAAGGGTGCAGCCCTTCTCTGGCAAGGTTATGCTCACAGTCTTCTGAGACCAGGACGGAATAGTGATAACAGATTTCCTGGCAAAGGGTACCACAATTACAGGAGCCTATTATGCTTCACTTTTGAGGAAATTAAGGGAAGCTATCAAAATGAAGAGGCGGGGCAGGATCAGCAATATATATATATATATATATATATATATATATATATATATATATATATATATATATGTATATATATGTATGTATATATATATATGTATATATATATATATATGTATATATATATATGTATGTATATATATATATATATATATATATATATATATATATATATACATATGTATATATATGCATGTATGCTTACACGTTTTCTATTGGCCGAGCGATCTTATTTCGGCTGTTATATAGTACTAGCAGAGGGTACCCGGCGTTGCCCGGATGTTCGTATGTGTGTGTGTTTTGGGGTAAATGAAAAGAAAATCGTTAGTTATTTAAAAAAAAAACGAAGCCTTGACGCACAGTTGGAAAAAAAGTGCGACGTTTAACGGCATGTTCCCGTTTTTGACGAGTTACTGACGTGAACTTTGAGTGCGAGACAGTGTTTTATTTGCCGCGAGTCGGTTCGCTCCTTTTTTTTTATACGAAAAAGCTTAATGCATATGCGGCGGTCGAAAATTGTTGAATATTTAACGTTTCAAAATCGAGCAAATTAAATAGAGAGGCAACCACCGTTGTTAAGTCGTGGATTTAGACGCGATATAAAAAGTGTTAAGAAGTTGTGAGGCGACCGATAGGTTCTCTGAAAAAAGCCTTTCTTGAACATACACAAAAAGCGAACATACATACACACATTTTCGCTCTTATATATATAGATGGTTCCAAATGATTGTTTTTCATCCATCTTCTCTAGCGCTTTCCATCGGTACTTCCGATCATTCTCAGGTGTAGTCATTGTTGTTGTTGCTGTTGCTGTTATTGTTGTTTTTTGTGTATTCAAAGTTAATTCTATTTTATTTTATATTGGATGATCGGTAGTGATGATGAAAAGCGCTAGAGAACAACAATTACTGAACGCCGTATTATACAACCTATTAGCCGAATCAGGAAAGACCGCTCGGCGAATAGAAAAGATTACAACCAAAATTGATACAACCTGCATAAA